>NW_026057577.1:123150855-123281189 GCF_023721935.1 Panthera uncia | reverse complement strand
GAGAGGGAGAGGGAGAGGGAGAGGGAGAGGGAGAGGGAGAGGGAGAGAGAGAGAGAGAGAGAGAGAGAATCTCAAGCAGGCTCCATGCTGTTAGCATGGATCTCAGATCTCACGAACCATAAGATCATGGTCTGAGCCAAAATCAAGAGTCAGATACTTAACCAACTCAGCCACCCAGGTGCCCTGACTGCTATTTTTTTTAAAAAAATACATATTGCTGGGGTGCCTGGGTGGCTCGGCTGGCTGAGCATCCAACTTTGGCTCAGGTCATGATCTTACAGTTTGTGAGTTCAAGCTCTACATTGGGCTCACTGCTGTCAACTCTGTCCACCTCTCTCTCTGCCCCCCTCTCTCTCGATCTCTCACAAAAATAAAGCATTTTAAAAAATAAAAATAAAATAAAAATATATATTGCTAAGATTTCCACTCACTCCCTCAAAATAAAACTGGCAAATAGTAGATGTGGGTTTCTGCTTCTTGAAACAATTAGTTTCTCATGTGATCAACATAGTCTCTCCCCACACCAAACACTAACACTTTGGCTCTTTGACAAACACATTTGGATAGAAACAAAAAATTTCGTCATTCACTTGAATGTTTGATTCTGCATAGGCAAACAGCCAGGAGATTGATTAAATTTGTCCTAGCTTTTCATTTACTATGAGAAAGGTACTGTACTATTGAAAGAACTTGAATGATTTAATTTTCTGAAAATTTTATTGCTTTGCTTTCATACAATAAACATCACATCAAATAAGCAACACAAATCCCCAATACATTCTGCCACTAGTTCTGATTTAAAAGATTAACATGAAATCTATTGTAAGTCAAGACTATAGATACCCTTTTTCAAGATACTAGGAAATTAAAGAAACTAAAGGCTATATACCAAGTTTCAGGTATTTAGATTTTCAGTAATCACCGTCTCAGGCTTAGGAAGAGATCACAAAATTTTCTTTCCTAGCCTCTCCTCTCACTGGGAAGATATTTACAAATATAAATTAAAAGGAATTAAAAGGTGTGTCTTTGAGCTTTTATAAATGTTTATGAATATGTCCAAAATCAATTCAATAATTCTATCACCTTTTTTCCTACAGTGTGAGAAAAATCAATGTTCCCAAGGTATGCAAAGTGATCTGAAAAGATCATGCCAAACAGCTCAAGTCCTATAAATAATGTAGGATAGGAAAGACAAGAAATTGAGACAAATTTTCTAAGTCAGGACTTGACCTTTTTTTTTAAGATTTTTCTAAAAACCACACGGAGTGCTACTTCTTCTATTCAGTAAAATGATGCGAACTAAGGATACAATTTGTTGTCAGAAACATTACTACCAAAGATAGGGAACACAAGTGATAAATACCTAGGGCTATAACAAAAAGAGAGCTTAAATGTAAAACCACCAAAATAAATAAATAAATAAATAAATAAATAAAAATAAATAATAAATAATAAATACAGTTGACCCTTGAACAACATGGATTTGAGCTGTGCAGGTCTACTTACAAGCAGATTTCTCTTGATAAATACAGTACAGTAATATAAATGTATTTTCTTGTATAATTTAAAAAAAATTTTTTAAGTTTATTTTTGAGAGAGAGACAGAGCACAAACAGGGGAGGGGTAGAGAGAAAAGGAGACATAGAATCTGAGCTGTCAGCACAGAACCTGACACGGGGCTCGAACTCACAAACTGCCATGAGATCATCACCTGTGCCGAAGTTGGATACTTAACCAACTGAGCCACCTAGGAGCCCCTCGTATAATTTTCTTAACATTTTCTTTTTTCTAGCTTACATTATTATAAGAATTCAGTATATTATACAAAATGCATATTAACGGTTTATCTTATGGATAAGGCATCTGGCCAACAGTAGTTTATTGACAGTTTCTGGGGAGTCAGAAGTTATATGTGAATTGTTGACTGCACAGGGGTCGTCACCACTAACCCTGCATTGTTCATGGGTCAACTATAATACTGTAATTAAACAATCCATATTCAATAAAAACAAACCCAAGCAATTACCTTTCTCAGATTTTATTCGTTGTAAGTCACTGAGAATCTCCTATGTGTCATACACTAAGCTAGAACAGTATTATTCCCATAGAATAATGATCACTGTATAATATGATTTTAAGTATTATGTGAATAAACAAAGTGAGAAAATTATTTGCTTACTATATTACCTGTTTTAGTATGAAGGGGAGGAAGAACATTCACATTGTGAGGTGGCAAAATGCAAAGCGGCTGATTGGTGAAATAGGCGGCCATGAAGCGAGCCATGGACTGGATAACCTTCACTGCTGCCTCAGGATGAGCACCTCTCGTCATTCCAAACTCAGAATGAGACTTCTCAGGAACTAAGGAATACAGCAAATGACCAAAGGAGATTCTGATCAAACTGTCAAAAGGTAATAATATTTAGGTTCCCAACATTACATATGAGGAAAATTATAATTTAAAATTTTTTCTGAGATGAGCATCCATTACCTGTATGAGCTAATTTGGTTTTTTTTAGGTTTATTTTTATTTATTTTGAGAGAGAGAGAACAAGCAGGGGAGGGGCAGACAGAGAGGGAGACAGAATACCAAGCAGGCTGTCAGCACAGAGCCCTAGGACAAAGGCCTCAGACTCAAAAACTAGGAGATCATGACCTGAGCTGAAATCAAGAGTTGGCGGCTGAAATGACTGAGCCACCCAGGCATCCTTGAGCTAATTCATAATAGGTATTTACGCTTCTTGAGGACAATAGAACAGAAATAATTAGCTGATAATTACGAGCACATGCACTTAAGAACCGCTGATGACTTTTAGTTACCAGTTTTATTTTAAAACATGGAAAGATAAATACAAAACAATCCAGCCATGATGGATTCACAAGCTTAGATTTCATTATTTTCCCTTCTTCCTTCCCTAATTTTTTTTTTCTTTGATTAAAGGAGGCAGAGCTTACTACATATATAATCTGAAAAGCACTACAACACTGATTCCTAATGCTGTCTTCTATACCCTTAGATCTGGGAATTACAATACACTCCCATTAGTAAGAATGGCTCATTGTTATAAGATTCTTTTAGAAGGTAGGGACAAAAGGAATGTGTAGGGTAGAGGGAGAAAGCGGGTAAGGGAGTGGGAGTTACATCAGGATTTCTTTTTTTTTTTTTTTTTAATGTTTTATTTATTTTTGAGACAGAGACAGACAGAGCATGAGCAGAGGAGGGTCAGAAAGAGAGGGAGACACAGAATCTGAAGCAGGCTCCAGGCTCTGAGCTGTCAGCACAGAGCCCGACCCGGGGCTCGAACCCACAAACCGCGAGATCATGACCTGAGCGGAAGTCCGACGCTTAACTGACTGAGCCACCCAGGTGCCCCCGTCAGGATTTCTGCAGTGATTCTGATGTATAAATTAGCAGGAGCAAACATGTCATCCCTATTTGAGAATCAAAACTCAGTAACACAAACTGGCATTCAGAAATTTGAAAATAGTGAAACTATTAAATATAAATACTACAGTAACATTAATTTTTATGAAATTTATGGCCCCAATAGTAGCAAAATATTTTTCTTTCCCAGAAGTCACTTGATATATTCATAAGGATATTAAGTTCTATATGCATATGGACCATTTCTGTCTTGTCACTGTATATTTCAGCACTTAACACTACTCTTCCTCATAGAGTAGGCACTCAAGATTATTAATAAACTTTTTTTTTCATAAAGGGGATCTTGAGAAAATCTTATTAGCCTCCAAGTAGTATTCTTCATTTGGTCATTAAACATTTGGAAAAATCCTACTATTTCTTCACATTAAAGTTAAACATTTAATGACATTGGTCATTAAACATTTGGAAAAATCCTACTATTTCTTCACATTAAAGTTAAAAATACATAGGTAAGAATTATTCTCTCCTGGATAAAACTTACTGTAGGAATTATATAAAGGCAAGATTTCCAGTAATTTTAATCATACAAAATTCATTATGCAAAGCCAGAAATAAGCTCCTTAAATGCAGAGCAACCTAATTCTAAAAGATGATCACAGAGTAAACATGTATCAATTCAGAAGTAAAACAATTTTGAAAGGGTAATTCTGTGTGTAGCACAGTGATGATGTTAATAATGACAATCTTATGCAATAAAAATTATAACTATACAAAATGATTTAATGAGGTAAGTGTGCAGGAAAAAGATAACATAGCAGGCCTGACTACTTGAAAGTTTTGCTTATAATGCTGACCCTTGGATAGCATCTGGGAACTTGGATTTGGGAAAGATTCCTACCACCTTAACTAATGAGAGTGGCTCACTAGACCTAACTGTACAATCAATGTGGTTTATGCTGAACACCTATTTTTCTTCTGAGAGTGTAGAATTTTGGTAAGGGCTAGGCAGAGGGGTGACTACATGACTATCCAGCCTCTAATTAAAAACCCTGAGCACTGGGGTGCCTGGATGGCACAGTCGGCATCCAACTCTTGATCTTGGCTCAGGTCATAAACTCGCGATTCAGGAGTTCAAGCCTCACGCTGGGCTCGGTGCTGATGGTGTGGAGCCTGCTTGGGATTCTGTCTCTCCTTCTCTCTAACCATCCCCCACTTGTGATCTCTCTTTCTCAAACTAAATAAATACACTAAAAAAAAAAAAAAAAAAAAAAAAAAAAAAAAACCTGAGCACTGAGTCTCTAAATGAGCTTCCTTTGGTCAGTAATATCTCACATGTGTTGACACAACCTGTTGTTACAGGAACTAAGTGTGTCTGTCCTGTGTGACTCTACTAGGAAAGGAGTCTTGGAAGCTTGTGCCTGGTTTCCTCTGGACTTCACCCCATGCACCTGTTCCCTCTGTTAATTTTGCTTTGGAGCCTTTCATTGTAGTAGATAATAGCCTTGAGTACAACTATATTCTGAGTCCTAGCATCCTCCCTGTGAACACTGAACATGAGGGGTAGTCTTTGAGACCCCCAACCCAGTAAGGATACGCTTAATATATTCTAAACAATAGCCATTAAAAACTAAAACATACATTACTATAGGTTCAATTGACTTAAAAAGTTACATCATGTAATGATAACACCACTGGAAAAAAAAAAAAGAAGAATGTCCAATCAGTTAAAAAGTCATATAGAAAGATCTGTCAATAATGCACAGCTAGCAGACCTTTCTGGAGGGCAATTACAGAAATTTATCCTTAAGAAATTTTTAGTAATTTACACTAAAATTTATGTACACTTCAGCACTATTTAAAACAGAAAATAGGTGGCAACAACTGAAATGTCCAATAATGGGGAAAAGGTTTAATAGGCTTCAAAAAAGAATATTATTTACATTGGAAAATATTCATCAGAATATTAAATTTTAAAAGACTACAAAACAATACACAGCTCTAATAATATATACATATAAATGTATACAAAAATGGTAAATTATAAGTAATTTTATTTTCTTTATATTTTCCATATTTTCAAAATTATCTAAACTGAACACATATTACTTCCCTAATGAACACAAAGATTTTAAAAGATAAAAATCACAAAGAGCAAGAAATCGATAAACAGTGGCTCAAACAATAAAAACCTAAGTTGGCATGGACTCCATTTAAAACTTCTGATACACTAGGCCTTTCAGACACATTTGCATGTATAGTATACACCTAATGGTTTAGTACTTATAACCATTAGAGATATATTCTATGTTCATATATACCTTTCACTCTCATTATTGCTTAGTTTAAATATACCTCTTTAAAATTTTTTTTAATGTTTATTTTATTTTTGAGACAGAGACAGAACATGAGCGGGAGAGGGGCAGAGAGCAAGGGAGACACAGAATCTGAAGCAGGTTCCAGCCTCTGAGCTGTCAGCACACAGCCCGACACAGGGCTTGAACTCATCAAACGCGAGATCATGACCTGAGTTGAAGTCGGATGCTCAACAAACTGAGCCACCCAGGCACCCCAAAATAGACCTCTTTTAAAAAGGGGAACTCAGATACTCTGCAGCCTCTTAAGTGAATTTTTAAAAAAGACTCAGAATACCTCAGAAAGTGATTTTCATCATTTTACTAAACCACCTTAAGCAATGGTTAAAGAAAATATAAATATACTAAGGAAAAATACTCGGATACGTGATATTATGCCTAACAAATATGGCTATGAAAAAATAATGCTATTAACTCGGCAGGTAATTACTGCTAAGCCCTGAGGAGACAAAGATTTAAAAAACAAAAGCAAAAATAAAACATGATCCTTGCTAATAAGAAGTTGACAGGCCAAAATTCACCATAACATAATTTAGTCAGAGCAACCAACTTTTATGTATAAGCAATTTCATATCTAAATGTATGAATACAAATTAATGAGATTAAACATACTGACTGCTGAAATGCATACCTGAACAATCCTCATTTTCTTTTACAGGTAGGTGGGACCACTTCAATATTTCTCTTACTAGCTGATCACACAATCCTTGAGCATCATTTAAATTATAGCTATAGATGTAGCAGTAGAAAAGAGAAAGATAATAGCGTATCTGAAGAAAACATGTCCTTCTTCCTCCTTAAACAAGAATTAAGTTTACGTTAAAAACATGTTAGCACAATTTGACAATAAATTATATTAAAAAATAAAAAGGTAAAATAGATTAAAAAATAAAAACAAGTTAGCAAAAAAACAAAAAAAACATGTTAGCAAGGTAATGTTCTTTTTTTTTTTTTTTAAGTTTATTTATTTAGGGGGCACCTGGGTGGCTCAGTCAGTTAAGCACTGGACTCTTGGTTTCAGCTCAGGTCATGATCTTGCAGTTCGTGAGTTAGAGCCCCGTGTCAGGCTCCACGCTGACAGAGTGGAGCCTGCTTGGGATTCTCTGTCTTTTCCTCTCTTTGCCGCTCCCTGGCTCACATGATTGGTCTCTCTCTCAAAATAAACAATAAAGTTTATTTATTTAAGCAATCTCTACACCCAATGTGGGGCTCAAACTCATAACCCTGAGATCAAGAGTCACATGCTCTAGTGACTGAGCCAGCCAGGATCCCCAGAAAGGTAATGTTCTTGATCTGGGTGCAAAGTAGACAGGAATATTCAATTTATGAAAGCTGTTACGCACTCAGTTTATGTGACTTTTTCTCTGTATTTGTTTTATACTTTAGTAAGAGTTTTTATCTTAAAACAGGTCAGCAATAATTTGTTCTTTTTCATTTTAAGTTCTGAATGATTTTATTACCTTTCATCAGGCCCTAGGATGACTAAGATTTTATCCCAAAAGAGCTACAAATCCTCATCATTTCAGCACTAAAATCCACTAACAATATCTCAAGTACACGATATAAAACAGAAGGAGACATGCTAAAAAAGAAAACCCCAAGAAACCATATGTCTATCAAACAGTTAGTCAAAGAGACTTCCCAAAGGAGAAGAAGCATCATCCAATGAGATAGGAGCCCCTGACCACTGCCTTCAAATATCTGGAGGGTGTTTAGGACTGACACTGTCGGTTGCCTGACCCTTATCCATTCTTCCTGAGCAAAAGAATTCCAATTTTATTTGGAGTTAATAATGAACCCACATCACAATTTCTCACTTAGATGTAGCCAAGTGAAAAAATGACTAAGTTCCAAACCAAGAGATAATATTGTGTAGAACTTCCAGAAAAGCTGCTCAAAGGGAGGTAACTCCGTTAGGAGGTATACCCTTTCTTGCCCTTCCTGCCCTCCTCCTTCCTGCTGTCTAGAATATGCATGTGATGACTGGGGCTCTAGTACCCATCTTAGCTCATGTAATGGCCTTAAGATTGGAAGCAATGCACTAAGGATGACTGAGTAGAAAAACTAAAGAAGCATGGGTCCTTACTTAGACCACAGAAACACCAAATCAGCCCTAGACTGTCAACTTCCAGTCTCCTTTCATAAGAAAGAGAAATAAACTTCTTTCTTGTTGAAGCCACTACTACTTCCAGTCTCCATTATTAAAAGCCATTCCTAGTACATACAAGTTGGAAATGAAATTAAACATAAAGGTCCATAATGGAACTCATTATGAAAACTTTTCTTCCTCAGAACTTTTCATCTCCTTGAATGCCACTCTTCTTCATCCAGTTGGACAATCCCCAAACCTGAGAACTACATTAGACTTCTTTCTCCAGATCTACTCAGTCACAAGTCCAGCTGATCAAGTCTATTTAGTATCTGTCAAGTGTTACCTCTGTTCTCTAGTACTCCTGATATTGCTTTGATTCAGGACCTCCTCAACTGACTGATTTTCCTGCTTCAATGTAAAACCCACATATCTACACCACACTCCTACAAATGATCTTCCACATTGTACCAAAGCAATCTTTCCAAATGGCCTATATTCATTTGGAAAGTTCTCTTTCCTACATAAAGTATCTAACTGATCCCAATGTCTTCAGGATAAAATTTTAATCCCTTTATATTGCATAGTATGCTCCTTTATCATTTTTACCTACCTCTTACCACCCCACACCCAATATTACATACATATGTCATTTGATCTAGTCCTATGAAATAACTTGCAGTTTACCAAACTGCCATAGTTTCTCGTGCCTTTTTGCTTCTATAATGCTATCTCCTTTTTTAAACCATTACCACTGCTTTAACTGGCCAATTTATACTCAATTTTAAATGTCAAGTCCAGGTTTTCCCCAGACCAATGCTTACGCTCCAGCTTCAGATTGTGGGAAATGTTCTTCTGTGCTTCTCCAGCATGTACCATACAACATAACAAGAGGAGTGCTAGTTGTTTATGTAATCTCTCTTCCATATTGTGGACAATTTGTTGTTTATTCCTAGTGCCTAATACAGTACTAGGGACACAGCAGGACCTCAATAAATACTGGTTAAATAGGTGAATGAATGAAATATACAAAGCCACGGCAGTCAGAAAATAACTTTAATAATTGGCCAAACCTGACCATGTCGTTGTCGTTACAGTCATGGCTAGTTCCCAGGTTGCTAGCTGAGAACTTCTGTCATCCTAGTCACATCCTCAATATCATGAAAGCTATCACTACTTTCTAGAATCTACATCTTTATAGTCTCATCAAAAACCCCATGAAGACCAAACTTTACCTAACAATAAGTATAACTCAAGGGAAATTCTTGAAGTTGAATTACCTAAGGGCAGAGAGCCTTAGCTTTGTGTTTCTCTAAGTCTGTAAAAAAGGTGGTAAATGCCCAACAAAACATTATTTTATTTACTATCTAAAGCTCATTTTTCCCATTAATAATCAATCACAGATTCCATCACTAAGCAAAAAAAAGGACAAAAGGAGCCTTACCTATAGATAACAGAAAAAACTCCTCATGCTACAAATTCCAAGACCAAAAATAATTTTAAAAGCATTTCTGACACTACAGATGCCTACCATACGTATTCCATTTGAGCATTAAAAAATTGTGAGCACTCCGAAATCTGGAATTATTTTTAAGCTCTACAGTATATCAAAATACATTCCTACCAATATTATGACAACTATTGTTTTTTAACACTATCCTACCTTTCTCTTGAGTTTCTTGTAGAGCTTTCTTCCACATTAGGACAGATTTTTCATATGATCCTAACAGGAAACACTCTTCACCTACAAAGTTTTTAACCAACAATCAGTCACAGTTAATGAAATTACTTTATAAAAATTTACTTCATTTTAAAATTCAGTAAATAAAGCTCAGCCAGAAACTATTTTGAAAAACAAATAATTGAAACTAATTAATAAAACAGAAGCCCAGTTACCTATATTGCTTATTCACAGAGTTAAAAAAATGTTTGTAAATTACTGACCATTGATAGATTTAAGTTCTAACGCCTGGTTCAAGCGAATTCCAGCAGTCTGTAAGTTAGCCTGTATGTGACATAGCAGAGCCTTGACAGTAGATGCTTCCTGTGTCATCTTTTCAGTTAACTGTCTGTCACCATCAGGAAGTCTTTGATTTAACTGTGTTTGATACCATAAAGTTTTGTTGTACAACACTCTCCAGAGAACAGCCAATCTGCACACAAAATTAAGCAATCATCAAAACCAAATTTCAGACTAGGAATAAAAATATGTACAGCCTCCTACTTAGTCTTATTATTTCTGCCTGTATTCTTCACTGAAACAGTAATATATATACAAACTGATCAGATTTAAATATAGCACAAAGTCCACTGATCAAAAAAAGTATAATACATTTTTTAAATCTTCATAAATCTTCATGGTCATTCTTCTATAGTGCTTACCTAAACCAAAATCTTTCAATACTTGGGCATGTATCATGCCTGCCCAAGACTAATATGTCTGTTGAATAACATTTGACTTAAATATAAAAATCTATTAATGCTGACTGGTAAGGGATACAGAGTTTCTTTTTGGGATTATAGAAACATTCTGGAATTGGTGCTAAGAGTTCTACAGCCTTGTGACTATACTAAAAATCAATGAATTTTACACTTTAAAATGGTGAATTTTACAGCATGAGAATTATATCTCAACTTTTCAAAAAGGAAAACATCTATAATGTTAATGGTACCCTAACATAAAGTAATTATACCTGTGTCCTGGTTGTTGAGCAAGATTTACTACTTGAGGATGAATCTTGAAAGATGAACTCCAAGACCAGTTTTCCTGAGAACCACTACCTTGAAACATTCGAAAAATGGGTACCACCAATTTGTCTTGATTTGCTGTTCTACTTCCATCAACTGACGTTGAAATAACTTCAGGTTGAAGAATGTATATGCCATTTAAATAAGCAGCTACCATTCTGAGTAAATGAAAACAAGCCAAAAGCTTCTCTGAAAATAACTGACCCTGCTGTTGCTGAATCAGCAAAAGCTTTATAGTATTTGAGGTCAGCTTTACCAAATGTCCCACATCTTGTTTGTATCTCATATCCCAATACTGGATTGACAAACACTGATGAAAAAGTTGAAAGATACAAAGTACCCATGTATTATGTCTTGTGCTCTTGCTTGAAAAAGGATCAAGTTTGGGGAAAGGACATCTTATAAATTGAAGAATGTAGAAAAAATGAGTGATACAAACTACTGTGTAATTTAACATTAAATTTTTTTCTGTTACATTTTTTGAAATTCCTATAGTCCATGCTGCAAGGAGATTCTTCTGGACAGAATGCAGTTCTGTAATGGTTCTGTCTGTCTCCTCTGTATTATCCTCTGCATGTATTGTATCAAACATAGATGCAAATTCCAATCTTCCCTCCTTGACATTACTAAACAATGGATCCTTTTTTTGGTTCCAAAGTGAGAATAAGTTGTTTGGGAAGTGTTTGCCTTCATTAGTTTCTTCTGCTTCAAAATCCTAAAACATGAGTGAAGAAAATCATGCTTAATTTAATATCTTATAAGTAAAATCACTGGTGTCCTCAAATTTCTCTCCCTTGAACAAGAGAAAAATAAAATATGTTTCTTGGAATAAAGTCAATATGTAACTGTTCAAAGTAAATAAAAGACCTACTAAGTACCTGAAAATCTTCTGCTTTTTCATTTAAGTTCATTGTTTCTTCTGCCTGTAAGAATCTGGGGACAGTAGAATCAGCTACACTTTTATTCCCTTGGTGTTTTAACAGGCTAGACCTTAGGGAATCCAGTGATCGCAAGTTCAGTCCTTTGCCCTTTGGCTGTAGAAGAAAAGATAAAAGACACCCAAGAGCAAAATTTTACCTGTAATTCTATCACAAGCAATTAAAAATTCTATAGACAACTATATACAATCCAAGGACATTACTGTCAGTATGGTTTTAGATCTGAAAAGACAAGCCAACTTTTACCAGCAATACCAAAAGCACTATACCTTAGACAATACCATACTTTGGTACATTTTCTCAAGCCTCTGGGTTGAATCAAGTAGAAGGGATCTCATGAGCACTGATGGAGAGAGGTTATCAAGAAATCGAAGGGTTGTGACCATGTATCCATCAGAAATAATGAGGTAGGGTAATCTTGAGTGTGCTTTTATAGAAAATCTCTGTCTCATAGGGTCACTATCAGAAGCTGTTGAATCTACAGAATTATTTGAATCTTGAAATGTAAACTGCTGTGGTCTAGCAAACAAACACAAAATTGAAGAATTAGTAAAAGAAAAATCTTAAAGGAAACAATCAGATTATTCCAAAGAAAAGCAACACAACAATCAAAAGCTACAGAATGAAAAAACAGCCAGTTAAACACACTAACATTAAATTGTATATATCTGTAAGGAAGACATAAGTGATTAAATAAAATGTAGGTTTATGTGTTTGTTTTTTAATTTTTTTTTAACGTTTTATTTATTTTTGAGAGAGGGAGAGACAGAGCATGAACAGGGGAGGGTCA
The DNA here is from genome assembly GCF_023721935.1 of Panthera uncia. Lineage (NCBI taxonomy): Eukaryota > Metazoa > Chordata > Mammalia > Carnivora > Felidae > Panthera > Panthera uncia. Next base: position 123,268,867 of record NW_026057577.1, on the reverse strand, counting down.
GAGAGAGGGAGACACAGAATCTGAAACAGGCTCCAGGCTCTGAGCTGTCAGCACAGAGCCCGACGCGGGGCTCAAGCTCACGGACCGCGAGATCATGACCTGAGCCGAGGTCGGCCGCTTAACCGACTGAGCCACCCAGGCGCCCCAGTTTATGTGTTTTTTAAATATTCCCTGAATTGTGGCATTTACTGTATTTTGTTTTTAGTTTTATACAAACTATTTCAGAAAAGAATTAAGGCAGTTCAGTTTTACTATTACAGAGAATTAAGTAATTAACCTTCTTTCTTACTATATATTTAAATATAAGAATATAATTATGAGTTATGAATACACAATTAAGTAATATTAAATAATCAGAATCAGGTACACCACCATAACAGTAAGTAAGTACATTTACGAAGAAAGTCAAATTTAATCTTCAGCTGATAAAATTTTACCCACTACTATCTTCTCCAAATGTCTTTCTCAGTTTTTTCTTTCTCCTCCTTAATAACAGGTGTATTCATTAAAGACATTTTTCTAAATTTATTTTTTTAATAATAAATATGTATCACTTATATAATCAGAAAAAGTAATCCATTTTAAAAGGCCCTAAACTGGGGGCACCTGGTGGCTCAGCCGGTTAATTAAGCATCTGACTTCAGCTCAGGTCGTGACCTCACAGTTAGTGAGTTTGAGCCCCACATCAGGCTCTGTGCTGACAGCTTGGAGCCTGGAGCTGCTTCGGATTCTCTGTCTCCCTCTCTCTGCCCCTCCCTCCCGACACTTGACTCTATTTCTCTCAAAAAAAAAATAAATAAATAAGCATTAAAAAAAATTTTTTAAGTCCTAAATTGGGGTGCCTGGGTGGCTCAGTGGTTAAGCATCTGTCCCTTGGTTTTGGCTCAGGTCATGATCTCATAGTTCATGGGTTGGAGTCTCACATCGGGTTCTGGGCCCATGTAGCGGAGCCTGCTTGGGATTTTCTCTCTTCCTCTCTCTCTGCCCCTCCCCTGCTCATGTTCTCTCTCTCAAAATAAATACACTTTTTTTTTAAAAAAAGGTCCTAAATTAGTTTGTTGTTTTTTTTCATGCAGACTCCACGCCCAGTGCAGAGCCCAACTCTGGGCTTAAAATCACAACCCTGAGATCAAGACCTGAGCCAAGACCAAGAGTCGGATGCCTAACGGACTGAGCCACCCAGGAGTTCCCTAAATTAAAGAAGACTATGAGGGGGGTGCCTGGGTGGCTCAGTCCGTTAAGCATCCGACTTCCACTCAGGTCATGATCTCGTTGTCGGTGAGTTCCAGTCGGCATTGGGCTCTGTGTTGACAGCTCAGAGCCTGGAGCCTGCTTCAGATTCTGTGTCTCCTTCTCAGTCCCTCCCCCACTTGCTCGCACATGCGCGCACACGCGCTCTCTGGCTCTCTCTCACAAAAGTAAATAAACATTAAAAATTTTTTTTAAATAAATAAGAATATGAGGACATTCAAGTCAATTATAAATTGGACCATAAAGAAATAAGGAAAAAAAATACTTTCACTGCAGGAAGTGTCAATTTTTTTTAAAAGATCTTATTGTTAAGTAATCCCTACACCCAAAGTGGGGCTCCAACTCACAACCCCAAAATCAAGAGTCACATGCTCTTCCAATGGGCCAGCCAGGTTCCCCAACAAATTTTTCACTTATAATTCTCCAGTGCTAAAAATTAAGCATCACTTTTTGCTACAAATAATCAAGGACAATCCCTCAATCTTCTTTCTGTGAAGCAATAGCAATGGAGTGATTTCAAAATCCTTTTCCAATGTTTTTGTTTTGTAAATACCTATGTGTATATGTCAGGTCATATCTAATACTAACATCAATAACAAAAATATTTACTAAGCACTTATGTCAGAATTGTGCTTATTTATAACCATTTATTATTTTACTTCATTCCCTCAACCCTAAGAGACAAATATAGTCATTTTCACTTCCCAGTAAAAGAAAAAGAGCTTAAGGTATAACTTACCCAAAGTCATACAACTAATAAGTAGAAGAACGAAGATTTAAATTTTGATCTGACTCCAAAGCCAAACCGCTACCCCATCCCACAATTAAAAATTAAAACATGGCTAAATTCTAAATTCTTCTATCCATTTCCAACAACTTTTCCCCTTCTTCCCTTTGGGGGAAAAAACAGATAAATCCATGTGCCAAGTTAATTTTGAGTTACTCATTTATTTAAGTGGCCTTCTTTTAAAGAAACAATAAAAGACATATCACACTTCTTTGAATTTTACATGAAAGAAGACAAATGTTTCAGTGCTATTGAATATTTAAATAACTTATACTTACATAGTCACAATGTCATATTTTCACCAGGATTTAGCAACAAAAAGAAATAGAAGAAAACTATAAATAAGAAACAGATATTGAAAGGACAGACTCAAAGAGAGCAAAAGACAACTCGAAAGATGAAATTATTTTTTAAAAATACACAATAAAGTAATACCAAAAGAGAAAACCTTCTACAAACAAATTAAAATAATTCAAATGTCTCACCTATATGTTATGAGTGGGTGAAAAGGAATAAATTCTGCTGGCCCAAATTCTATAGAGCAACCAAATGTAATTAATGTTACCAATTCACCTTGACAGGTCAATAAAACCAGGGAGCCACGTTTTAACATACAAGCCAGAAAAAGACTATCATGAGTCCAGCTGATATCACCTACCCAGTAGGACCTAGAAAAAGCAAGACAGTATGTTTAGAAAGGACTCTCTACAATGTCTTTGACAATTTAAAATGGCCAAGCAGAGTTGGAACACTTCAAAAAATAAGGAGGAAAGAATGAATAGTAGCAAACTGCCACATACATTCCGTGTATTTTACTTCCAGAAAAAAGGTAAGGAAAAAAAGGAGTTTGCTCATCAACATCTACTCCATAAAACATACAAACTAGAAATTCACGTAGACACATAAGCAAATGATAAGATGAAAATATTCCCTAAAAGAGTTAAGCTTTTTAGTCACTCACATTTTAATTAGAACAACTTTAATTCTATTGGTGTCTACAACTCAAATCTACTGATAGATTTAAAGGTCAATCAATACCATGCCTGTCCTCTCTCTGCAGCTTGCTAGAGGTTCCATGCAGCAGCAGACTCCCTCTTCCCAAAATCATCCTTACAGCTCCTTAACTATCTAGTAATATTAATCTTTCATGGAGACAAAAAGGAGCTCCTTATGTAAATAATGACGTACACTCTAAGTGAAAGAGACCACTGCACTGAGACCAGCAAATCATTCATTTTTTTTTTTTCTTTCTTTCTTTCTTTCTTTTTTTCTTTCTTTCTTTCTCTTATTGAAGTATAGTCAAGACACAATGTTACATTAATTTCAGGTGTAAGAATGAGTAATACCTTCAGAAAAGAACTTTTGGGTGGGGAAAGAAAATGAAGAGGCAAGACTAGATAGATCTGAAAACTTTGGAAATTCAGAGAACAGCAAAGAAAAATGTTCAGAAAATGAAATTAGGAAGTCCAAGAGGAAACCTTCCTACTCTATAATCCCAAATAGATCCTGGTAGAGGCTCTTGTGCTATCAAAAATCCTAATTATTGCTATTAACCCACATGCAGAGCATGCCAACTTTGTTTAAAAAGCTATAAACACCTCAGCCACCCCAAGTATATAATGATCTTCCCAGTCCAGGTTTTCTCATTTCAGTCTCTAATTAAGCCCAATATCCCCTATCCAGTTATGATTCCACTCCTCCTGAGATAACACAGAAAAAAATAAAAGAGAAAAGAAAATATGTTCATGTATCTTCCACCCTACCAGATCCTTCCTTAAGATTTTCCTTCATATAGCAATTAATCAAGCACAAATGCTGAAAGTAAGCTGCATTATCTACCTAAATATCTACTTAGATATCTTTTGTATTATCAGAGCCTTAAACTTATTAAACTATTAAAAGAGAAAATAAAAATGCTATGCAGAAACACAAGAGTTCATACCTGATAAGTGTAGGTGGAACCACAGGATTCTTATTACTACACCCTCTCAGGCTACCACTGAGAGTAACAAAATTCAATGTGTTTATAAACAATACCCGAGTTGCCTAGAAAGCAAAAAAAAAAAAAAAAAAAAAAGCAAAAAAACATTAAAATTATTTTACTTTAATCATTACTTATAATTCTAGAGACCTAGAGACCTATTATTATATTAATAAACTATCTTGGAAGTCTTTCCCAACTGGCAAAACAATACTGAAAACTGAAACTCCTCACTCTTTTATACTATATTTTAAGGACATCAGTTACCACTTTGCCCTTCTTCCTTTTTGTTACCCTCTTTTCACTTCTGAAGGCCAAGTTTTGAAATTATAGCTTCTGGATAAAATAACTTTATGTTAAAGTTAAACTGGATCAGAAAACACCAATATAATGTTAAACTGGATCAGAAAACACCACAATGTTAAACTGGATCAGAAAACACCAATATAAAGAATATAAAGTAGTATTACAAAACAACTCCAAATTGAACTCTTTCATAGGTTACTTTCAAGACAGATTACATATACTGACCTTTGGGTCTTTCTGATTAAGAGTTACTGCCAGAGTAATGCCATCTCTTGAAAAGGCAGAAATTAGAGCTCCTCTTGACTTTACCGATTCACATTTGGGAATTAGATGGCACAGAAGGCAGTCTTGTTGTGCCCAATGAACATGGTATGGCAACGATCTAAGTAAGTAATGAAATAATTGAAAATAGGAAATATAGTAACTTTTAATATTTAGCTCATCATAAAAAACTTAAGAGTCCAATTCCTATATGTGCATGAATATTAGAGGCCCTCTTAGCAACTGCTCAGAATTTTCATCCACGCCACAAAAGAGCAGTTGCCAGTTAAACAGGTTCAGTATCAGCATTTTGTTAGTAATGGCATGTTCCATAGTCAACCCCAAATGCATCTGTTTTGACAAAAGATTTAGATGACACATATTATACATCACTGTAAACATTTTCACAGAAATTAAATAGAGAAGAATGGATTTTTAAAATAGTGGCAATGTTCTGGGGTACATGGATGGCTCATTCAGGAGAGTGTGTGACTCTTGATCTTGGGTTTATAAGTTCAAGTCCCATGTTAGATGTAGAGATTACTTAAAAATAAAATCTTAACTGGCTCAGTCAGTTAAGCATCTGACCCTTGATTTCTGCTCAGGTCATGATCTAAAGGTTCTGGGATTCTCTCTCCCTCTCTCTCTCTGCCCCTTCCTCTCTCTCCCTCAAAATAAATAAACTTAAAATAAAATAAAATCTTTAAAAAATAAAAATAACATAGTGGCAATGTTCTATATTTGCTATATGGTTACACACATGTATATTTATTAGAGTCCAACTCATTATACACCTAATATATAAAGTACCAGAGCATAAGAAAATTAAGAAAATTTTAAAAATCACACTATTTTACTAAATCTTACTGAAGCATGATATGCTTTTTTTTAAAGTTTATTTATTTAGAGAGAGTGCATGCTCACAAGTGGGGGAGGGGAAGAGAGAGAGGGAGAGAGAATCCCAAGTAGGCTCCACACTGTAAGTGCAGAGCCCGAAGCAGGGCTCGAACTCATGAACCATGAAATCATGACCTGAGCCAAAGTCGAGAGTCCAAAGTTTAACTGATTAAGAAACCCAGGTGCCCAGGCATGATATGCTTTTAATGCACTATGTATTTTATTGGGCTTTGTAGTATATATAAAACTATTTCTAGTTTAAAAAGTATGTGAGCAAGGGTGCCTAGGTGGCTCAGTTGGTTGACTGTCCGACTTTGGCTCAGGTCATGATCTCACAGTTTGTAAGTTTGAGCCCTACATTAGGCTCTGTGCTGACAGCTCAGAGCCTGGAGCCCACTTCAGATTCTGTCTCCCTCTCTCTCTCTGCCCCTCCCCTGCTCACACACTCTCTGTCTCTCTCTCTCAAAAATAAACATTAAAAAAAACAAAAAAACTATGTGAGCAGGTCTCCTGGGTGGCTCAGTCAGTTAAGCATCTGACTCTTGATTTTGACTCAGGTCATGATCTCACAGTTCATGAGATCAAGTCCCGAGTTGGACTCTGCACTGACAGTGCAGAGCCTGCTTGGGATTCTCTCTCTCTCCCTCTGCCCTTCCCCCACTCATGTGCACACATTCTTGCTCTCAAAATAAACATTTAAATAAAAAAATAATAAAAAGTACTTGAGTAGTTAAAAGGTACAGTAGTAAATTCGAGCTATATCCTTTTTAAAATTCAATTATTTCCCAAAATACCTATCTCTATAATTTTAATACAAGACCATAGCCTGTCTTACCTTTTACATGTTCTTAATTCCATGAAAGGAAATAAAAATGAGAAAAACCTTGCAGAACCTGCTTCTGATCTTCTGTTCCCTCCCTCTCTGCCCCTCCCCCTGCTTGTTCTAAAAATAAACAAAACATTAAAATGAAAACTAAAATAACAACAGTACTTATGGGAAGAATAGATCTGTAAGGTCTCAAAAGTTCAAATTTGCATTTCATTTAATTAAACTTATGTATTTATGGGTGAAAAAATAATAATATTTTAAAAGGGACAGAAAATAAGGAAAAAGAAAACCTTTATCTCACCTTACAGGTGTAAATACATTCTCATGCCACCGAATTGCTAGAAATGTTAACTTCAGACATTCTCCAGAATAAAAAGTAAATGAACACAAGCAGCAATCTCCAAATAACTGTAGATAAATTTAATAAACTTTAGTATACAATTAATCTGAAAATAAACCAAGATATGTAAAACATATATTCTCATCATAAATAAAATAAATGAAACATACAGAAATCCTGCTTGTATTTTTATTCTTTTTTTTTTTTTTAATTATTTATTTATTTATTTATTTTTGGGACAGAGAGAGACAGAGCATGAACGGGGGAGGGGCAGAGAGAGAGGGAGACACAGAATCAGAAACAGGCTCCAGGCTCCGAGCCATCAGCCCAGAGCCTGACTCGGGGCTTGACCTCACGGACCGCGAGATCGTGACCTGGCTGAAGTCGGACGCTTAACCACTGCGCCACCCAGGCGCCCCTTGTATTTTTATTCTTAACATAAGGCTAAAGAATAAGTAATTTATTTCTGAGCCAGGGCATGGACCAAATGGGAAATCAAGGTGCAGCTTATTGGCTTAAGAAAACATACTGGGGCACCTGGGTGGCTCAGTTAAGCATCCGACTTCAGCTCAGGTCATGATCCCATGGTTTCTTGGTTCGAGCCCCACATCAGGTTCTGTGCTGACAGCTCAGAGCCTGGAGCCTGCTTCAGATTCTGTGTCTTTCTTTCTCCGCCCCTCCCCCACTAACTCACACTCTCACTCTCTCTCAAAAATAAACATAATTTTTAAAAAATAAAAAAACACCGCCAGTGAAGACAAGAATAGACATTTTTCCAAAGAAGGCACCCAGATGGCTAACACATGAAAAGATGCTCAACATCACTCATCACCAGGGAGATACAAATCAAAACCACGAAATACCACCTCACACCTGTCAGAATGTGTTGTAAAATTAACAACACAAAACACAACAGGTGTTGGCGAGGATGCAGACAAAGGGGCACACTCTTGCACTCTTGGTGGGAATGTAAACTGGCACAGCCACCCCAGAAAACAGTATGGAGGTTGCTCATAAAGTTAAAAATAGAACTATCCTACAACCCAGCATTGCACTACTAAGTATTTACCCAAAGGATACAAAAATACAGATTCAAAGGGGTACATGCACCCCAATGTTTATAACAGCATTATCAACAATAGCCAAACTATGGAAAGAGTCCAAGTGTCCATCAACTGATGAATGGGTGTGATATATATATAAAACAGAATATTACTCGGTCATCAAAAAGAATGAAATCTTGACATTTTCAATGACTTGGATGGAGCTAGAGTGTATTATGCTAAGCAAAATAAGTCAGTCTGAGAAAGACAAGTACCATATGATTTCACTCATATGTGGAATTTATGAAACAAAACAGATGAGGGGCACCTGGGTGGCTTAGTTGTTTGGGCATCCGACTTCAGCTCAGGTCATGATCTTGTGGTTGATGAGTTTGAGCCCCACATTGGGCTCTGTGTTGACAGCTCAGAGCCTAGAGCCTACTTCTGATTCTGTGTCTCCCTCTCTCTCTGCCCCCTCCCCTGGGTCATGCTGTCTCTCCCTCAAAAAATAAACATTAAAAAAAAAAAAAAACTAAACAGATGAACATATGGGAGGGGGAAAAAAAAAGAAAAAAAGAGGGAAACAAGCCATAAGAGACTCTTAAGATAGGGAACTGAAGGTTGATGGAGGGAGGTGGGTGGGGTGTGGGCTAAATGGGGAATGGGTTTTGAGAGGGCACTGGTTATGAACACTGGGTGTTGTATGTAAATGATAAGTCACTGAATTCTACTCCTGAAACCAATATTGCACTATATATTAACTAGATTTAAATAGATATTTGAAAAAAATTAATAAAAATTAAGGGCGCCTGAGTGGCTCAGTCAGTTAAGCAAGCATCCAACTCTTAGTTTCAGCTCAGGTCATGATCTCACGGTTTGTGGGTTTGAGCCCCACATTGGGCTCTGCACTGAGCTCACAGCCTGCTTAGGATTGTCTCTCTCTGCTCCTTCCCCACATGCATGCTTGCTCTCTCTCTGAAAATAAATAAACTTTAAAAATTTAAATTAAAAAAGGAAGAAAACACTGTAATTTACTGTGGCTGAAACTGGATTCTTATAATTTTTTTTCTCTTATAGTTATTTATTATCTAAATTAGGGCACTACCCCCAGAGGTGGGAAGAAGATAAAGGAAAAAAAAATTTCAAAATGCAATTTCTAACAGTGGACTGGGTAATAAAATGTTGGTCCATACATATAAAGAGTGCATGCAGCTATTGATAATGTTTTTTAGTTAATGAATGTGTTCTTTCCTGGTAATTAAATGGCTTAATTATCACCAATTCTAGCTTTTTAAATTATAAAACTAGTTATATTTTAAAAATGGAGAAAAAGTACAGAATCACACTTGTAAATACAGAGAACAAACTGATGTTTGCCAGAGGGGAGTAGGGTGCAGGGCAGGGGCGTGGACAAAATGGGTGAAGGGGAGTGGGAGATACAGGCTTCTAGTTATGTAACAAATAAGTCATGGGAATAAAAGGTACAACAGAGGGTATACAATCAATGGCATAATAGTTTTGATGGTGATAGATTGTGGCTACACTTGTGGAAAGCACAGCATAACATAAAGAGTTCATGAATCATCATGTTGTATACCTGAAACTAATGTAACATTGTGTCTCAACTATACTGAAATTAAAAAATAAATAAAAATTGGGGCATCTGGGTGGCTCAGTCAGTTAGGCATCCGACTCTTTGATTTCAGCTCAGGGCATAATCCTAGGGTTGTGCAATCACACTCAGTTTCTACTCTTGAGTGTGAAGCCTGCTGAGGAATCCCTCTCTCTGTCTGCCTCTCCCCCCTGCTCATGCTCCCTAAATAAATAAATAAATAAGTAAGTAAGTAAGTAAATAATAAAAACTACGGAAAATACTAAGAAAAGAGAAAGGAAGCTCTAAGGTCAAACCATTTTTTTTATTCAAGTATAATTAACATACAGTGTTATATTAGTTTCAAGTGTACAGTATAATGATTCAACAATTCTACACATCTCAGTGTTTATCAAGGTAAGTGTGCTCTTAACACCCTTTATCTATTTCATCCACCCCTCACCCACCTCCCCTCTGGCAACCACCAGTTTGTTCTCTGTATTTAAGAGTCTGTTCCTTTTGTCTTTCAGATTCAACATGTAATTTAAGTCATGGTATTTGCCTTTCTCTGATTGGACTTATTTCACTTAGCATTATACCCTCTAGCTCCATCCATGTTGTTGCAAATGGCAAGACCTCATTATTCTTTATCACCGAGTAATTATGACATTTTAAAAATAAACCACATCTTCTTTATCCATTCATCTATTGATAGACACTGGCTTGCTTCCATATCTTAGCTACTGTATATAATGGTGTAGTAAACATAGGGGTGTATATGTCTTTTCAAATAAGTGTTTTTGTTTTCCTTGGGCAAATACCCAGTAGTAGAATTAGTGGATCATATGGTATTTCTACTTTTAATTTTTTGAGGAACCTCCACACTGTTTTCCAGAGTGGCTGCACCAATTCCCACCAACAGTGCATAAGGGTTCCTTTTTCTCCACATCCTTGCCAAATACTTGTCATTTCTTGTCTTTTTTATTCTAGTCATTCTGACAGGTGTAAGGTGATGTATCTCAGCACTTGATTTGCACTTCCCTGATGATGAGTGATGTTGAGCATCTTTTCATGCATGTTTGTCTTCTTTAGAAAAATAACTATACAGGTCCTCTGCCCGTTTTTTAATTGGGTTATTTGTGGTTTTTTGATATTGAGTTGTGTAAGTTCTTTGTATACTTTGGATATTAACCCCTTATTGGATATATTATTTGCAAATATCTTCTCCCATTCAGTAGATTGTCTTTTTGTTTTGTTGATGGTTTCGTCCTGTGCTGTGCAAAAGCTTATCTTTGTCTAGTTCCAATAGTTTAATTTTGCTTTTGTTTCCCTTGCCAGAGGAGATGTATCTAGAAAAATGTTTCTATGGCTGATGTCAAAGAAAGTACTTCCTATGCTTTCTTCCAGAAATTTTATGGCTTCAGGTCTCACATCTAGGTCTTTAATCCATTTCGAGCTTATTTTTGAGTATGGTGTAAGAAAGTGGTCCAGTTTTCCCAACACCATTTGTTGAAGAGACTTTTTCCCCACTGTATATTCTTGCCTCCTTCATCATAGATTCATTGACCATATACAGGTGGGTTTATTTCTGGGCTGTCTATTTTGTTCCATTGAGCTGTATGTCTATTTTTGTGCCAGTACCATACTGTTTTGATTACTAAGCATTGTAGTATAACTTAAAATCTGGAATTGTGGTATCTCCAGCTTTGTCCTTCTTTTTCAAGACTGTTTTGGCTACTTGGGGTCTTTAATGGGTCCATACAAATTGTGGGTTATTTGTTCCAGTTCTTTGAAAAATGTTGGCATTTTGACAGGGGTTGCATTAAATCTATAGACTATGTTGGGTAGTTTGGACATTTTAAAAATATTGGTTCTTCCAGTCCATGAGCATGGAATATCCTTCCATCTGTGACACCCTCAATGTCTCTCGTCAATGTTTTATAGTTTTTAGAGTACAGATTTTTCACCTCCTTGGTTAGGTTTATTCTTAGATGTTTTATTATTTTTGGTGCAATTATAAATGAAATTATTCTCTTAATCTGCTACATCATTACTAGTGTAGAGAAATGCAACAGATTTCTGTATATTCATCTCATATCCTGTGACTTTACTGAATTCATTTGTCAGTTGTAGTGTAGTTTTTTGGTGGAGTTCAAACTATTTTTAATAAACATTTAAAAAAATACGACCAAGAAATGTAAAAATATCTTTTCCACAATAACTTTGCAATTACTGTGACAATTAATGATGATTAAAGATATACAGCAATGCTATCACACACTCTGCTCAACAGCTTCACAAACAGTGCCTGTTCTTACAGTCTGAGATCTCATCTTCTAGAACACCCTGTCTGATTTGGATTTTACCTCATTTTTTATAAAGACAGCATGCACTACAGCTTCTTTATCTTCATTAGAAGGCAAATGAACTGCTTCTTCAGGTATGATCTGGGACCACTGGCCTACCAATGAAGGGCTTTTAGAAGATAAGATATTCTTGAATTCCAAATATTCCCAAAGAAATATGCATCCAGGAGTTATAAGCAGAACTCTTCTCCCATTTCCAGATACATACAAGTACAGTCTCAAAGAGCTTGCTTTAAAAAAACAAACAAACAAAAAAAAGGCAATTAAACCTGTGAAGTCTGAATTCCTCCCAGAAAGTACATCATTTATCTATCCTGACAATAAGACACCTAAATGATGTTTCATTTCCATTCAGGATAAAACTAAGGCACTACTAATAAATTAAAAGTACAAATAATAATATTTACCATGTACTTGTCATGGGATATTAGGAACCCCCTGTTATCAGATATGTTAGGCAAGCCAGACTTTTCTTCAAGATGAATCTAAGTATCACAAATAAACACCATCAGGGTGCCTGAGTGGCTCAGTCAGTTAAATGACCAACTCTTGATTTCAGCTCAGGCCACGATCTCATGGTTTGTGGGTTCGAGTCCTGCATTGGGCTCTGCATTGAGCATGGAGCCTGCTTAAGATTCATTCATTCTCTTGGGGCGCCTGGGTGGCGCAGTCGGTTAAGCATCCGACTTCAGCCAGGTCACGATCTCGCGGTCCGTGGGTTCGAGCCCCGCGTCAGGCTCTGGGCTGATGGCCCGGAGCCTGGAGCCTGTTTCCGATTCTGTGTCTCCCTCTCTCTGACCCTCCCCCGTTCATGCTCTGTCTCTCTCTGTCCCAAAAATAAATAAAAAAGAAAACGTTGAAAAAAAAAAAATTAAAAAAAAAAAAAAAAAAAAAGATTCATTCATTCTCTCTCTCTCTCTCCCTCTCTCTCCCCCTCTCTTTGCCCCTCCCCCACTCACCTGTGTGCTCTCCCTAAATACATAAATAGTAAAAAACAAACACCATCAAAAAAATCATATATACAAGAAAACATATATATGTATATGTATATATATATATATATTTATATATACACAGATATATTTATGCACACATACAGAGATATTTTTAAAATAGTAATAGGAAAATGTTCCATCTTCTTTTCCTCCCATTTATCAAGGAAACTAATTTAAACAAATAAAAAATTCCCACCTACTGCAGCTTGAATCATTTTCTTAGGCTTTTCAGCTGCCTGTACAGTTTTCAAGCAATCTTGGTCTTTGTTCCAAAGAAAAAGCTCCCCTGTAGTGAGTACCCCAGCCAGCCAGGCATCTGTTTCCAAAAAGGAAATACAATAGTTATAATCTAATATTTCCCTTAATATTACCCCAAGTTTTTATGAATACAATTAATCCAGCCTTTTGAAAATATCAGTACTACTTAACCATTACTGGATGTTGTTAGGACAATAGCATCCTTCAACAAAGGCTGCAGACAAGGAATTTTCTTCTTTGTTCTTCCAGAGAGCAAATTAATTTCATTTATAAATTTATTATCCAAAAGGAAAACAGCTTCATTTTCCTAAGAGAAGAAACATATGACACTTAAGAGGTGCCAGGAGGCAATTCAACCTCTAATCTAAATAAATTATCCCAGAAAGGAAAACAAAGTGACATTCAAGAAAGATTATACATTTGTACCACAAATCATAAAATGAAAATAAGGTTGATTAGGTATCCTGGAGATTTTTCACTCTATCTTAAAATATTTATTAGAATTACTAGGTAAGATGACCTAATGGCTGCACCTAGACCTTTTTGACCTTTAAAATTATAAGAGTACTGGAAATGCAAGCTGGTGCAGCCACTCTGGAAAACAGTATGGAGGTTCCTCAAAACACTAAAAATAGAACTACCCTATGACCCAGCAATTGCACTACTGGGTATTATCCAAGGGATACAGGTGTGCTGTTTCGAAGGGACACATGCACCCCCATGTTTATAGCAGCACTATCAACAATAGCCAAAGTATGGAAAGAGCCCAAATGCCCACTGATGAATGAATGGATAAAAAAGATGTGGTATATATACAGTGGAGGATTACTCGGCAATCGAAAACAATGAAATCTTGCCATTTACAACTACATGGATGGAACTGGAGGGTATTATGCTAAGTGAAATTAGTCAGTCAGAGAAAGACAAGTATCATATGACTTCACTCATATGAGGACTATAAGAGACAAAACAGATGAACATAAGGAAAGGGAAACAAAAAGAATATAAAAACAGGGAGGGGGGCAAAACAGAAGAGACTCATAAATATGGAGAACAAACTGAGGGTTACTGGAGGGGTGGTGGGAGGGGGGGATGGGCTAAATGGGTAAGAGGCACTAAGGAATCTACTCCTAAAATCATTGTTGCACTATATGCTAATTAATTTGGATGTAAATTTTTAAAAAATTAAAATTAAAGAAAAAAATAATAAAATAAATAAGATAAAATTATAAGAGTGCTGGGGCCCCTAGGTGGTTCAGTTGTTTAAGTAGTTAGGTGTCTAACTTCAGCTCAGGTCATAATCTCATGGTTCACGGGTTCGAGCCCTGCATTGGGCTCTGTGCTGACAGCTTAGAGCCTAGAGCCTATTTTGGATTCTGTGTCCCTGTCTCTCCCCTGCTCGTACTCTCTCCCTTTCTCAAAGATAAATAAACACTAAAAAAAAATTTTTTTTAATCATAAAAGTGTCTTACAATTCTGCTAGCCAAAATTGGGTTACATGTTGTTTAATTTCATGAATTTGATCAGTAGTATGGGCAAGCTTTTTAATTATTTACCTACACTAGGGGCACCTGGGTGGCTCAGTCAGTTAAGTGTCCAACTCTTGATTTTGGCTCAGGTCATGATATCATGGTGTGTGAGATTGAGCCCCTTACTGGGTTCTGCGCTGACATCAGGAGCCTGCTTGGGATTCTCTCTCTCCCGCTCTCTCTCTGCCCCTCCCCTGCTTGTCCATACGTTCTCTCTCTCAAATGTACATTTAAAAAAAAAAAAACAAAAACAGCATCTTTAAAAAGAAAGAAGAGACTAGAGGAAGTTAACGATATAATTTCTCACAGGAAATGACACTAACACTAAAACACCAATCGTTAAAATTTTCATAATTATTACCTATTCTAAGAGGATTTTATAGGCTTGCTAAATTTCCCTAAGGTGACGAATCTCTTCCATATATTGTGAATGGTATTCCTGGATTTCTGGTGTATCCTGGCCCAACTTTATCCTAGTTTTAAGGGGCATAGGGCATACTCATGAAAATCACAATGGTAAGAAAACAGTCCACTGACTGTTCCGGTAAGAAAGGATTCAGAAGATTAAATATTCCCTTTGGTTACAAAAAACAAAAATTTTTTGCACAGCACAGGAGGAAACCATCAACAAAAAGGCAATCTACTGAATGGGAGAAGATATTTGCAAATGATATGTTCAATAAGGGGTTAATATCCAAAGTATACAAAGAAATTATACAACTCAACACCAAAAAACCCCAAATAACCCGATTAAAAATGGGCAGAGGACCTGAATAGACATTTTTCTAAAGAAGATATACAGAAGGTCAATAGATACACGAAAAGATGCTCAATATCATATTATCATGGAAGTACATCAAAACCACACTGAGATATATCATCCTACACCTGTCAGAATGACTAGAATCAAAAAGACAAGAGGGGCACCTTGCTGGCTCAGTCAGTGAGCATGGGACTCTTGGTCTCAAGGTCGTGAGTTTGAGCCCCACATTGGTACTTACAAATAAAATATTAAAAAAAAAAAAAGAAATAACAAGTATTTGGCAAGGATATAGACAAAAAGAAACACTTATACACTGTTGGTAGGAATGTAAATTGGTGCAGCAACTCTGGCAAAACAGTATGGAGGTTCCTCAAAAAATTAAAAATAGAAATACCATATGATTCACTAATTCTACTACTGGGTATTTACCAAGGAAAACAAAAACTCTAATTCAAAAAGACATTCACACCTCTATGTTTATTGCAGCATTATTTATAGTAGCCAAGATATGGAAGCAAGCCAGTGTCTATCAATAGATGAATGAATAAAGTTGTGGTATGGGGCACCTGGTGGCTCCTTGGTTAATTGTCCAGCTCTTGAATGCAGCTCAGATCATGATCTCGTGGTTCATGAGTTCGAGCCCTGCATCAGGCTCCACACTGACAGCACAGAGCCTAATTGGGATTCTCTCTCTCCCTCTCTCACTACCCCTCCCATGCTCTCTCTCTCTCTCAAAATATATGAATAACTTAAAAGAAGAAGAAGAAGAAGAAGAGGGAGGAGGAGGAGGAGGAGGAGGAGGAGGAGGAGGAGGAGGTGGTGGTGGTGGTGGTGGTGGTGGTGGTGGTATAGGGGCATCTGGGTGGCTCAGTGAGTTAAGTGTCTGATTTCAGCTCAGGTCATGATCTTGCAGTTCATGAGTTCAAGCCCCACATCAGGTAGTGGAGAACCTGCTTGGGATTCTCTCTCCCTCCCCTCTCTCTGCCCCTTCCCCACTTTGTGTGCACACGCTCTCTCTCAAAATAAATAAATAAACTTAAAAAAAAAAAAAGAAGAGGGGCGCCTGGGTGGCTCAGTTGGTTAGGCATCTACTTCAGCTGAGATCACAATCTCAAGGTTCATGAGTCTGAGCCCCCATCAGGCTCTCTGCTGTCAGTACAGAGGCTGCTTCAGATCCTCTGTCCCCCTCTCTCTCTGCCCCTCCCTGGCTCATGTTCTTTCTGTCAAAAATAAATAAACATTAAAAAAACAAGTTAAAAAAAAAAGAAGTGATATGTATAAAATGGAATATTACTCAGTGATTAAAAAAAAGAATGAGACCTTGCCATTTGCAATAACATGGATGGACCTAGAAGGTATAATACTAAGTAAAATAAGTCAGTCAGAGAAAGACAAATATCATGATTTTACTTACATGTTGAATCTAAAAATCAAAATGAACAACAACAAAATAAACAGACTCTTAAATACAGAGAACAAACTTGTAGTTGCCAGAGGGGAGAGGAGTGGGGAGATGGGCAAAATAGTTGAAGGGGATTAAGAAGTTCAAACTTCCAGTCATAAAATGTATGTTACCGATATAAAAAGTACAGCATAGAGTATATACTCAGTAATATTGTAATAGTGTTGTATGGTGACAGATGGTGACTGTACTTATTGTGATGAGCACTGAGTAATGCATGGAATTATAGGGTATGTTGTACACCTAAACCTAATATAACATTGCATGTTAATTATATTTAAATTTAAAAATTCCTTTTGATATTTGCCATCTCAACCTTAAATTAACAGGACAAATTTTTTTTTTTTGAAAATAAAGTATTTCTTCTACACAGACCATTTAACTTTCTTGAGAAGCTAACTTGCTCAACATAAAAACAAACAAACAAACAAACAAATGAGCGCCTGGGTGGCTCAGTCGGTTAAGCATCCAACTTCAGCTCAGGTCATGATCTCGCTGTCTGTGAGTTCGAGTCCCACTCAGGCTCTGTGCTGATAGCTCAGAGCCTGGAACCTGCTTCAGATTCTGTGTCTCCTTCTCTCTCTGCCCCTCCCCTGCTCACATTTTGTCTCTCTCTCTCAATAAAAAACGTTAAAAAAATTTTTTTTAATTAAAAAAAAAACACAAACACAAAAAACTCTGTTCAGTGAGGTGATCCTGCTAAAGATGGTGTTTTGTTTTGTTTTATTTATTTTTTTTTTTAATTTTTTTTTAACGTTTATTTATTTTTGAGACAGAGAGAGACAGAGCATGAACAGGGGAGGGGCAGAGAGAGAGAGGGAGACACAGAATGGGAAGCAGGCTCCAGGCTCTGAGCCATCAGCCCAGAGCCCAACGCGGGGCTCGAACTCACGGACCGCGAGATCGTGACCTGAGCTGAAGTCGGACGCTTAACCGACTGAGCCACCCAGGCGCCCCTGTTTTTTTTTTTAAAGACCATAGAACATTCTATCTTAGAGGCAAAGTACACATTTAACACATTATTATAGCTGGTATTGTATGAAGAAAGAAAAACCTACCTGTCCTAACCAGGAGACTCGTGGCCAGGGCTTTTTCTGCTTGATACTTGTTGATGTCAAAACTTCTAATCTTATCTCCATGCTTCTTGCAATGACCAATTAGGTAAAAAGTCACAAGATGCTGTAAATAATAATAATAATAAGTAGCCCATAAGATTTATAAGGATTCTAATTTAGAATGTTCACCAAGTTTTGGTAAATCACTTTTTTCATCAGCTCAAGTTAACTGTCTTTTTAAGGTAAGATATAAAGAATGCATTCAGTATCTCATCTTATATCTTGAATAGTCAAGCAAAATGTATTTGCTTTTTTCACAAGTTGTTTCTCGGGCTATGAAGATAAAAATAAACTAGGAAAAGATCTTGACAATGAAGTTTCTATGTGATATGCTTTTCTCAGTGCCATAGGTTGTATTTCCCAAAGATGGCCACAACAGTATCTCCCATCCTACATAGTCTTCCTCAACTATGACTTTGACACTTCTCTCATTGAGAGCTCTGCCCCATGCCTCCCTCATCCCTTAAAAGTGGGTGAGATTTTAATTATTCTAACCAAGAGTAAAATGGAAGTGATGTTATACATTTCCCAAGGCTCAATCATAAAAAGCAATTATAGCTTCTACCTTACCCCCTGGAGTAATTACACTCTTGAAGCCTTCAATCGCCATATAAACAAACCACCCTGAGCCATCGAGCTGTAAGAAAGTCCAAACTAGCCCACATAAAGATGAAGCCCCAAGAAAACATGTAGTGAAGATGCGTTAGCAAGTACCCATGCTGGGTATGGAGATAGTTGCAGTGGAATCCAAGAAGAGTTTGTCAGAGCCCAAGCAGGGTGAGGAAAACATAATCCATTCTTGGGAGAATCCTGGGAGGATGTTCACACAGTATGACATGACAGCCTGGCACAGTGTGCTGGAGCCCAAACAGAGAGAAACACAGAAGTCACACTGAAAAGGATCCCACTGACCAAACTGAAAACAGCTGGAGGATCAAAACATATTACGGCAATGGACTTAAAATCCATAGAATAAAATAGAAAACCATGAATCCATAGAATTATGAATAAGTAAACAAATAAATTGAACATTTCATAAAAATGGCATATTTACATTGTTATAAAGTATAAAAATACCCTATAAGGTACTCATTAGTTACAAAAAAAGAGTAACTTTATGATGAAAAAGCCAGGCAGACTCCATTTAATCCAGTGATCAAAATGAAAATTATCAGAAATGGGACAACTGGAAATCATGTATCACCTAATAGGTAAAATGAGAAAAATTTCTGTGACATCTGTGCTAAAGACACATAACCTGAATCTAATCACAAGGAAATATCAGGAAAACCCAAGTTAAGGGACATTCTACAAAATAACTGATCTGAAAACTTTCAAAAACCTTGAAAAGTTTCAAGGGTGTGAAAGTCAGGAAGATCAAGAAACTGGTCCCAGGATGCCTGGGTGGCTCAACTGGTTGAGCGTCTGACTCTTGATTTTGGCTAACGTCATGATCCCGGGTCATGGGACTGAGCCCCACATCAGGCTCCACTGAGCATGGAACTTAAGATTCTCTCTCTCCCTCTGACCCGCTCCCCCAATGCATAGTCTCTCTCTCTAAATTTAAAAAAAAAAGAAAGAAAGAAAAAAAAAGAAACTGGTCCCAAGTGGAAAACCTGGTAACTAAATAAATTGCAATGAGTATCTTTTCATGATTAAAAGACAATATTGGCAACAGGCAAAACTTAAATAGAAAGAGAAACTGAGGACGATATGGTTGTAATGTATGAATGCTAATTTTGATTTTGATGTGGTGTCTTCCAATTTTGGAGGTGAATGTCCTTGTTTGCAGAAAATACACACTAAAATATTCAGAGGTAAGGGAACATCAGTTGGTCACTCTCAAATGGTTTGTGAAAAAAAGTTCTTTGTACTATATATGCAATTTTCCTGGAAGTTTCTGTTACAAATTAATTTTTTTTAATTCTCAAAATTGTGAAATCTTGAACAATGATGTAATTTGGTCATCGGTCTGGACTGTATTCAATCATTAACCATATTCTTTCCTCCTTTTTAAAAAATTCTATATTCCTGGGGCACTAGGGTGGCTCATTCGGTTGAGCGCCTGACTTCAGCTCAGGTCATGATCTCACGGTTTGTGGGTTCAGGCCCTGCCTCGGGCTCTGTGCTGATAGCTCAGAGCCCGGAACCTGCTTCGGATTCTGTGTCTCCCTCTCTCTCTCTCTGCCCCTCCCCGACTCGTGCTCACTCTCTCTCGAAAATAAATAAATGTAAAAAAAAAATTTTTTTTTTAATTCTATATTCCTGGGGCACCGGGGTTGCTCAGTTGGTTCAGTGACCAACTTTGACTCAGGTTATGACCTTCCAGTGCATGAGCTCAAGTCCCGCACTGGGCTCACTGCTGTCAGCACAAGCCTGGTTCATATCCTCTGTCCCCCCCGCCCCCCGCCCTCCCCTATTTGTGCTTTTTCTCCCTCAAAAAAAATTTTTTTTAATTCTATATTTCTAATTCTATTTAGTTTACAAATTCCAAAATAGTTTAATTTATTTGGTATGATTAAAGATCTTTAAAAAGAAAGTAGCTGAACTTTTTAATAAAATAAGCTTTAAAAGAAAAACTATCCAAGTACAGCAAAGAGGACCTATTAAGATGCTAGCCAACCTCATATTTTATACTGTAACATTATGTTTTTCAATTACTCAGAACTCTAAAAATCTAAATGACTACTTCCTGAGACACTATTTTTATAAATTTTAAATATAACTAAAATTATAAATAAATTATTTAAAAAAGTGAACCAAAAGCAATAGGAATGATTTTATCAGAAAAGCATCATTTGTAGCTCCTAATGAAATAATAGGTCTAGTCAACAGTATCAGTGGTTGCTAAAACTATTAGGTGAAAGTAGTTCATCTGTAACAGATGAACTGACATGGCCTACACTCACTAATAAATCTTAAAATTACTATGAGACAGGGGCACCTGGGTGGTTCAGTCAGTTAAGCACTGGACTCTTGGATTTTGGCTCAGGTCATGGTCTTGCATTTCAGTGGGTTTGAGCCCCGAGTCAGGCTCTGAGCTGGCAGTGTGGAGGCTGCTTGGGATTCTCGCTCACCCTCTCTCTCTCTATCTCTCCCCTGCTTGCACTCTCTCTCTCAAAATTTAAAAAAAAAAATTTTTTTTAAGTTACTGTGAGACAAAGACATTATATCCCTCCTGATATGTTGCTACATAGATAGGAGGTACACAGAACCATCTATGAAATATTCTTTAAAAGATAAAAATTTTAAACTGAACCTTAATCTGTCTGACTCTAAACATCAATGAACAAGAAATAAAGAAAATAAAGGAACATATTAAATACACCAGGAAAATAAAATCAACCAAATTCACAATGTAAAAAATGCTATAGGATAAATGATGCAGTTGGTTCAACAAATAAATGGTATTTTAACGGGGGGAAGGAGTGGGGCACCTGGGTGGCTCGGTCAGTTAAGCATTTGCCTTTGGCTCAGGTCATGATTTCACAGTTCATGAGTTCAAGCCCCGCCATCAGGCTCTCTGCTGCCAGCGCAGAGCCTGCTCTGGACCCTCTGTCCCCTTCTCTCTCTCCCCATCCCCTGCTGTCTCTCTTAAAAAATAAATAAACATTAAAAAAAATTTTACAGGGGAGAGGGAGAAGCTTATATATGTATTACATAGATATAGATATGCATATATGGGGTAACGTTAAGAGACATAATAACCAAATGTAATATACGAAGATCTATTTTGGACTTTAATTCAAATAAACCAGTTAGAAATAGATATTCAGCAGCTGCCAAAAGAATAAGGAAGGTCTAGGGGCGCCAGAATGGCTCAGTTGGTTGTGCACCCAACTCTTAATTTCAGCTCAGGTCATGGTTCCAGGGTTGTAGGTTCAAGCCCGGAGTCAGGTTTTGCACTGAGCATGGACCCTGCTTGGGATATTCTCTCTCATTCATTCATTCTCTCTCTCTCTCTCCCTCAACCCCTCTGCTTGCACTCTCCCTCTCTCTCTCAAAAAAAAAAAAAAAAAAGAATAAGGAAGATCTCTCTGATTTCTAGAATATATTGCTAATTGAAAAAAGTAAAGTGCAAAGGAATATACATAGGGGCACCTGGCTGGCTCAGTTGGTAGAGCAAGCAACTCTTGATCTTGATCTTGATCTTGGGGTCATGACTTCAAGCCCCATACTGGTGTGGTGCCTACTTAAAAAAAAGAGTATACCTAGTATACTACCTTATATGTAAAGAGATGAAAATAACATATGCATCATTTAATTTTGTAAAAAGAAAAAGAAAACAAAAATTAACAGGCTAATAACTAACTTCCACTGGGGGGAGGGTGACAAAGTGGAAAGGCTAGAAAGAGAGGGATACTTCTTAATATACCTTTTTGTATAGTTTTGATTTCTAGAATCATATTAGTAAAAACAAGAATGGAGGGGGTACATAAAAATACAAAGAGAAACAAATCTGACTATATTTCAAATAAGTAAAATAACCCCAATGAAGAAAAAAAGGATCAATTCAAGTAACTTTTTTTTTTAATTTTTTTGAGAGAGACAGAGCATGAGCAGGGGAGGGGCAGGGAGAGAGGGAGACAGAATCCAAAGCAGGTTCCAGGCTCTGAGCTGTCAGCCCAGAGCCTGACGTGGGGCTCAGACCCATGAAATGCAAGACCATGACCTGAGCTGAAGTCGGAGGCTTAACCATCTGAGCCATGCAGGCACCCCCAAATAACTTTTAAACAGAATATTTTGACGATATGCTCTCAAACTGAAGATAAAAAGAACAACAAACAAATGTCAAATTCTTCTTGGTTGTTTTCCCTAGGGGTATAAATACAAAAATTATGAAGCTACTTTTTGTGTATTTAGGGCTGAGCAAATGAACATATGCATACATATATGTGTATGTTTGTGCATACATATGTGTAACACACACACACACACACACACACACACACACACACACACACAGAGCTGTTGATGGGAGCCAGCATTCTCATTGAAGAAGGGGAAACAATTATAGAATGGGGAATGGGGAAAGGTAAAGAAAAGCCCTAAGAGGCTAGATTATAATTGGAAGTATCTGTATAAAAACTCATGATTTCTAGCTCTGTCCTCTAAAAGAGGCTAAGAGCAATGATATTCCAGTAGCAATGAGCAAACCTAGCACCCAGATTTTGGTTTCTAAACCAAAAAGAAACACCATTCCTCAGTAAAAGAAACCAGGACTCCTTGAAAAAACAGCTGATTTCAGGGCAGGGATAGAAAAGGAAACAGATGGACCTGGAACATTTTTTTGTTCCAAAGTTAAGGAAACAAACATATGATAGAGACATGTCAAAAGAAACAGGATCGAGATTGAAGGGCCAAATCCCCCAAATTTGAGACTCTCAGCATCAAAGAAGATGAGCAACAGGTTACAATCTATTAAATAAAAAATATGGGGCACCTGGGTGGCTCAGTCAGTTAAGCATCCAACTCTTGATATTGGCTCAGATTGTATCTCACCATGGTATGATCGAGTCAGACTCTGCACTAGGCATGGAGCCTGCTTGAGATTTTCTCTCTCCTTCTCCCTCTGCCTCTGCCTCTCTCTCCCCGCCCCACAAAAAAAAAAGAAAGAAAGAAAGAAGAATAAATGAGAGTGTTTTTGTGGATACTAACTGCACACATGCTGAACAAAGTTTGAAGTTTAAAACTTTCCTCCCTTCCTCTGTTTATACAAAATAAAATAACGAGTTTCTCAAAAAAAAAAAAAAAAAAAAAAGAATAAATGAGGCCACACTGATTCAAGGGTAGATGTGGAAAACCACTATTTTAAAACTATCATAGTAGGGGCGCCTGGGTGGCTCAGTTGGTTAAGCATCCGACTTCGGCTCAGGTCATGATCTCGCCAGGTTTGTGGGTTCGAGCCCCGCATCGGGCTCTGTGCTGACAGCTCAGAGCCTGGAGCCTGTTTCAGATTCTGTGTCTCTTCCTCTCTCTCTGCCCACCCCCCCCATGCTCATGTTCTTTCTCTCTCTGTCTCTCAATAATAAATAAACGTTTAAAAAAAAAACTATCATAGTAAAAACTAATTTAGGAAAGAACCATCAATGGATGCTAAATCAGGCAGAGGGAGGGGGAGGATTCTAAGGAACAAGATATTTACATAATCTAGAGGTACTGGGGCACCTGGATGGCTCTCTCGGTTGAGGGTCTGACTCTTGATTTCAGGTAGGTCATGATCCCAGGGTCATGGGATTGAGCCCCGTGTTGGGTTCCAGGCTGGGTGTGGAGCCTCCTTAAGGTTCTCTCTCTCTCTCAAATATAAATATAAAATATATAATATATATATTTTTATAAAACATATATAAAATATATACATATATACACACACACACAATCTAGAGGTATTTCCCCACAAATTACAGCTGACCCTTGAACAGAGGTTTGAACTATACAGGTCCACTTATACACAGATTTTTTCAATAAATCTAATATAGTACTGCAAATGTGTTTTCTCTTCCTTATGATTTTATTAGTACAATTTTCTTTTCTCTAGCCTTAAGAATACATTATATAATTCACACAAGATACAAAATATGTGTCATTTTTGTTATTGGTAAGGCATGGTCAACAGTATACTATTAGTTCAGTATTTTGGGATTCAGCAGACTTTCAACTGCTTGGGGGGAGGGGGTGGCACCTCTAACACCCATGTGGTTTAAAGGTCAACTGTACTTAATTGGAAAATAAGGAGAAAATAACTGTTAATAGAAAAAAAATAGAGTGGAAAAAAGGGATAACATCTTAACCTGTAAGAGGGACACATGCTCCTCTGATTGTGATAATGTGAAGACATGACTTCTATAGTATTCCAACCAAAAAATTCAAACCTAATTCTATTCATGAGGAAACTCATATCGAAGAATATGATATAAATGGGCTCTTATTCCTTAAAAATATCAATATCATGAGAAACAAAGGCTCAAGAACACTCCAAGTTAAGGAAGATAAAAAATATAAGGCAACTAAATGAAATAAAATAAACTGGGGCACCTGGGTGGCTCGGTCGGTTAGGCGACCGACTTCGGCTCAGGTCATGATCTCGCGGTCCGTGAGTTCTAGCCCCGCGTCGGGCTCTGTGCTGACAGCTCAGAGCCTGGAGCCTGTTTCAGATTCTGTGTCTCCCTCTCTCTGACCCTCCCCCGTTCATGCTCTGTCTCTCTCTGTCTCAAAAATAAATAAACGTTAAAAAAAAATTAAAAAAAATAAAAAAATAAAATAAACTGAACTGTATCTTGTACTAGAAAATTTATTATAAAGGATATTATTGTGACAACTGACAACTAGAAATAGGGATTATAGCACAGATAAAAGTAATTAAATTTCCTGAATTTGGTAAATGTACTTGTTTATGTAAAAGCGGTAAGAGCCATGACGCATGCAAGCCATTCTCAAATAGTTCAGAAAAGACAATGTGTGTGCACAAGTATAAAGAAAAGAAAAAAGCATGGGCAAAATATAAACAAAGGGTTCAACTGTAAGAGTACAGGAATTCCTTAGTATTATTCTTGTAATTTTTCTGTAAACCTGAATTTCAAATTCAAAAAAAAGAGGAGATTGGAATATGACAGGGTATTAGATGTTATTGAGGAATTAATGTTATTTTGGGGAGTATGTGGTAATTCTGAGTTTTGGGGGGGGGGGCGGTTAATGTCCTTACGTCTCCTAGATAGGAGAGACACAGCATACACCTAAGTATTTATGCCAGGAATTTGCTTTAAAATACTCCAGATGTATCGCCATAGATAAGCCTCGCAACTAAAATGTAAAGGATAAAAAGCTCAAGATGTGAAGACAGCCCTACAGGATTTGATGATGGATGGTCTTTCACCTGTCGTAACTATAAAAGATGTTCTCACCTCCTGTTAGGTGGCAAAGATTATTTCTGCCTCATGGTGAACTGGCACTCGAAACACTAAAGCTACAGATAACATCATGAAACAAGTACAATTAACTAACGGAAGAAAGAAATAAAAAAGAAACTCAATCACACAAGGTATGTTAGGAGGGAAAATATGGTTAAGTCTACCCTAAAAAAGTACGTTTATTCAAAACACACTGGAGAACACAATTTCCCGAGAAAAAGAGTCTAAGAAATCGCGTCCATTCATTCACCAGTGCTCAATTCATACCAAAGAAAGGCAAACAGAAGTTTTCGCCACGACCACCCCGCACAGGTCATCAGGTCATGTCCAGAGACCCCTCTGGGGTTTTCCACCGGACCCTGCAGCGTAGGCTTGGCGGGGACAGCCGCCGTCTCCCCCGCGAGGTGCTCAGTGCGGTGACCACGGGGACGCACAGGGGTGGACGACCAGGAGGGGGTCCCCGCCCAGGGCTGGCGCGGACCGGAGTTCGTCCCGCGCCGGCCGGAGGGCGACCCGACCCCCGGAGCTCCCGCGCCTCCGTCAGCCTGCGGATGCTGCGGCGCAAGAGCGACGCGGGGAGGCTGGGGCAGGCCGAGGGAGAGGCAAGGGCCCGGACAGGGCAGCGGGGAAGGACGAGGGGACGGGGTGCGGCAGGAGAAGGCGGGGGGAGGTCGCGCACCGGCCAGACGCTAGGGTGCGGGTTGGACCCGAGGAGCCCGCGGACGCCGGCGGCCCAACGTGCGGGGAGGGGGCTGGGGCCACAAGCGGCAGGAATCTGCCCTTAGTTACCTCCGCCGGGGCTCCTGGCCCGTCCGGGGCGGGGAAGGCGAGGCCGAGGGCGAAACGGGCAGCGCTGCGAGGAGGCGGGAGGGCGACGGCCACGGGCCCAGCGGGCCACCGGACGCGAGCCTGTACCCTGGCGACCGCGGCGGGCGGGGAAGGAGACGGCGGGCACCGCCAGGGCGCCTGCTCGGAGCCGCCCGGGAGCGCGGGCGGGAAGCTCGCGATGCTCCTCCTTCCCTCCTCCTCCAGGCTCTCCAGGTTCCCGCCCCTCGTCCTCCGAGCCGCCCCTCGACTCCGCACCCTCTCCCGGCCTCCTTGCCTCCGCCTCCCGCTCCCGGTCTCCTCCGCGGGCTCCCGCCGCTTCCCCCCCCCGCCCTTCGGTCTCCTCAGCTTCCGCCGGGGGTTCGTTACTCTCGCCGGCGCGCTTCCGAGGCTCGCGTCTTGCGTGCCCGGGAACTGTGCAGCGCTTTTCAGAGAAACTGTTTAATAACCGACTGATGGGCCACTCGCGGGACGTCCCCTCTCGTGGGGAGTCCTCCCCGGACCCGAAAACAAAAGGCCCCCCCACAGACCCGGTGGGCAACCTACAGCACTAAGGGAAGTGTGTCTGTGCTCGCCATCCTAGTGACTTGTTCGTCTCTGACACTGTTTTGGCTTCCTTTGCCCCAGTCCTGGGTCCAGCCGACTGACTCGGGACAGGGGTCACGAACAAGCAGCCCGGTCTAGCCTGGAAAAGCATTTTTTTCTGTAACTTAAATTTGAATGCCTTAGGCAGTGGCATGCTCTGTTTTCCCTCCTCATCTTCCTTTTCACATGTTGAATGTGAGAATTATTTGGAGAGCTTTGAAAAAACATTGGCGCTCGGGGTCCACTACTAAGGAGTTTGATTTGATTGATCTGGGATAGAACCCAAGTTTCTCTTGCTCTTCCTAAAAGTTCCCCAGGTCTATACTCGAATTAACATTAAAAAAAAAAAATAAAAAGAATCTCACACTTAAAAATAAAATAAACAATTTCTCCAGGTGATTCAAATGGGAAGTCAACGTAGAGCCTGATACGTATATTACCAAATTGACATTCTTAGTCATACTACTAATTCCCAGGCCACCAGCATCATGAACATTGCATATGGGCCTCACTTGCGTCTTCTTCGAACAGGTGACAATGCTAACTCATTATCTTATCATATATTTTTGATTTCTAGTGAGATTGAACATTTTTCAAATATTTGTTATCCATTTGTCCAATTTCTCTTTTTTGAATTGTCTCTTTATATTCCTTGACCGTTTGTTCAATTGCAATGTTCAAGTTTTTGTTATTCTAAATAATTACTTATGAGAATTAAGTAATTATTCTGCCAAATGGAGCAAGTCTGCCATTTACCGTTTAATTTTGTTGATGTAAGTTACATGAGAATGTGAAATAACTAAATCTATTTGATAAGGTTTTCATGATTCTTATTTAAACCAAGTTTCAGCTCCAGTCACCATTCTTTTTTTTTTAAAGTTTATTTATTTATTTTGAGAGAGAGCACGGAAGCACAAGCAGGGGAGAGGCAGAGAGAGGGGAGAAGAGAAAACCCCAAGCAAGCTCCATGCTCAGTGTACAGAGCCTGATGCAGGGCTTGAGGAAACCTTGACCTGGGATTTGGGGAAGGGGTTACTTGATCTCACAACTGTGAGATCATGACCTGAGCTGAAACCAAGAGTTGGATGCTTAATGGACTGAGCCACCCAGGTGCCCCCACTATACTTAAAACCAAAATAAAACCACACATCTAGAAATTCATTTTCTTAGGCTCCATTTCCATTGAATTAGTTCAATTTAATGATCATACTACCATCTCATGGCTTTAGTTTTTTTAGAACAGTTTAAGGGTCACAACAAAACGAAAGGACAGGAACAGAGAGTTCCCATGTGATCCCCTGCCCCCACAAAAGCATAGCCTCTCACCCATTATTAACATCCCTCACCAGATTGGTACATTTGTTACAATTAATGAACCTACACTGACGCATCATCATCATTCAGAGTCTATAGTTTACATTATGATTCACTCTTGGTGTTGTACATTCTGTGGGCTTGGATTTTTCTGTAATTTATTACTAATTATCATATATGACAATGTTGTGTAGGGACTTTGAGAGTTTGGGGGGAAACTGTGTGACAGTATTCCATGTTAAGATGTCCCTTTTCTTGGTGTGCCTGGATGGCTCAGTCCGTTAAGCATTGGACTCTTGATTTCATCTCAGGTCATGATTTCAAGATCATGAGATCAAGTCCCACATCGGGCTTACACTGACAGGCCAAGCCTGCTTGGGATTCTTTCTCTGCCCCTCTCCTACCCACACCCACTCACTCTCTAAATCAAATAAAAATTAAAAAAAAATTTTTTAAAGACATCCCTTAAAGAAATTGTGGTTTATATACACAATGGAATACTACGTGGCAATGAGAAAGAATGAAATATGGCCTTTTGTAGCAACGTGGATGGAACTGGAGAGTGTTATGCTAAGTGAAGTCATACAGAGAAAGACATATACCATATGTTTTCACTCTTAGGTGGATCCGGAGAAATTTAACAGAAGACCATGGGGGAAGCGAAGGGAAAAAAAAAAAAGTTAGAGAGGGAGGGAGGCAAACCATAAAAGACTCTTAAAAACTGGGAATAAACTGAGGGTTGATGGGAGGGGGGGGAAGTGGGTGATGGGCATTGAGGAGGGCACCTGTTGGGATGAGCACTGGGTGTTGTATGGAAACCAATTTGACAATAAATTTCATAAAAAAAATAAAATAAAATAAAATAAAAAGGCGTCCTTTTTCTTAAGACTTTCTTGCCTCTGTTTTCATGGACCATCTCCTATGTAGAGCTAGCTCTTCCCTCTCCTCTAATCCACATCTTTTTCTACAAACACCAAATTAATATTAACACAGAACAGCTTAAATATTTCTCTTAGATCCATCTAAGTCCTATAACTTCATTTTGGCCAGAGTACAATATCTCCTATAACAAACACTCCCCAAATCTCCATGGGTCAATGCAACTAAGCCACTTTTTTGGAATGAAGCTTGCTCTGCACTGCACCCCAAGATATTTTTCAGGGGTATACAAAAAATGAAATGATGAAATAACTAGATAAAATATTGTTGAATATTTTTTGATTTCAGAGTATGGAATATCTTTCAATGTAACATATAAAGAATTAGTTTTCTTACCATCTGAGATGAGAATTTATTTCTAGACGACACCCTCATTATTTAGGAAAATGCCTTGATATGCCTGTGAAATTTGCTACTGAATACCAATGTGCATGTCTCTTCTTTTTCCTCAGCACACAAGGACCATGTGTCTGGGCCCCTTTGTACCTAGATGCAGCCATGTGGCTATTTCTTGCCAATATGTGTGTCAGGGATGCGTGTTATTTTAAGAACAGGGCAGTTAAGGGCATTTGTGCCTTTTCTAAACTCTCTCTCTTTTGATCTCTGCTTTTTGAAAGCAAAGAAGATGGTGGAAACACAAGATGGAAGCCTTAGGCAGAAAGCTAGACATGCGCAATGGGAGGATGGACCTTAGACGTCCTGACCGAGAGCCCCAACAGAGGACCACCCAGGGAGCACCATGTTCCTCCCATCTAGTAGTCCGTCAGTGGTATAGCATCCTGGCAGAGGAAGAAGGAAATTTGTAGTCCCAGCTGCACTTGTGCAAAAAACACTGGGTTGTTCTTATTTGACCTGTGTCTCCAGAATGGAAATAATGTGGTTTCCTACCCCTTGCAGGTATCTTGAATACAGTTTGGGAAAGGACATGCAGTAGTTGGCTAATTATTATATAATTCAGACCTGCCACTCAAATGTTGCCACCCTAGGACCCACCCAAAAGAAAAAAAAATGATATAAGCCCACACCCTGGAGTTTCCAAGCCCCTTTGTCTCTTGCCCCCCTTCTCCCTTGGAGTGTACTTTAATAAAACTTTGTTCTGCTTTCCTTTCGCTGCCTGCAATTCTTTACTGTGGCAGTGAAAAGAACTGAGGCTTCTTTCTTTTTCCATCTACTTTGCCGTAACAAAAAAATTCAGGGTTCCTGAACAACTGAACATAGCTGCCTCTCTACTATAGCTACTTCTACCATAGCACTGGATAGAAGCTAAATGGTTGCTTTAAGTCATGGGCCTGGGTTTTTGTTGTTGTTGTTTTAGTTTAATCGCTAAAATCTATTTCACAATAGAGTGGTGACATTATATCATTAACATGGCTCAGTGGCTCAGTCGATTATCTGACTCTTGATTTCGACTCAAGTCATCATCTCATGTTTCATGGGTTCGAGCCCCACATCCAGCTCTGTGCTGGCAGTGCAGAGTCTTCTTGGGATTCTGTGTTCCTCTCTCTCTGCCCCTCCCTGCTCACTCTCCCTCTCCTTCTTTCTCTAAATAAATAAACTTTAAATTTTAAAAAAAGAATTAAGCACATCTACCTTCTGTGTGTCGGGCACCATGCCATCTCTGAACCTCTAGAGGCATAAGTCCCAGATCCCAGCCCAAAATTGATTACAGATGTTTTTCCAGTGGTTCCTACCATATTCTTTTTTTTTTTTTAATTTTTTTTAAATTTATTTATTTTTGAGAGAGAGAGACAGAGTGTGAGTGAGGTCAGGGCAGAGAGAGAGGGAGACACAGAATCTAAAGCAGGCTCCAGGTTCCGACCTGTCAGCACAGAGCCTGATGTGGGGCTTGAACTCATGAACCCTGAGATCATGACCTGAGCTAAGTCGGATGCTTAACTGACTGAGCCACCCAGGCACCCCCCTACCATATTCTTAATAGGTTTCTATGGTTGTCCTCTATAAATGCTATAGGCTGTTCGCTCCCTTGCTCTGTCAGATGTGGCCTCCTTCCACTGTCCTGTGGACACTCTCACATCTCCATGTGTGCTTTAGCAGTATTTGAACTGACAGTGCACTTCATCCTCAAATTTTCTCTTATTCTCAGCCTACAGTCTGGGGAACTGAAGGCCAAATGTGACTCCACTGACCATCACAGACTGCTTGTTCACTGAGCCTTTTAGATGAGGCCACCAAGAAGGATTCTTAAATTTACGGCCATACACAAATCACTGTCCTTCTCATGCTTCCTACTGGGCAGCTGACTGCATAAGGTGATGGGCCTGGTCTTTTAAGGCATTTTGGCTTGCTACCCCTTGTCTAGGCTTGGTATGTTTTATTGAGTAAATCACCCAGCCCTCTCAGAGAGCTGTGAGTTTGGTTTATCTTCACAAAGGATGCAGAGCAGGAAGTCTTCTCACAACTTCAGAAACCACAGCCATCCCTGCGTCTCTGTGTAGGATAAGTGGCAGAGGAGATACTGGCAACTCAGCACCATTTATGTCAAAGATTATAGAACGGAGGTGGTTCAAGTCCACCTAAAGTAACAAACACCTTATATAAATCTTGCTCGAGTTAGCACCAAAAAAAAAAATCTCCAGCAGAAAAATTTGAGAACTAAGAAATTCTAACCTAGTCCCACAATCTGCTGTGTTCCCATTTCTAGACCTTAGGTGTGACAATAATGGGATAGCAGTGGCTGATTTTGCTGTATGGCCATCAGACCTACAGGTATTGGTTTAATTCTGAGGTTGACTTTCTACACATTCATTACTTAAAATTTATGGAAATGACTACAATTTGCTAAAACAAAATATTATTGAATGCCTGTTATGGATCACACACTATGGTAGGTATAAAGAGGGGAAGACAATGTCCCTAGTTCAGAAGAGACTCGTCAACACTTAAATTACAGTGTAATAATAAACTCCATGATAGCAGTATACTCAGTGCATTTTCTCTACCTGAGATATGAGGAAGTCAGAAATACTTAAGATAGGTCTTAAACAGGGAAGAGTTCAGTTTGAAGCACTTCCATTTTGTGGTGCCTTTGGAATTCAAGATGGAACTAACTAGTGAACAATTAGATACATGGTTCAGAAGCCCAATGGAAGTGCTCTAGATATAGAATATGTAATCTAAGCATCAGTATCTCTTTTAGGCTTACCTGAACTTTTTAAGGATTGCCTCCCTTTAACCTATAATGATAAATAAGAGTTGAATGGACAATACCAATTCTCACGAGAATGTCAGAGGGGTGAGAGTGGTGTCATGAAAGCCTAGGAAGGATGAACCTAAGAAGGAATAGACAACCGTGTGAAAATCTGAGTATAAATATAAATAAAAATAAGCCTGAGCATTCCCACAGCCCAAGTTTTGGTGTTTTGTAGTTACAGTGCCAGATATATAACAACTGAAATCCTTTTGGTAGCAGGTAATAACATCAAATCTGAGCTTGAGCAAGAGAAGGAATTTATTGAGATTCTGGTGTATCCCACAGAATCTAAGGAATGGTTTCAACAACCAGGAAAGATTATAGACATTCTCTGTAGAATGGTGCTCTCCAGTAGAAATTTCTGTAATGGTGATGGGGCACCTTGGTGGCTCAATTGCTTGAGCATCTGACTTCAACTCAGGTCATGACCTGAAGGTTTGTGGGTTTAAACCCCATGTCAGGCTCTACGCTGACAGCTCAGAGGCTGGAGATTCTGTGTCTCCCTCTCTCTATTCCTCCCCCCACTTGTGCTCTCTCTCTCTCTCTCTCAATAATAAATAAATAAGCATTAAAAAAAAGAAATTTCTGTAATGGTGAAAAGGTTCTATGTCCTGTCCAATATGGTAGCCGTTAGCCACAATGTGGTGAGTACTGAAATGTAACTAAGTACAACTGAGACACTGATTTTTTTATTTTATTTTAATTAAATTCAAACAACAAATGTGGCTAGTGGCTCCTGTATTGTACAGTGCAGCTCTAAAGCCTTTCCACTAACATGACTCAACTCCAGTCATTCTCGGTTCACAATTGCAAATCTCTTGGAGGGGAAGTGCAAACAGTGCAGCGGGGAAGGGATCCACTCCTGGATCAGTTAGCTATGGCTAGGATCACATAGAACAGAAATGGCTGCTGAGGGCTTATTTGTGTGTATTTGAGGCCATTATTTCACCACAAGGGGAATCATTTTAAGCTGAGGTCTATTATAAAGGTGATGAGTTAGTTATTTAGAATCAGAATAGGCTACCATGTCAAAGAGCCCCTACAGTAAACCAGCAGCCTAAAGAACAGAGATGTTTATTTCTGTGTAACTATTACAAGGTGCATGGTTCAGTCTCGAGCAGTAGCTCTCATCCATACATTTATTCAGAGATTCAGTTTGCCCCAAGATACTTGCTCTGGCATCCTCCACTCTCTTGTTGCCTAATCAAACTGGGTCATAGTGGATTCCAGCCAAGGGAAGGGGAAAATGAGAAAGTATGTCCACAGTCTTAAGATCTGAGCCCAGAAGTAGTACACAATATTTCTGTATATGCTGCATTAGACAGAACATGATCATGTGGACATTTCAAGGGAGTCTGGGAAATGTAGATTAGCAATGTACCCAGTAATACTGAAGGAATGTTTTGGTGGACAATAATTATTATGGACAATTAATTTGGTGGACAATTATCACAAGTAGTTAGATTTAAAAAATAATAATACACATTTCCTGCCTTCAAAGTTATCACAGGTTTGGTGAGGAGACAGATGAATATTTAACTAGCAATGAAAAAGGAACATGCTGTAAGAATCCAAAGAAAAGAATGACTCAAACTTTAAGGTACATATGAATCACTTGAGACTCTTATTAAAATGCAGATTCTGATTCAGTAGGCTTGGGGTGGGTGAGACCTTTTTTTTTTTTAACTTTATTTATTTTTGGGGGCGCCTGGATGGCTCAGTCGGTTAAGCGGCCGACTTCGGCTCAGGTCATGATCTCGCGGTCCGTGAGTTCGAGCCCCGTGTCGGCTCTGTGCTGACAGCTCAGAGCCTGGAGCCTGTTTCAGATTCTGTATCTCCCTCTCTCTGACCCTCCCCCGTTCATGCTTTGTCTCTCTCTGTCTCAAAAATAAATAAACGTTAAAAAAAATTAAAAAAAAAAGTTTATTTATTTTTGAGAGAGAAAGAGAGCAGAGGAGGGGCAGAGAGAGAGGGAGAGAGAGAGAATCACAAGCAGGCTCCTCGCTGTTAGCGCACAGCCCATCATGAGGCTTGATCCCATGAACTGTGAGATCATGACCTGAGTCAAAATCAAGAGTCAGACACTTAACTGACTGAAGGGGTGGGTGAGACCTTGACATGTGCTTTCTTAACAAGCTTCCAGGTGATGTCATACTCCAGGTCCTGGGACCACACTTTGAGTAGCAAATAGTTGCAGGTTTGGCAGAGGGAATGACAGTTGAGCTACATGTATGTGTTATGGTGATTAAAACCAGGTTTGGATGTCACTGGCTGATTTAAACTGCCTATCTTTAGGGGCACCTGGGTGGCTCAGTTGGTTAAGTGTCTGACTGTTGATCTCAGCTGAGGTCTTGATTTCAGGGTTGTGAGTTCAAGTCCCACACTGGGCTCTGCGCTGGGTGTGACGTCTACTTAAAAAAAAAATGCTTACCTTTAAGCAAGATTTTTAAGACCTTAAGTAAGGTTACTTAAGGTAACAGAGGTAATTTAAGGTTACTTAAGGTAACAGAGAACCTTACTGAATTTAACAATAAAAGAATCAAACAACAAATGATTGGCTTATTAATGCAGGGGGTCAGCAGGTTTCTTGCAAGTTTGATGAGGCAAGGCTCTGGTTCTATTTTTCCCTGATTCTCTTTGTTCTGTCCTTTGTCTTCAGGCTGGCTTCTTTTGTGGTACAGTGAGAATATGGCAAATCCACCATTGTATAAGGAAAATGTAGTTTATCTCTTTTTTTTTCTATAACTGAATATTTTTTATGAGCCTCCACTCCAGTGTGTAGCAGGGAAAATCTTTGCCTTGACAATTAATAATACTTCCACTTCTTTGGTAAGAATTTCAAATTAATATTGTACCTTGTGGATTTTCTTCTCATTCTACGTAACTTACAGAGTAGACTCATAGTGATAGTGGTAGGAGGGGCTATGTGCCCTAAAGGCAATGGGGGAGAGAGTGCTTGTGTTCAAACTTTGTTTTCTGTATTTTTACCCATCACTGTTTCAGGATGTTTGATACTTGCTTCTGATCTCTTGCACTGGTATCTACTGTGGCTCAGCTGCGAAGCCTCTTTCTCCCTTCAGGATGCTACATTGCCCACCGAGGTTCAGCCACATCCTTTGTCTTTCCATTCTGTGCCTTTAAAATGGATGCTCTTGGGGCACCTGGGTGGCGCAGTCGGTTAAGCGTCCGACTTCAGCCAGGTCACGATCTCGCGGTCCGTGAGTTCGAGCCCCGCGTCAGGCTCTGGGCTGATGGCTCGGAGCCTGGAGCCTGTTTCCGATTCTGTGTCTCCCTCTCTCTCTGTCCCTCCCCCGTTCATGCTCTGTCTCTCTCTGTCCCAAAAATAAAAAAAATAAACGTTGAAAAAAAAAATTAAAAAAAAAAAAATAAAATGGATGCTCTTGTTCTCAACTTCCCCAGAGCATGTGAGTTATATGCTTTGAATTTGACAAAAGAGCTGAGAGCAGGTCTTTCCTTTCCCTATCACATTACCATGTTTTATTCTGGTGGGATCACACCCATATTGTCTTTTCCAATGACAGAAAATCTACTCTACTTTCACCTTTATCCTCAACTCCATGCTCATGAGATTTTTATCTTGAAATACATGCATATCTGATTCCTTGTTTCCACTAAGTCAGAGGACTTTCTCCTTCTCCTTCTTCTTCTTCTTCTTCTTCTTCTTCTTCTTCTTCTTCTTCTTCTTCTCTTTCTCCTTCTCCTTCTCATTCTTCTCCTCCTCCTCCACCTTCTTCTTCTTCTCCAGATAGGACTCCTCTTACACATATTCTGACTCTTCTCTGGATTGCTCCTGCATTGTGGCATATGGAAAAATGCCATATTCAGACTTTAATGTTTTGACTTTGCTATTTAACAAGAAATTTAGAATACACTTCTGTGAATAAAGCTGAACTGTTCAGACAGTTGTCTTGTTAAAGAATCAAATAATAATTTTACTTGGAGACTTGAAGCTGAAAATGAAAACTTCGCTTTAGGTGGTATCTATCTTCTACATAAAGAAGTGAATGCCACTGATTCAATGAATGGGTAGTGCACTGGCTTTTCACTGTGTCAAGGTGGCTAGGCTGAATCCCTTCCCTGTATGTTTCTAGCTAGAGTAGACCACAAGGGAGATTCTTATGGGAGATTTCAAGGGCAGAAGTGAAGCAGCTACCTTGTAGCTCACATGTCTGGTCCCTTACCTGCTGGCTTTGCAGCTGCTCTAACTTCCCTTGGATCCTCTTTCAAAGTCTCCAACTCCTGGCCCAGGTATAAGTATTTAGCTCCTTGAAGAAGGCCTCGGCTTCTGCAGGACATCAGTACCACCAAAGTCAGAAGCAACAACAACTAACATGGATTTTGGTCCATCCTCCTGATCTCCAGCTCATGCTTGTAGGGCCCAACATGTCCTAACTATCTTAGATTTTGCAGCCATCTTCCCATGCTGCCTGACTGCTCTATGAATTCAAGCTCCACATCTGACACAAAGAAAGAACCTTACAGAGACTGCTTAAATCAGTTCTCTTGATTGCATAATATCAAATTCCTGTAAAAATATACTACATACACACACACACACATTTTCTAGTGCTTCTTTCTCAGAACCCTGCTATAATATGTAAGGCAATAATACTTTAATGAATATAAAATTACTTCCCCAAATATTCTTTAAAAATATAATTTCTGCTATGGTAGCAAAAGGCTACAGATGTCTCAGGTCTTACACTATCACACCGCACCATCCCGGAAAAAAAAATCTATTTCCCCAACCTGTGCTTCACTCCAATTGGAACAATTTAAGTCACGCATCCACTTTGAGTCAATCACTAGTCCTAAAAAAAAGAAAGAAAAAAAAAGCATTGATTGGTTTAGGCTTTATTTAAGTGTCATTCATAGACTAATCACTGTGACAAGGTGAGTTGCAGGATTGCAGTAATAATAGCTAATCGTGGATTTTCCCTGTCACCTGACATGCGGCCGTTTTATACTTTAAGTATGCTTCCCATTGACTTGAAAGATTAACGTATCATGTACTTGGACAGACAATTGCCCGGAAGCCATTTGGACAGTCTTCCAGTTCAACAAAAACTGTTAAACTGTTAAGGCATTGGTTAGAGTTGTCAGAGACAGAAGACTTTCTCATAGCAAGTACTGTGGGTCCATATGTCCTCTCAGTAATGGGGACTCAGCCTCTGATTTGTCTTCTGAGGCTCTACTTCAGAACAAGCCCCTCAACTGTGTAACCTGATAGGTGGACTGTGCGGGGATCCCTTGATAGTTTACCCAGCTGCTGTTTGGTCTTTATCTATAGACGTGTAACAGTTCTGTTGCAACATGCATCGTTTTAATTTCAAGTCCTAAATTCTCCTCTTGTTTAAAGAAAAACTGGAGTTCTTCTTTCTATTTTCCGAAAACCCATCAAAAGGGAAAGGACATCCCACACAGAGGAAAAAAAGTTAAGTCCAAAAGTAAGGCTGGGCCTAAATTCCCTGGCCATCAAGACAGAACATAGGAAAGAATATACATGCTTTTAGATAAGGTTTTATATCTTCACTGGGTGGTAAACAAGTGTGCTCACTTGGAGAAAACTTATCTGTGATTTGTGTACTATTCTGTATGTTATTTAAATTAAAATCAGTTTTTAAAAAAAAAAATTTTTTTTTAACGTTTATTTATTTTGAGACAGAGAGAGACAGAGCATGAACAGGGGAGGGGCAGAGAGAGAGGGAGACACAGAATGGGAAGTAGCTCCAGGCTCTGAGCCACCAGCCCAGAGCCCGACGCGGGGCTCGAACTCACAGAACGTGAGATCGTGACCTGAGCTGAAGTCGGACGCTTAACCGACTGAGCCACCCAGGCGCCCCTAAAATCAGTTTTTTAAAAATCATACATTGGGGTGCCTGGATGACTCAGTCAGTAGCATGTGACTCTTGGTCTTGAGGTCATGAGTTTGAGTCCCACACTGGGTGCAGAGATTACATACATACATACATACATACATACATAAAATGAAAATAAAAATCATATACTAAAAGCTACTATTCAAACAAAAAATTCTGACTAAAATAAAAAAGAGATTTATCAGCTCCCAGGTTCACCTTTAAAGGATGAGGAGGATTTTGATAGGAAAGTGGAGAAAGATCATGAGTTCAGGTTTTTGGGGGGTGGTTTTCTTTCTTTTTTTTTTTATTAATTAAAAAAAAATTATTTTTGACAGAGAGAGAGAGACAGAGCATGAGCAGGGGAGGGGCAGAGAGAGAGGGAGACACAGAATGCGAAGCAAGCTCCAGACTCTGAGCTGTCAGCACAATGCCTGATGTGGTGCTCGAACTCACAGACCGCTAGATCATGACCTGAGCTGAAGTCAGACGCTCAACCGGCTGAGCCACCCAGGCGCCCCTCTTTATTAATTTTTAAGGGGACTAAGAAGACAAACTATTTGATTAATCTGAGGGTGAGAAGTATCTTTTTCTCAGATGTTCTCTTTCTTTTTTTTAATGTTTTATTTATTTTTGAGAAAGCGGGAGAGACAGACAGAATCCGAAGCAGCCTCCAGGCTCCGAGATGTCAGCATATAGAGCCCAAAGTGGGGCTCAAACCCATGAACCATGACCTGAGCTGGTGTCGGATGCCTAAACCAACTGAGCCACCCAGGCGCCCCACTTTTTCCCAGATGTTCTGATGAGGCTTCTCATAGCCCTGAAAGGTTATCAGCTGATGCAAGCATGTGGTCAAAATGGCAAGCTGCCCCTAATAGAGGGAGGGGTAGCTGCTGCTACAAAGGAGAATCTCCTTAAAATCTCCGGGTTCCCAGTTTCAGGCTCAGGTTCATTCCATCATATGGAGTAAATGTAGGACACATTCAGGAAATGTAGCTCCTTGAGGCAGATTGTAAATACGAGGCCTCCTATGGGCGCTGCTGTTCTCCACACTGCTAAGATGGACCTAAGCAGTCAAGCCTGCCCTCCCACATTGCCCCATCTCAGCTAACTGACTGGACCCGGTAGGACTTAAGGCAGTGGTATGCTGGTAAATATTTAACCTGCTTTAGTGGGTGGGGAAGAAGCCATGATGTGTGGCATTTGCCAATTTTTGTACAGAAAATTTTTCTACCATGACTGATATCAAGTTAAAGCCTGACATCAACTGGCTCATGAATTTCCTGAAAATGCAACAATTAGCTCTCTAAAACCAGTACCAGTGGCTTTAGCATACCACTGACTTAGTTATCCTGAGTGGGAGAACATCTCTTCTGATAGATTCATCAGAAGAAGGAAGATGTTTCTTTCCCATAAGACCACTTCTCCTCATATCTCATTAACCTAAATTGAGTCACATGCCCTGAATATAACATTTTTCAGATTTCATGACTCACAAACACTGTGAACGTGGGTGAGTTATCTGGATTGGCTTTTAGCTGTGAGGATCTAGTCTGCTCTGTGTTGGGGAAGGGAAGGTAGCTTCATGAAATTGGGTACCTGTTAGGAAAGTGAAAGAGAAAATGGATAGATTGAAAAATTCATTATATCAAGTACCCTAATAATGAGATGCCCCAAGTCAGGTTGCTATCAAGATGCTGAAGAACAGATCATAAATAAACAAAAAATATCTATATAGTAAGTACCACATTTCATCCATCCTAAGATGCACTTCCCATTTTGCCATCTTAAAACTGGGATGACTTTTTAATTTTTATTTTCTATAATTTTTTAAAAGTTTATCTATTTTGAGAGAGTGAATGTGAGCTTGGGCAGAAAAGGGGTAGAGAGAAAGAGGGAGAGAGAATCCCAAGCAGACTCCATCCTGTCAGCACAGAGCCTAATGTGGGGCTTGAACTCAAAAACCAAAATCAAAAGCCAGACACTTAGCCGACTGAGCCACTCAGGCACCCCATGGGATGACTTTTACAACAGGTGTCAGACAGGTGGTGGTAGTTACCCGTGCCTGTGCTTCAAAACGTGCAGTGGCTGTCTACACCTCGGCAGAAAATTCCTGAGTTATTAGTGGAACACTTAGAAATGCCTCACCACCAACATTCGTGGTCGTCAGAAGTTGTTATTTGTCAGTCTGTGAAGAGTCTGGGATTTTACCCAATATACAAGCTAACAAACTCTTCTGTTACTATTTCATGAATACTGGAAAAACCCATAAGACTCCTGGAGTCAGAGACTTTCTCAAGGCAAAAGCAGTAAGCAAGAGTGTCAGTATAATGTCCATGAGGTTCCCCGTACCTCCCAATTCTCACAGGGCAATACAGGTAGCTAGAAGGATGAAATGTGTTGTGTTATAGGAGAGGAATGTTGAGCTGGGAGATTTCCCATTTTATAGTGAGTGGCAAGTAGGCCAACTCATTCCATCAGCAAACACAACCCTCAGACATAGCCTGGGTAGGGGCACATGGGTAGCTCAGTCAGTTAAGAGTCCAGCTCTTGATTTCAGCCCAGGTCATGATCTCATGGTTTATGAGCTTAAGCCCTGCTTCAGGCTCTGAGCTGACAGCACAGAGACTTCTTGGGATTCTCTCTCTCTGCCCCTCCCCTGCTCTCTCTGTCTCTAAATAAAAAAAAAAAAAAAAAAAAAAAAAAAAAAAAAAAAAAGGATGGGGCACCTGGGTGGCTCAGTCAGTTAAGCATTAGACTCTTGGTTTCCACTCAGGTTGTGATCTCACAATTGTGAGTTCAAGCCCTGCATCGGGCTCTGTGCTGACAATACGGATCCTGCTTGAGATTCTTTCTCTCCCTCTCTCTCTCTGCCCCTCCCATGTACTCTCTTTCTCTCAAAATAAATAAACTTAAAAAAAAATGGCCTGGGCAAAGAGCAATCAGGGCATTCTTGGCATGTCCTGCAAGGGCGTGGGACGTGCAGGTTCATGATGGATTGCCCATCCCATAAAATTGTATTGAAAAACACAGATCACAATATCTGAGTCCAAAAATAATTCATAACTGTTGGTCTGTGAGTATACAATCATTTTGGGAATACCTTAACCAATTTATTGAGCTGTTTTACTTCTTCTTGAATGGCAGATACACAGTTTCACCAGTTACAAGACAGAGGCATACTGTATGGTAATGTAATTTTTTGAAAGCCAAGTTATAAAACACTAAGAAAATTACCACGTTATTCATTGTATATTAAATATCACTCACCTTACGCCTGTGTAAGGAAAGGTTACCCACTTGCATACACATCTTGTATACAATGTCCTACACAATGAATATTTAGGTGATGATGATAATAACTTTACACAAGACATCTCACATAGTTCTTACTGCACAGCTATTAGGTCTTCACAAAACACACACATATGCTGCAGATGTTTATTAGCTGTGTGGGATGATTACTATTTGCTATTCGCCAAGTGAGAATGGATCGTCATAAACGTCTTCATCCTTGTCTTCATGTTGAGTCGAGTAGGCTGAGCAGGAGGAGAAGGAGGGACGGGTCTTGCACAGAGACACGGGTGTGGCAGAGGCAAAAGAAATGAAAGAGGTGGAAGGGGAGGTGGGAGAGGAGGCACACTCCGTGTAACTTTATGGAAATATTTTGTAATTTCTGTCTGACTTCTTGCTCTTATCATTTCTCTAAAAATATTTCTGTACGGCACCGATTCTTCTTCCACTGTTTGTTTTAGTTTCTGTGCCCATATCCTAGAAGGGTCCGTGTCATAAAAGAAGTCAAAAGCAGTCTTGAATAATCAGACCCTTCTTGCCTGATTCTTTAATGTCAGTTTGTTTTCTAGCATTGCTTCTTTTCCGTCTTCCTCAAAATCTGGCACTGGTTCAGAAGCACTCCTCTCTGTCAAGTTGTTTTCAGTTAATTCCTCTGGTGTGATATCTATTAGCACTTGAATTTCTCCAAGATCTTGAAAACTTTCACCACCCACCTTTTTGCCATATCCAATATTTTTCATGATTTTCTTAATTGGTTTTGTTGTAGATCCTGTGAAATTAGGCACAACATCTGGACAGTTTTCTCTGGCAGGAATTTATTGTTTCGGGCTTGATGGCTTCCACTGCTTTTTCTGTAACAACAATAACATCTTCAGTGGGGGCATCCTCCCGGACTTTCATGATGTTCTCTTGGGTTTCTCTGCCAAAGTATTGATAATTCTTTCCATAGAATACCATGTGTAATGAGCCTCAAGGGTCCTTATGACCCCCTTAATCTAGAGGCTAAATTAGAGTTGTTGTGATTAGGGACAAGTAGACCACTTTGACACCTTCCATGTTGAACTCATGAAGTTCTGGGTGACCAGGGGCATTGTCCAATATCCAAAGAACTTTCCTTTGGAAAGTTCCTTACTGGCAAAGTACTTCCTGACTTCAGGGACAAAGTATCGATGGAACCAGTCCAGGAAAAGGGTTCTTATTGTCCAGACTTTCATGTTGTACAATGAAAAGACTGGGAGAGGCGCATGGGTGGCTCAGTCAGTTAAGCATCTGACTTTTGATTTTTGGCTCAGGTCATGATTTCATGGCTCATGAGTTCAGGCCCCATGTCAGGCTCTGCACTGACAGTGTGGATTGTGTTTGGGATTCCCTCTCTCTCTCTGCCCCTGCCCTGCTCTCTCTCTCAAAATAAATAAATAAACTTAAAAAAATAAAATAAAAGACTGACAACTAGTGTTTATCTTTTTCCTTCAAGTCTAGGGATTAGCAACTTTATATGTGAGTGTAGTCTTGATCATAAACCTGGTTGCATTTGCACAAAAGAGTGAATTTAACCTATCCATTCCTATCTTAAATCCTAATGTTCACTTCTTTTCCTTAGTAACAAATGTTCTTCGTGGCATTTTTTTTCCAGAATAAAGAACTTGTGTCTACACTAAACACCTGTTCAGGCAGATATCCTTTCTCCTCAATGATTTTAATGGCAGGAATCTGTTAACTCTTCTGCCTCTTGCTTGGCAGAAGCTGCTTCCCCTATTATATATGTTTAAGTTTTATTTTAAGTTAGGTAATCCCAACTTGAGGCTCGAACTACAAGACCAAGAGTCACATGCTCATCTGACTGAGCCAGTCAGGCACCCCTACCTTTATATT
This sequence comes from Panthera uncia, assembly GCF_023721935.1. NCBI lineage: Eukaryota > Metazoa > Chordata > Mammalia > Carnivora > Felidae > Panthera > Panthera uncia. The sequence goes on along the minus strand of NW_026057577.1, from coordinate 123,225,267 downwards.
TAAGCCAAACCACTTTCTAGATTTATCAAACCAGGGGCGCCTGGGTAGCTCAGTTAAGCATCTGACTTCAGCTCATGTCATGATCTCACCACTCGTGGGTTCGAGCCCCATGTCGGGCTCTGTGCTGACAGCTGAGACAACTGGAGCCTGCTTTGGATTCTGTGTCTCCCTTGCTCTCTGCCCCTCCCCCACTTGTGTCTCACTCAGAAAGCAAGCAAGCAAGCAAGCAAACAAGCTAAAAAAATTATCAAACCATCTTTTGCTGGCATTAAATTCTCCAGCTTTAGGTCGTTGTTTCCTTTTGTTCTAAGTTGTCATATAATAACTTCACTTTTTTTAAATAAAGAGTATTTTTTATGTTTATTTTTGAGAGGGAAAGAAGAGAGAGAGGGGAAGGGATGAGCGGGGGAGGGGCAGAGAGAGATGGGGACAGAGGATCTGAAGCAGGCTCCATGCTGACAGCAGTGAGCCCAATTAGGCTCAAACCCACAAACCGCAAGATCATGACTTGAGCTGAAGTCAGACACTTAACTGACTGAGTCACCCAGGTGCCCCTACTTCACTTTTTTTTTTTTTAACCTTTACTTATTCCTCCTAATTGAGAGAGAGAGAGAGAGAGAGAGAGAGCAAGGAAGGGGCAGAGAGAATCCCAAACAGGCGTGGTGCCATCAGTGCAGAGCCCAACAAGGGGCTCGATCCCATGAGATCATGACCGTGAGATCATGACCTGAGCCAAAATCAAGAGTGGGATGTTTAACCGACTGAGTCACCCAGATACCCTATGACTTCACTTTTTCTTGAATCATATGTGTCCAAAGGTATGCCTTTCTTATAGTAATCTCACGCCCAAATAAAAGCTGCATTTTCAATGAGATAAAAAAGTATTTTGCAAAAAATGCAAGGTTTTCATGCCTGCTGGTGTAGCTGCAGTGCTGGCTTCATGACTTTTCTTTTTTTACAGTGGTCCTTACACTGGACTAATTTATCTTGAAATGGTGCATAACCACAGTTGCAGACCTCACTCTATGGCACAGAACAAGCAATTCAACTTTTTCTTGTAATATCATGAATTTCCTTCGAGAGCCCTTTCAGCATCACTGGAGGCATTTCCTATGGGTCTCCTGGTGTTATTCAAGGTTTATGGGATCACATAACCTAAATATGATGAAAAATGCACAAAGAACCATAAGAAATCTTTTTTACTGCATTGTGCAATTTACTGGAGAGACAATTGCTTGCATGATGATTAGTATCACTTGGCATTTTAAGCAGATACTTGCAACATTTGAGCTCACTGCAGTAGACACAGGTGAGCTACTAAATTATTACAGCAGTATAGTTTGTACTGCAGCTAATCTTATGCAGTTATGATTTAATACTGCACTTTGACGTTTGTTTACATCTTGACTACAAATGATGTTTGTCATGTACAGTCTAAGTGTGTGTGTAAGTTTTGATACATTTTAACTTTTTCTTTTAAGTTTACTTATTTTTTTTAGTAATCTCTACACCCAATATGTGCTTGAACTCAGGACCCTGAGATCAAGAGTCACATGCTCAGGGAGAGTGGGTGGCTCAGTTGGTTGAATGTCTGACTCTTGATTTCTGCTCAGATCATGATCTTATGATTCGTGGGATCAAGCCCCGAGTCAGGCTCAGGGATGAGCGTGGAACCGGCCTGAAATTCTCTCTCTTCCTCAGCCCCTCTCCCACTTGCACTCACTCTCTTAAAAAAAAAATTTTGTTTTAAGTCACATGCTCTTCCGACTGAGCCAGACAGCACCGCAAAACTTAACTTCTTATAATAGATTTGTGTACATTTTATGTAAATGCTAAAACAGTAGTATCTACATATATTAATGCATTCATAGCATACTTTTTTTAATTTTTTTTTTGGTTATATCTAGGTTGTGGAGTTCATCTGTGCATTTTTTCAAACTGTCACAGATTTCCCCAAATCTTCCGATATATTTATTGAAAAAAATCTGTGTAAAAGTGAAGTCCTACAGTTCAAACCCATGTTGTTCACGGATCAAATGTCTGTCTGTCTTTAACAGATCTGTGGTTTGCAAATATTTTATCCCAATGTGTGGGTTACCTTTTCATTTTCTTAATGTGGTTTTTAAAGAGATGTCTTAAATTTTGATGAATTTCAATTTATCAACTTTTTCTGATTCAGGTTTTCTGCATCCTAAGAACATACCTAATCAAAGATCACAAAGATCATTTTTTTTACTAGTTTCTTCCAGAAGTTTCAGTCTTACCTGTTAACTTGACATCTGTGATGCATGTCAAGTTAATTTTTGTATATGTTACAAGGTAAGAATGGAGGGTTTTGTTTTGCTTCCGTGTGGATATTTGTTTTGGTGCCATTCATTAGACTGTTCTTTCCCCCACTGAACTACCTTGGCACTTTTGTTGACAATTGGTTGCCTGTACAAGCGTGTGCATGTATTTCTGTATGCTTATTTTGTTCTATTGATTCATATGTATAATCCTTACACAAATGCCACATCATTACCTTGCTGTAACTTAATAATAGAATCTTGAAAACATTGGAATATGTCCTCCAATTTTATTCTTTTTCAAAACTGTTTTGGCTATCCTAGAATCTCTCAATCCCATATAAATTTTAGGATCAGTTTGTCAATTTCTACAAAGCTTTCTGGAAATCTGGTTGGGATTGCTTTGGATCTATCAATTGATGTGTTATTAGTTCAGTCTCCCAACCCATGAACATTTTATCTTTCTCATTAGGGGTTTACTTTCTTCCAGCACTGTTTTATAGTTTCCATTGCACAGGTCTTACACATATCTTGTCAAAATGTCTTAGTGTGTGTGTGTGTGTGTGTATATTTTTTTTGTGATCTCTACACCCAACCTAGGGCTCAAACTCATGACCGTGAAATCGAGTCGCATGCTCTTTTGACTGAGCCAGCCAGGTGACCCTCTTATTTTATTTTAAGGCAGAGAGAGGGGGTATTTTTTCTTTCTTTTGTTTTTTTAAATGCTATTTTAAAGGAGTGTTTAAAAATTTTTAATTGTTGCTAGTATATAGAAATGCAATTGGTATGTTGACCTTGTGTCCTGTGATCTAACTTATTAGTTCTACCATTTTTTCCTAGTTAGTAGTTCTAGTATTTTCTGTATATTCTATAGAATTTTCTATATAATTGCCTGTCCATGTATTTATTTCTGCTTTTCTAATTTATACGTTTTTACATTTCTTTTGTTTGCCAAGTTGCAATGATCAGAACCTCCAACCACAATGTGGAAAAGAAACATCCATATTTTGTTCCCAACTTCAAGGAGAAAGTTTTTGGTCTTCTACCATTAGGTGTGATTTTAGCTGTACATGTTTCATAGATGTCTTTTTATCAGACTGAATAGGTTCCCTTCTATTTTTTATTTGCTGAGAATTTGATTATGATATGCTTTGGTGTGATTTTGTGTCTGTCCTGATCTGGATTCATTGTGTTTCTTGGCTCTATGGGCTTATCGTCTTCATTATATATAGCATTAGGAAGTAAGTGGTAAGCAAGGTAGGTGGACAGATATAGTGGACTTATGTGGAATGCTGTGTGCCTAGCATTCAATTCTTTAAGAAAACACTTCTTTCCTGTTCTGTATACTTTGGGTGATGATCCTGTACCACCACACCCCAAGACTGAGTCCATGACTCAAGCTGAGTTAACCAGAACCTTTCCTAGGACTTCTCCATTGACTATATGTCTGGGTTAGAGTGAGGGAGATAAAGTCACTTGACACTCCCTGCATTCTCCCAGGAGGTATGGAGTAAACTGTCTGCAGACACAAAGAATAAACATGAAGAGAAGAGCAGAACTGACCTAGAGAAAGCCCTGAAGATATCAAGGCTCTGGAACTAGCCATGCAGAAGTAGGTTTATACTTGGACTTCTTAGTTTTGAAGGCTAATAAATTCTTCTTTGGCTTAAACTAAAATTCTTATTTTTGTTTTTGCCAACTGCAATAAAGTCCTAATGCCACACCAGAAATTTGGAATTTCTTCCAAGGAAAACGTGGGAGTATAATATATGTAGGTGTACATTTTGTTTTTTCAACATCTTTTCTTTCTTTTTTTTGAGAGAGCTTGCGTGCGCACGTCCCTGAGCTGGGGGAGCAGCAGAGAGGAAGAGAAAATCCTAAGCAGGCTTCACGCCCAGCGCAGAGCCTGATATGGGGCTCAATCACAGGGCTGTGAGATCATGACCTAAGCCGAAATTAAAAGTCGGACGCTTAACTGACTAGGCCACCCAGGTACCCTGCACTAACGTTAGTGTGGAAAAGGAACAAAGAAGGGGTGTCAAATTAGAGGCAGGAAGACCAGTTAGACATTACTGTAGGCATCCAAGTGAAGTAGAATAACCTCATTAAACCCTAAAAAACCTAAAATAGTGAGATAATTGAACAGATAAATGGACATTAAGAAAACAAACTTGCTAAGAAATTGGCGACTGGATTTGGAAGGAGAGGGAAGAATTTAAGGATACTACTCATATTTGAGTAGAAATTTCAGATGATAAAGACTGAGGTAGAAAATACAGGAGAGGGGCATCTGGCTGGCTCAGTTGGTAAAGCATGAGACTCTTGATCTCAGGGTCATGAGTTCAAGCCCCATGTTGGGTGTAAAGCTTACCTTAAAGAAAAAAAAAAAAAAGGAAATAGAGGAGGAGGAACAGGAGTGGGCAGATTGCAGGGAGAGGAGTGAACACAGATCCGGTCACATTTTGACTGAGGAGCTTTGGAGGTCAACCAAATACAAATGTTCATCGCACAAGCAAAAACTCAGGTGTGGCCTGGAGATAATGATAATCCTAGCTCCTGCATGGTAAACTGATTAATCTTAAAAAGGGTTAGCATCCTGCTGATAGGAGCTTCCTAAATGCAAAAAGCGTAACTGAGGGCTTTAAAACAAATGTTTCGTTTCAAGCACGTCACAATGCAGTTTAGAAATGATGTTTAGAGGCTCCTGGATGGCTCAGTCGTTGAGCGTCTGACGCTTGATTTCAGCTCAGGTCACGATCCCAGGATTGTGGGATCAAGCCCAGAGTTGGGTTCCACACTGGGCATGGAGCCTGCTTGAGATTCATTCTCTTTCTCTCTCTCCCTCCGCACCTCCCCCACTTACACATGGGTGAGCTCCCTTAAAAAAAAAGTTTATTTGCAATAAAAAAGAAGTAAAAATAATAGTATTGTTAAATTAATATTTGAAGTATAGAACAAAACTAAATAAAAATAGATTACATAAGTTCTTACCAACTTTTAGATTTAAGTAAGTCTTCTACTTTAATCTTCTTATGAGGAAAATGTGCTTATTAGGAAAACAAAAGTTTGCAGAGTTTAAATGATTTACTAGAAGGCTCAAAAATATTCTGGAAAAAATGTTTTATTATTAAGAGAATTTAAATGAAAAAACTGATAGAAAAATGAAAGAAAATTATGTGCCCTTTCAAGACCTTTACATTTAATATTCCAGGTTTTAATTTTCTTGATACAACTGTATCACTTTCATAATTTTTCCTCTCATGAAAAAGAGGAAAAGAGGGCGGGAAGTATCCTGAGGAAGAGAATGAGCAATCTGTGATCCTGAGATGAAATGAACCATAAAACATAAATGTGGAGGAAATGCATGTGATGGGTAGAGAAGTGTGTTCAATGAACAAGTCACTAGAAAGTCACATATGTTATAACTAAAGAAATGTTGGACATACATCACATGCATTTCAGGGTCAATATCCCATATCTTGCAGTTACTCAAAATAGATTTTTCTCTTCTTTCCTGACCATTTTGCCACATGAAAATGATCTACCTAAAACAAATATGTCACAATCAAGATCTTCAGTGACTCCTCACTGCCTACAATGAATGCACTGTTTCATAAACAATGTTATTATTCATTGTCTATATGTTTAATAGTCATTATAAAGAAATGTGTTGAATACATACCAAGTACAAAATACACTAATACAGTAGATAAATGTGCCAGAACAATGCTATTCCAAGTTTGATCCAATGACCACCAGTATCAGCATCACATTACAGGTGGAACATTTATTTTTTTGAGGACACCAGGTGGTTCTTATGAATTAAACGTTTTAGAAACACTGTTCTAGACAGTTAAAAAGGAGAGGACCTAATGTCTCTTAGGGGTCTCACTCTCCCAAGGGTATGGAAAACATCTGCTGAGTAGCTGGAAGTTTTATAAACCTCAGAAGGTGTTCTGTGATGAAAGGAACAGGGTTAAGATTTCTGATTCCTAAGGACCATTTAGCCCTGTTAGCTTTCCTTTTGAAAGATAATAGCTTTAATATTGTGAGTTGAGTATATTTAACATGGATATTAATGTGTTTGTGTGTAAATGGTCTAATTATATATACGTGTGTGTGTATACATTTTTTTTTCCAGGACTGGAGTCATGGCTAAATAACATTTAAGCAAGACTTTCATTTTAAGTAGACATGACAGAATTTTAAGCTTAGAAAATTAACAGTGTATAACTTAAATTTTACATATTAAAAAAACTAAAGGAACTGAAAGCTGAAGATTATGAGAGGTAGTGGTACCTATGTATGACATTTTGACAGTCCATTAAATATTATGAATTAGAAGATTATGGGAAAAAGGGAACTACATTCTAGGAGAATATGAAAAGGTCAACCCATGATCTTGGGAAAGTATAAGAAAAATATTTTCAAAATGTACTATAAAAATTGTTAGACATGTTTTAGTGACAATAAGCAGAAGGTGATTACTCTTGATAGCATAAAAGGTGAAAAGAAAGAAGTCCATGTTCCTGCTTTTTGTTAGTCCTGGTCATTCCCACTCTATTCTCCTCCCTTGTTGCCATGACTTTGGGGCACTTGGTTAAGTTTATTCCAATTTGTTGAAGGCTAAAAACTATATTCCTAACGATTTTTGCTTTATATATCGTATCTTGGGTAAAACTCATTTATTATGGTTATTGACTGGGGAGGGAGAGGGAATCAAACAGGGAGCAAATTCCCAGAATGATGCTTATGTGGCCATTTGGTGCATACTTTGAGAACAACTGCTTTAATGGAGTCAGTAATCAGTCTCAAGGACTGGTAGGTAGACACTAAAGGAAAACAGTATCTCTCTGTGTAGGTTTTTAGGGCATAGAACATTTGTTACACATTTGCCACCTGCTCAAGAAACAGCCAGGTACGTATTAATCTTTAGGAATTGTGGCAAAATTAGTAGCTGGAAAGAAAGCAGCTGGAAAGAAATTTCCTTTCCAAAGATGAACCCAAAACCTAAATAATTTTTAAAAAGAGACAGTGTTTATTTGCCTGTATTAGGATTGTTGTAGGGGCGCCTGAGTGGCTCAGTCGGTTAAGCGTCTGACTTCAGCTCAGGTCATGATCTCGTGGTTTGTGAATTTGAGACCTGTGTTGGGCTCTGTGCTGACAGCTCGGAGCCTGGAGCCTGGAGCCTGCTTTGGATTCTGTGTCTCCTTCTCTCTTTGCCCCTCCTCTGCTCATGTTCTGTCTTTCTCCCTCTCAAAAATAAATAAACATTAAAAAAAAAAAAAAAAGGATTGTTGTAGAATCCAGTATTATGGGACCTGCTCAGCTAGCCTATTTAAGTTTTGATATCCATATCCTTGGACTAACTTGAGAATGAATAGCATAAGTTCAAAATTTCTGCCTGCATTAAATTAAAAATAAGAGTTTCTAAATATTTTTTATTCTTGTGTTAAGATCATAGGTAATCTTAGTTCAGGTGTTTCTTAACCTGATTAAAAAACAAAATAGGAGTAAAAAATAATTCATCTGGCAAATGTACTGTTTGTAGATAGTAGCCACTTTTAAAACCACATTTCTATTAAAATTGTTCTTAGATTTACAGCACCTGATATCTGGACCCAGCTGAGCTTTTATTTTACAGATCAAAATGCATAGATGAAAATACATTATAATATTAATGAAGCCGTTCGAGTTTAGCCTGAAGAGATTTAAAATTTCCTGTGATGGTTTGTACTGCTACTGACGAGCTCATAGACTGAAGCTCAACCAGATAACCACAGATAGCATCCAGGGACAGATTTGTAAATCTTCTCCTGTAAAAGAAAAGATACCTGATCAACTATCAATACATTCAGAAACATTTCCTCTCCCCTTTCTCACACGGGAGTTTGCTTTTTTTTCTCCCAAGAAACATTTCCTCCCATAAGACTTCTCTCCAACTTCTGCTAATTTTAGTACAGTCCCACAAAGAGCAAGGATTATAGGATTAACTAAATGATAAATAAATGAAAACAGACAAGAAATGCAGGAGATAGGTGAATTACCACATAGCCACCATTTTCCTTTGGAAGATTATTATAATGGGAAAGAAGCAATTAAGTATGACTCCTAAAATGAAATTATTTACATTTTTTTGGTCTTTTCAAACAAATATACCTTGAAATGACCAATAATATCACAAAGACATAACTGAACTACACTGTCACTAATTCAAAACAGAAGCAGTGTAGAAGTAATTCATAACTCATATCACTTTACCTATAGAAAGGATTTAGGACAAGGCTTGAAAAATGGTAAAAACTCTAACCTTTTATACATGCTAATTGGTATCATTCAACTAGTCAATCTCCACATCCTCCTTCATTCTCTCCAAGTTAGCTGCCCAGATACCTATTAGAAACATTTGAAACGGTTATAGTTACCTCTCACAATTTAAAACTTGGCTAGGATTCTCAACATATCTTGCCAATAGCACATGTATGCAATCCAAAAGGTGCAGTGGCTTCTTCATTCTGTTCCAGAATGGATCCTATAAAGAGAATATACATCATGAGTTATAAAGCAAACTGTGTCAACTGATTTTTCTTTTCTTTTTTGTCAACTGGTTTTTTAATCATTTATGTTTCTCTTCTTGATAGCTGTGACATCACTTTTACTTTACACCTATGCACACTTAGTCTGATACTGTAAATAAAAGACTAAACCAGTAAAGAATCTTTTTAATTAAAAAAAAATGTTTTTCTCATTTTTTTATTTGAGGAGGGGGTGGGGAGAGAACAGAGAGAGAGAAAGAGAAAATCTCAACCAGGCTCTATACTCAGCACAGAGCCCGATGACCCTGGGATCATGACCTGAGCTGAAACGCTCGACTGACTGAGCCACCCAGGCGCCCGTGCTGAAACCAAGAGTTGGACACTCAACTGACTGAGCCCGTGAACCAGTGAAGAATCTTAATTCTAGTTCTAGTCTTACCAGTTACTAGCTATGTGACTTGAGCCCTTGTCAGATGTAGCAGAAAATGGGGATACTACTACTTGCTCATTTCCCATCGTAGGCTCATTGTGGGGCTTAAATGAGATATACAAGAGCCTTGTAAAGCACTGCATAAACGTTTTGATGGTGCTACCATAAAAGAATGATATATACGTCAACAAGATTTCATTTGGATCTTTTATCTTAGGATAAAAATTAGAAAATACATAGTCTGATAAGGCTCAATGTGGTAAGAAAGATTTTTATTTACATTGAGGTATAAATGACACCTATTTGTTTCAGGTGTACATTGTAACGATTCGCTATTTGTTTATACTGAGAAATGATCACCATAAATCTAGTTACCAGGCATCACCATCACAGTTAACAAAAGTTTTCTTTTCTGGTGGTGAGGAAGATGTTTGGTATATTTTAAATGAAGTTATAAGGAATAAATACACTGTTATTTTATTTTGTTAAAGTAAATGGTAATTCTTTTTTTTTTTAAAGGTTACAATTTACTTAAAAAAAAATTTTTTTTTAAATTTATTTTTGACAGACAGAGAGAGACAGAGCACAAGTGGGGAAGGGGCAGAAAGAGACGGAGACAACAGAATCCGAAGCAGGCTCCAGGCTCTGAGCTATCAGCACAGAGCCCGATGTGGGGCTCGAACTCCCGAACTGTGAGATCATGACCGGAGCCAAGTGGGACGCTTAACCGAATGAGCCACCCAGACGCCCCATTAAATGGTAATTCTTTATGGGTTTAGCCTATTCCACCAAGAGTAAAGCAAATATAACTATATTTACTAATATTATCAAATATTTTATTTTTATAATATAAAGCAAAACAACTCATTATCGGTTTTAGAAATCTAAAGTATGATAATTTATGTTCAACAAATGAAGCAAATTTCTGATCGATTTTATCATATGAGATATAAATAAAAATGCTCTCCCTCTTTTATCCAGAAAATGTTCATTTACCTTAAATAAAATTATTTCGGGCTGACTGGTTGGGTCAGTCAGTTAAGCGTCCGATTTCAGCTCAGGTCATGATCTCCAAGTTTGTGAGTTTAAGCCCTGTGTTGGGCTCTGTGCTGATAGCTCAGAGCCTGGAGCCTGCTTCAGATTCTGTGTCTCCCTCTCTCTCTGCCCCTCCCTTGCTTGCACTCTACTTCTCCCTCTCTCTTAAAGATAAACATTAAATATAATTTTTTAAATTAAAAAAATATTATTTCATTTTATTTCATATTTTCCTTACCCGTGACTTGAACAAGTGATCATATACTTCCAGTAGCCTAGGTAATGGCACTCCAATTTCATTCATTGTCTGTATTACAAAACCTACATCCCAGTTCAAAGTACAAACTTGCTGTTCTAAAAACTGCACAATAAAATCTGGAGAGGGAAAAAAATCAGAAATTAGAATTGTTAACTCCCTCCCCACCCTCAGCTTATTGAGCTATAACTGCCATATTACATTGTGTAAGTTTAAGGTATACAATGTGATGTGATACACATACATATTGTGAAATGTATACTCCAGTAAGGTTAGTTAACATGTCCTTCACCTCACATAATTACTATTTTGTTGTTGTTATAGAATTGGTAATTCCTGATACTAAAAAGTACGCCTTATTCTCATTTTTTACTACTTGTCATAAGATTGTAACAATAACACTCACATTCATATTTATGATACTTAAAATCTGAGACTGACCAATGTGAACATCCATGGGCAAGAGGAATCACCGAAAAGGCTGCCACTGAACCTGCGTCTCCTCTAGTATTTACCATACAAAAATTTTGCATAGGTAATCAAAATTCAAAAGCCCTAAACTTCTAGTTTGAAGCCCTCAGAAGTTTGTCATTGAAAGATGGACCAAAAAAAAAAAAAAAAAAAAAAAAAAGGAAAGAAAGAAAGACAAAGGACTCTTCTACCCTAAACTTCGTTGGGCTCAAAAATTAAAAATCCAAGTCAGTGGGTGCCAGGGTGTCTTTGTCAGTTGGTTGTCTGACTCTTGGTCAGGTCACGGTCTCATGATTCACGAGTTCAAACCCTGCATTGGGCTCTGTGCTGACAGTGTGGAGGCTTCTTGGGATTCTGTCTCCCTCTCTCTTTGCACCTCCCTTGCTCACTCTCTCTCAAATAAATAAACATTAAAAAAAAGTAAAATAAAAATAGAAATCTAAGTCAAAGCAGAAATACCTCAAAAGAAATTATGTATAACGTGGCCTTTTTAAAATTATTAAAATTGTTAAGTTTTAATTTTGTCTTTATTTTCCTCATTAATGAAATATCATGGCAGTTTCAATCTATACTTACAAGAAAAATGGCATGACTATAATGGTTTTATTTCTTGACATCTTCAGGGAAGAGGTCCTAAATCAGAGATGGTCTATAAACAAGTCTCTATCCTCATTTAAAAAAAAAAACAAAAAACAAAAAAGGGGCACCTGGGTGGCTGAGTCAGTTAAGCATCCGACTTCAGCTTAGGTCATGATCTCACAGTCTGTGAGTTCAAGTCCCGCGTCAGGCTCTGTGCTGACCACTCAGAGCCTGGAATGTGCTTCAGATTCTGTGTCTCCCTCTCTCTCTGCCCCTCCCCTGCTCATGCTCTCTCTCTGTCTCAAAAATAAATAAAAACAGGGGCGCCTGGGTGGCTCAGTCGGTTAAGCGGCCGATTTCGGCTCAGGTCACGACTCACGGTCCGTGAGTTCGAGCCCCGCGTCGGGCTCTGTGCTGATAGCTCAGAGCCTGGAGCCTGTTTCAGATTCTGTGTCTCCCTCTCTCTGACCCTCCCCCATTCATGCTCTGTCTCTCTCTGTCTCAAAAATAAATAAATGTTGAAAAAAAAAATTAAAAAAAAAAGAAAATAAATAAAAACATTAAAAAAACAAAAAAACAAAACAAAACAAAAACCCACAAAGAAAACAAACAAACAAACAAAAAACAGGGGTGCCTGGGAGGCGGAGTCAGTTGGGCGGCTGACTTCGGCTCAGGTCATGATCTCACAGCTCATGAATTTGAGCCCCGTGTTGGGGTTTGTGCTGACAGCTTGGAGCCTGGAGCCTGCTTCGGAATCTGTGTCTCCCTCTCTCTCCGCCCCTCCCCTGCTCACACTCTGTCTCTCAATCTCTCTCTGTCAAAAATAAACATTAAAACAAACAAACAAACAAAAAACAATTTAGGGGTGTCTGGGTGGCTCAGTCAGTTGAGCGTTTGACTCTTGATATCAGCTCAGGTCATGATCCCAGGATTGTGGGATCGAGCCAGACATTGGGCTCGGCACTGAGCATGAAGCCTACTTAAGATCCTCCCTCTCTCTCTCTCTCTCTCTCTCTCTCTCTCTCTGCCCCTCTCCCTGCTCGTGTGCACTCTCTCTCTAAAAACAAAAAACAAAAACAAAACCCAATTTAATGTTATGTTGTGAGCACTTTCCTGGTTCTCAACATTTTTCAAAAACACTAGGTGCTTAACATTCTACGTTATGGGTGTATTTATGTTAATTTACAGTTGAAGAAAACATTATACATTGGCAAATGGCTAACAATTAAGAGTCACTACATAGATAACAATTATTGTCAGTATATTTGGATAAGAAAGGGGTTCAAAATTGCATTTTTAACACAACTATCTACTATTTTAAAGAAAAATATGTCCTCAGTATAATAGACTGCAGTTGAATTAATCACAGATTGCCCATGCAGAAAAACACCAGCCACTTTTCTTTTCTCCTTGAACTTGCATAGCGTTACCAACAATATAATCATAACAGTTTGTTAGCACTATTTCCAGATAGATATATAAACTTGGAAGGTCAAAGAAAGTTTCCTATCTATTTATCAACAAATTTCTGCTATCTTTGGAAGTCTTTCTGGAGAGGCAGAAATAAACTGCTGAGCTAAACAGCAACAAAGAAACAATTCGACTCTGAAGAACATTGCATTTCCACTGCAATGAAGAAAACCATCAAAAGAAAGCAAAACACCTCTGATAGCACTTAAGGTTATTACTTACCTAAAGGAAAGAAGCGAGGTGTGCCAGCATAAATTTTGCCAAGGAGCACAACCTTGAGACTAAGAGCATGCATTCTATCCGAGGAGCTCAACGTCACACTTTCATTCAATTCTGCAAGAAAAAGACACACCATTAGAGACCTAAATTGTTTTTTAATGGGAAATGTTTAAATTGGCTATTTTATTCTGTTTCAAGGTACAAATGCCCTAGAAATGATTCTAATATAATGAGCAGATACTGGGGCGCCTGGGTGGCTCAGTCGGTTAAGCGGCCGACTTCGGCTCAGGTCATGATCTCACGGTCCGTGAGTTCGAGCCCCGCGTCGGGCTCTGTGCTGACAGCTCGGAGCCTGGAGCCTGTTTCAGATTCTGTGTCTCCCTCTCTCTGACCCTCCCCTGTTCATGCTCTGTCTCTCCCTGTCTCAAAAAATAAATAAAACGTTAAAAAAAAAAAATAATAAAAAAAAAAATGAGCAGATACTGTGTTTCTGTTAGTGTTTGAAATACTCTTGTCTTACCAGGGCGTTCGTTACAGGATTCTGGGAAAGTGTCTCAGAATCCCTTATTAAGAAGTACAACCACAGAGGCTGCTGACTGGCTCAGTCTGTTGTGAGTCTGACTCTTGACTTCGGCTCACATCATGATCTTACAGTTCTTGAGTTTGAGCCCTGTGTCAGACTCTATGCTAGCTGTGTGGAGCCTGCTTGAGATTCTCTGTCTCCCTCTCTCTCTGCCCCACCCTAGCTTGCGTGCACCTCCCTCTCTCTCAAAATAAATCAACAAACATTAAAAAAAAAAAGTACAACCACAAAAATGACACATCCTTTTCTCTGAGAGCCCTCTCCAGTATAAACTGAGGTCATTCTCTGGAGGACCACCCTTTGCCATGTCTACGTACCCTCCACTCACCCTCTACTCTAGATACAGGAGAGCCACTAGCAGCTTGCATTCCTCTACCAAGTCACTAAATAATGTATGCTAATATACCCATAAGTGAGCACTTACCTTTCTCTATGATATCTTGCCAAAGTGTCTGCACCAATATAGGGTCTGAATAACCAGCACAATGAATTATTGCAAGCTTACACTCTGCAAGTTTAAACGGGTCAGCAAATTCCCCATAAAGCTGTCAGAGAAAATGTCATCATTATACATGCAACCAGAGGTCAGCAGTCAGAAATTAACAGTGATGCACTCTTTGACAATTAAAAGTAATCAAGGATTTTATTCAAAGTTCCTAATACATGATACAAAGACATGATGACATACAGCTGTCATAACCCCCCGATTAAGAATGGTGAAGACACGGTAAATACATTTAAATAGATTTCAACATCTGTGCCTTTTTCCCCCCTTGGCTGGCAGGGAGATACTGCAATGATATTTCTTTTATAATTAGTGTTGTCTAAACTAGGGTTTCCAAAATCTTGGAAATACTGACAAATCTCAGAGTGTTTCACAGTATTTGGAGAAATGTTCAAGAATAATTGAAAAAGGAATTGCTCAGAAATACAGAGTGGGAGAGGCTTGAAGATACAAGGAAACATAAATTACTTTTCCAAGACAAGAAACAAAGCCATAAAATAGATGGCAGGAATTTTAACAAAGCCCCATGTGAGGCTGATAGATTTTTGGTAGAAAATGGCCTGCAAAGAGCAAGTAAACTCTTCCTAAGAGTAAGATACCACAGCAGTGATTTGTCAGCCCAGCAACATGCTCCCAAGAATGGCTTATCTTATTTTGTGGAGATAGATTAATCTTTCCCATGAAACACAGAGTAGAACACAAAAGAAACAAGGAATCTGTAGATATTAGGTGACTGCTAGAGTAATTCAACTTGCTTTTTTATTACCTTAGTTATGTCCATTAGTTCGGAATCCAGCTGAGAAATTGCATCCTGTACTGAAGAATGATGGGAATATTGCCTTTGTAGTGTCTCTTGTATCTGAAGTTGGATCCTAGCAACCTAGTTTGGATTAAAAAAAAGCAAGTCTTATGTTCTTTATGATAAATCAACAAGTACTTGAAGGAATGATTCCTAGTATCTGAGTTTAAGTTTGTTAAAGTAAAACTAACGTATACAAAACAGCATAGTGACTATAGTTAATAACACCATAGTGCATATTTGAAAGGTGTTGAATAGATCTTAAAAGCTCTTATCACAAGAAAAAAAATTGTAATTATGTATGATGATAAATGTTAACTAGACTTAATATGGTGATCATTTTGCAATATCTAAAAATACTGAATCATTACATTACACATCTGTAATATGTTAGATGTCAATTACACCTCAATAAGAAAAATGTGTAAATAAAGACCTAAGAGACCAGCAACTCTTCATCACAACATAAAAGATTTCAAAGGAAGTATACTGTGGCAGAGAGCCTATGCTACCTCTAACATTCGTTCTTCCCATGACTGTAGCCAGACAATACCTACATTATACTTCTCAACTCCTTTGCAGGGAGATACGGTATAAAATTAAGTTCTCTTCAAAGGAATGTGAGTGGAAGTAAAGTATGTCACTTCAGGGTTTAGGTCTTTAAGAGAGTGAATATGCGTCTTACATGTTTTTTGTTTTCTAACTCCCTTTGAGAGAAGAAAAAGATAAGACCATAGGAGACAATAAAGCTGTAAAATAGGGTCTTGAAATCAATCAAGTGGAAGAAAGCCAATGGCCAATCAGGAACACCCACTCTGTGGATATTTGTGAATGACGAATAAGCTTTTGTATTTGGACCATTATATACTTCTGGGTCTCTTAATTAGGGCAGTTTAACCTACTCTATTTCATATATCTACTCATTAGCTTCCAGAATAGATGGTAATTGTGATATAATGTCCTTGGTGTTGGAACAGTTGGAAAAAACCTTCAAAAATGCCACAGAGAAAAAATTTTAATTACAGTAATGTGCTGTGACCCAAGTGCTACAGACTTAAAATCTTTTAAAATATTTATATCTAAATATGAAAATAAACACACGTAGGCAGAAGAGACTAGAATAATGCTGACTGCTACTGACCTGTTATTGACTGGAAGGAAGAAGGAAAAATGGAATAAATGTGGCTACTGATCAATGCAGACAAAGCTTAAGTATCTTTAGCACTTACTTCCATTTTTTCTTCTAATTCATGAAGGAATTCACCATCTGCGGCTATTGATGAAATGGCAGTGGAACTTTTGGCACTAAGAATGGCTCGAGCAATGTACTCTAGTCGCTGCTGAAGTGAAATTTCTGTGCTGGGAGGAAAAACTCTTATTTTATTTATATGAATTCCTAAGGATCCAATATACAAATATATCAATTATGACACATTATTTTTTATACACCAAATGAACATAAAAGGCCATTTAAAACTTGAAAAAATTATTACAGGATTTCTAATAAAAGAGATCTACAATTTAAGGCATCAAATAAAGAAATACTTAAGTTTATAGCCAAAAAAGTTACATCCTATTTTAAAACTTTAATTCAGTATATTAAAACTTGGATTCTTCTAAAACTAAAATTAAGGAAAACATTCTTGATTACTCCTCACATTCTTCGCTTCTCTACCTGAATATGGCCAATCTACATGTGATCATCCACAAAACAACTAGATTGACCTCTTTTTTTTTTCTTTTTAATTTTTTTTTTTTTAACATTTATTTTTGAGACAGAGAGAGACAGAGCATGAATGGGGGAGGGTCAGAGAGAGGGAGACACAGAATCCGAAACAGGCTCCAGGCTCTGAGCTGTCAGCACAGAGCCCGATGCGGGGCTCGAACTCACAGACTGCGAGATCATGACCTGAGCCGAAGTCGGCCGCTCAACCGACTGAGCCACCCAGGCGCCCCTAGATTGACCTCTTAAAAACAAACATCCGATTATGTCACATGCCTTCACCCACTCCTTCAACCTCTGCTCCTTCTACTTGCTCCCTTGTTCACCATCTCCAAGCCAATGACTTTTTTTTGTACTCTAAACACGATAAACTTGAATCGAATAGATTGCCTCTGCAGAGACCATTGCTCCATGCCTGGACCCCTTCCTCTGTTCTTTAACAGCTGCCTATCCGTGTCACTTAAGAATCAATTTTTATGACAATTTGTGAGGCCTCCTCTGACCAATCTTAACTAGAGCAGCTCCTCACTCTCGTCCTCATCCGGCAATTTCTACCATACTATCCTATTTTTATTGTATTCACAGACCCTGAACTTGCATGCACGAAATCTACCCACTGGAATGGGAGCTCCCTGGGAATAAAAATGGTGTTTATGTTTCTCACTACTCCTTGAACATACATCACTGGTGCTCTGGCTGGCTGGCTGGCAGATGTCAGAAAGCCCCAAACATGTATCCATCTCCATGGTTACCATCTTTAGTCCTTTCCAATCCCCTAACTCTATCAGATGTGGTTCTTTGACATTATAAAGTGACTTGGCATTAAAAACAAACACGCTAATTCATTTGGTTGGTGGGAACCTCTCAAAGCAACCAGTATTAAATGTAACTTTTGATATCCCCATTACTTTCAATTTGAATCAGGAAAAAACTAGCTTTTCCTTTCAGAGATCTCAAACTGTCCTTCTGTATAACTATGGCTTCCATATTTTCTCCCTCCCTGCTCCCCCCTGCAAAAAGCAAAAGGGAAAAAGAATTAAGTCCTTTCTCCCTTCTATCTTTCAAAGTACAGGTGTAGAGGACAGTTACTTCGCACTCACCATCTCTTAATGTTGCACATAAAGGACTATTTTAGGAGTCTGTTTAGTACATTTAGAACCCATTTCTGAAGGAGCTTCCCTTTCTTTCCCCTCTCATCTCTAAAAAATACATACTTGAATTAAACATATTAAAAGTGGTAACATTTCTAAATTACTTAAAATAGAACATTCTATAACTACCAATTTATTTTTTGCAGACTATATATACAAAAAGTATAGTGATAAAAAGTAACATTATAGTTGGAAAGATATTTTATTGTGGAGAGAGATGGTAAGCTGAGAGGTAAATTGTGGATGGACAGGGTATCTCACATGAGGAAGAAATTCGGTTACATTGTATTATGTATAATGAAAATATGGATAACAAGTATTCTTCAAAGTCAGAGAATTTCTGAATACTTAATAACAAAATTATTGTTATAACAAGGAAAAAGGACAATAAATACTAATGGAAGAGCAATTAAGAACACATATATACATACTCACATTTCCTATTAGTCACATCTAGACTCTTTAAATTTATTTTACTTTATTGTATGTACATATATATGTATGTATTTTTTTTTTTTTTTTTTAATGTAAGCTCTATGCCTATGGTGGGGCTTGAATTCACAACCCTGAGATCAAGAGTCACAAGCTCTACTGACTGAGCCAAACAGGCATCCCCATAAATGACCATTCTCATTAATTTGGTTTAATAACCGCTTTGCTTCAACAACATCCTCCTCCTAACTTAACTGATCTACAGTTTTTAGAAATAGCACTTGCATTATTTTGGCAAAGAAAATTCCAAATGAAAACACAGGGTCAAATTAATGATCTATCCAGATTGTATTAAATCGTATTTTGAGGGTTGTCTGGGTAGCTCACAGCTCAGTTGGTTGAGTGTCTGACTCTTGACTTCAGCTCAGGTCATGATCCCAGGGTTGTGGGATCGAGCCCCACAATGGGCTCTGTGCTCAGTGGGGAGCCTGCTTAAGATTCTCTCTCTCTCTTCCCCTCACTTGCTCTTTCTCTAAAAAAAAAAAAAAATTGTTTTTTGATATGATAATCGAACTAGAAATTCCAATGCTTTCTTTAACGAGATTCTTAATAATCTTCAACATATATGCTCAAAACTTTTTCAGTAATTTAAAACAATGTGAGAGCAGAGGAAATAAGTCTAGAATTAGTAAAACATTTAAAATTGTAAAGCCTTTGAGAAGTTTTTGTCCTTTTAATTAAGAATACTAATTAACTGCTTTTAGTAGGAAAGAATCTAAAGACAAACTTTAAAGAAAAGTTTCAGGGGGTGCCTGGGTAGGTCAGTTGGTTAAGCGTCTGACTCTTGATTTCAGCTTGGGTCATGATCTCATGGTTCATGGTTCATGAGTTCGAGCCCCACATCAGGCTCTGTGCAGATGGCACAGAGCCTGCTTGGGTTTCTCTGTCTCCCTCTCCCTCTGCCCCTCCCCCAACTCTCTCTCTTTCTCAAAATAAATAAGCATAAAAAAAAAAAAAGGATTTAGAAGACAGTTTGGATAGAGAAGGTATTGGGTATTTGGTACCTTCTATACACTATGAAAAACAAAAAGAGAAAACTGTAAACTTTCAGTCCAAGTAAAAGCATTAAAATTCTACATGCATATAACCTGAATGAGGTTTTCTTTCTTTCTTTTGTTTTGTTTTTTTTTTTTTTTTTTAAGTAGACTCCACGTCCAACATGGGGCTAAAACTCACAACCCTGAGGTTGAGTTACAAGTTCTACCAACTGAGCCAGCCAGGTGCTATTTATTTTCTGAAATCTGGATGTAACTAGATCTAGGTTAGTTATCAATCATTCTTCACAGTGAGAATATTATACCATACCTATGCATGTCAGCCAATTTGGACAGTACACGAGCAGCATTACTAAAGCTTCTGTTCTTTTCATAATATCTCCACAGTAAATCCATATAACGAACTTTGTTTTGATCAACTTTGGCCATTCGGACTAGATGTGGCTCCAGAAATGGAGAAGCAATCTGCAAATCATACAGTTACTCAGAAACATTTTCTAACTATTTACTTGCTCTTTATGTAGTAACTATAACATTTTAAGACTACAGGTGTGCCGTTTCATGAATACATTAGCAAAATTATAATCCAACAGAGGACAGTTTTTCTCATTATATATGTTATGACTTTTGTTTTATCAGAGTTAAAGAGCTGCTATGATACTTAAATGAAGCTGATTAAAATAATTACAATCCAATTATAAATCTTAATAAACTTTGAAAACAGAGCTACAGATTCCTAGACTCTTAGCTCAAAGACATCCTTGCCATTATCAAATGTCATACATTTATTTTACAGACTGAAGAACACTGAGACTTAGGATAGTAAAAAGACATGTGTGAGGTCACATGCTGAATTAACACACAGGTAACACCAAGTTCAGGTCTCCTAATTCATAATCCAGTGATTTCCACCCCACTATATAAACAACCCATATCAGCCTTAAAATAATGAGAAAATTAGAGCAATAACTTATTTTGCCCACTAGGAAAAGATTATTACGTTACCTGGCTTTACTCTAACACCTAATGGTAGGTTCAAGATAAGAAAATGAATTTCCTGTAAATATATATATGCTTAATCCATTATGTTATGCTACTTGAAAATACAAATTAACAATATTAGAATAAAAGTATTTTTTACCTGCAATAGCTTATCTGCAAGATCAGCTTGTATTAGCCAATTATAAAGGGCGATACTAAAGAGCTCATCTTTGGATCGTTGAGACAGTTTAAGCATTTGTTCAAACTAAAATAAAAAAAAAGTAAAAATTACCAGTTAAAGGCTGTTGCTGAACATCATGACCATCAACCTTATAAAATCCTGAAATCGAGAATCATTAAATGCTAAGTTCTCAGAGCTACTACCTCTCCCAAGAGGAGCTGTCACCACTACTAAACAATGTAATTTCAGAATAAACAATGAACGGAACTAAACAATGTAATTTCAGAATAAAAATACGCTATGTCTCTTACATGATGTCCTGCTTCTTCATTACTCAGCATATTGGGGTCAGATGACAGTACTGGAGGCCCAGGTTTTTTGGGTACACTGGGAGACTGAGGAGCAGCCTTACTTTGATTTACCAGTTCTTGAAGCGTGTCTGTAATACACTTGTAACTGTTTAATCTGAAAAAGAATGGAAAAGGAGCAACTGCATTATTTAATGAGACAGCAAATGACTTATCTAATTTAAATACACAGAAGAATTTGAAGACTATTTTGGGAAACAGATGTATGTACACACATATATTTGGATAAAATAATACAAATTGTATACTTTTTCTAGGTTTTAGAAACATCTGGTTAACCAAAAAAGACTGAAGTCATAAAAATGAATGTATCAATAAAATCACATTTTAGATAGGTTATATATTTTCTTTGTGGACACACATTTTTTAACAGTCATTACTAATTTGTGAACATTTAAAAATCATCCCTTAAAATAAAATACGCATCTTCACCCAGAACCAGAAATTAGGCAGGGGAAGAGATGGTTCCAAATAAGTTAGCTCATTCATTCATTCATTATTTAAGAGCGTGAGCACACATGAGTTGGGGAGAGGGGCAGAGGGAGGCAGTGAGGGAGGGAGGTGGGGAGAGAGAGGGAGGGAAAGAGAGAGAGAAAGAGAAAGAGAGAAAGAGAGAGAGAGAGAGAGAGAGAGAGAGAGAAAGAGAAGAAAAGGAATCTCAGGCAGGCTCCACGCTCAGCTTGGAGCTCGATCCCACAACCCTGGGATCATGACCTGAGCCAAAACCAAGAGACTCAACTGACTGAGCCACCCAGGTGCCCCAAGTTATTTCACTTAAAATTGACATTAATAAAGTGTTATAGAAACTAGAGAGGCAAGTCCTTAAGAATATTCACCAGACTAAAACTTCTAAACTACGAATTATCCTAATTCAGTTTAAAAAACAAGACTTTTTTTTTTTTTTAACGTTTATTTATTTTTGAGACAGAGAGACAGAGCATGAACGGGGGAGGGTCAGAGAGAGGGAGACACAAAATCTGAAACAGGCTCTAGGCTCTGAGCTCAGAGCCCAACGCGGGGCTCGAACTCACGGACCGCGAGATCATGACCTGAGCCGAAGTCGGCCGCTTAACCGACTGAGCCACCCAGGCGCCCCACAAGACATTTTTTTAAAAAAGTTTATTTATTTTTGAGAGTGAGAGCCCACATGCGTGCACATGGGGGAGGGGCAGAGAGAGAGAATCTCAAGCAGGCTCCACACTGTCAGCACAGAGCCCAACTTGGGGCGTGAACCCACAAACTGTGAGATCATGACCTGAACCAAAGTCGGATGCTTAACCAACTGAGCCACCCAGGAGCCCCTAAAACAAGACATTTTTAAATGAAAGCAAAATCCAACTTTATAAGTGTACTTAAAATATTATTTCCTAATACAGTACTATCAATCAAACTTTACACCAAGAAAAGTCTGTAAGTCAACAATCTGCTAAGGTGATGAAACTTGCCTTTCTTGGAAAGCCTGCAGGCCCACAAGGTCTTCTTCTGGTTCTCCATGTTTATAGAAATGAAGTCCAAGACCCTGAGGATCTTTTTTTTCTGCAGCAGTAAGAGAGAGCTCCACCACACCCTCATAAAAACGGACTAATGAGAAAGGAAAAGGACCAAGTTAAGGGTTATTACTAGGCTGGATGTGTTTTCCCTTAGCTGGTTTATAAAAATACTGATCAAGGCTATTATTTCTCTACTGTACACTGGTCACCTGATGACAGTATCATATAAGATATGTCTGGTGAATCTACCAAAGAACAAGGTATCAATATGCCTAAAATGCAGCTATTAAATATATCTTCTTCATTGGAAAAACATTTTCATAGTTAGAATAAAAGGGAAGGTTTCAGTTCCTGGATGGAAAAAAAAAAATCTCGGAGTTCAAAACAATATCTGTGCTAACAGTTATTACTTTTACATGTTAGATTTGATTTAAAGTAATTTTATTTTATTTTTAAAAGATTATTTACTTATTCTGAGAGAGAGAGAATGCCCTCACGTCACATGGAAGGGACAGAGAGAGAGAGAGGGAGAGAGAGAACTCCTAGCAGGCTCCCTGCTGTCAGCATGGATTCCCAACTCGGGGCTTGGATCTCACTAAACGTGAGATCATGACCTGAGCTGAAATCAAGAGCTGGACATTTCACCAACTGAGCCACCCAGGTGCCCCTAAAATAATTTTAAAGCAAGCAGACAGGTACTATTTTAAAAATTAGTCAGAAGAATTTAAAGCATCCAAAAAATAAATGTAACCCAGGAAGCTATCTAATACAGACAGTAGTTTAACTGGACAAGGACTGAAACTCCAGTGTGGGAAAGTTACGTTTCAAGATATAAAAAGAGCACAATAGATTTTGCAGAGGCTAGTACAGTCATCAAATACTAAAACACAAGGCATGAATTTCCTGTGTGGTATCACTTGGGCAACTGAAGTTGAAGGAGGATTTGCTTTTGGGAAGAAGCTCTTCATCAGTAACTTGTTCCGTCATTTGTCCCCCGAGTAAGGAACAAGGTATGAACATTTTGTTTCTCACCTTGTCTATACTGAGCACAAACATTGGAAAGGTCCACTTGATTGCTGATTTTTTGATATTCCTTTAAGGATTCCCTTAACATTCTTTCCTTTTCAATCTTATTTTGAACTTGTCGGGAACGCTGCAGAAGTTCATTTGCCTAGAATTAGAGATGACAAGAACTTAAGATATAAAATTCAGCACACAGATGATGCTATCAACACAAGTTTTGATCTGTGTCTCAATACAAATCTCACGAAAAAATAAAAACTCTACAAATTTACTTCTTCTTAATTTTAGGCAGAAAAATTTTTGACCAAAAAATCCTAGCTATTCTTAATTCCTCTCACAAATATTTAAATCAAGATAGCTTTTGACTGGTAAATCTCTTGCCTAGTCAATACATTATTGGTCAGCAGGCAGTCCATTGTGATACTGATTTTTTAAATTATTTTCACCTGTAGGAAAGGATCAATAAAAATTGCCCAATTAACTCTAATTCATTACAGACTTAAAGTTTTAGTGATTTTTAATTTCTAAGGAGAAACATTACTTAACCATTTAAAAATATATGCTCTAGAAATGCTATCAAAATTCTTTATGAAAAACTTAAATATACAAGGATTTTAAGAAATGATATATTCCGATCCCTTATGCACAAAGACTCTGAGGCCAGGAGAGGTTAAGAGACCTACCCAAGGGACTTCATATGTTAAGTAAAAGACGGTTCCCGATTCCAGTTCTAGTGGGTTTTTCATACCATGAAACCTGCTGTAAGAAATACTAATATAGCTACTAAAGCATCATACCTTAGAGCAAACTGCGTCATC
The DNA here is from genome assembly GCF_023721935.1 of Panthera uncia. Classification (NCBI taxonomy): domain Eukaryota; kingdom Metazoa; phylum Chordata; class Mammalia; order Carnivora; family Felidae; genus Panthera; species Panthera uncia. Next base: position 123,200,877 of record NW_026057577.1, on the reverse strand, counting down.
AGTGCTATACAGAAGGGGGCAGATGTCCTGTAAGTGTAAGCTAATGCCATCAACAGCAGCATTATCTCTGATGTAGCAGTTGATAAGAGAAGCAATTAATGCCCCAGTCAGTTCCTTGTCCCTGATGACCAGATCTTTAAATGTGGTGATTTTCAGTTGCTCCTGAAATTCCTAGAAGTATGAGAAAAATCCTTTTTTTCTATCAGAGGAATATCCTTTTTCCACCCAGAATAAAATTTCCTTAATAATTAATAAATTAACCGAGACATTAATAGATTCTTTTTTTTTTTTTTTTAACATTTATTCATTCTTGAGAGACAGAGCATGAGCAGGGGTGGAGCAGAGAGAGAGAGGAAGACAGAATCTGAAGCAGGCTCCAGGCTCCGAGCTGTCAGCAAAGAGCCCTACGCGGGGCTCTGACTGACTGTGAGATCACGACCTGAGCCAAAGTCGGATGCTCAACAGACTGAGCCACCTAAGTGCCCCGACATTAATAGACTCTTTAATTAAAAAGAGAAGATATACTATACAGACCAACCCATTTTTGCAAATTTTCACAGAATCATACAGAGTTGAAGAACCCATGGTGTGACCAGTCCAAATATCTCAATTTACAAATGAGCAAAGTAAAACCTAAGCAGAACCAAAATTAGAGACAGGTCTCCCGATTTTAGTCATAACCAGGAAAGAATAATCACTTAGCTATATTAAAAAATCTTGGGCTATGTTTATTTTTCCTTAATGTTAGAATTCTATTTAAAGCCTTCCAGCATGGGAGTTTGATCTCATTTTGAACAAATTTGCTTATTAAACCTGAGCTCTATAGTACTGTGATGATTTATGCTATAGTAAAATATTCTGTTTAATGTTTATTTATTTTTGAGAGAGACAGTGTGAGGGGGTGGGGCAGAAAGAGAGGGAGATACAGAATCCAAAGCAGGCTGTCCGCACGGAGATACAGAACCCAAAGCAGGCTGTCCGCACAGAGCCCGACACAGGGCTTGAACTCACAGACCATGATATCATGACCTGAGCCAGAGTTGGACGCTTAACCGACTCAGCCACCCAAGCGCCCCTGTCAAATATTCTGTTGAATGCTTTACTACTATTTCTTTTTTCTAAAATTTCTGCTCAAATCCAATCTACGTTCCAATTTTTTGAACTAATATTTAATTTGCATTCCTTGAACATAAATCCATGATGTGACAAAGGAAGCTTTGAAGATGGATCACGAAAAAGACATCGAGCCTTAAAATTTACCGACATTATGTTTACCACCCAATAAAACTAAAAATTAATCTACCTGGCATAGAAAAAAATGGCTTTCATAGTTAAACACATTTGCTTGAGTTTTTAAAAGGCAAAAAAAGTACAAAAAACAAACAAAACCATTAACAAAACTATGCACTGGACACTACTGGAAAGAATGAGGGGAATTGCCTTTTAACTTTGAAAATTGGTACTCAAAAGTCAAGAATTAAACATTTCAGGATAACTAAATAGACTAGAGGATAAGGGAAAATTTTTTTAAAAAGGTTTATTTATTTTGTGTATGAGAGAGAGAGAGAGAGAGAGAGAGAGAGAGAGTGAGTGAGTGTGAGAGCATGTGAGCAGGGGAGGGGCAGAGAGAGAGAGAGAGAGAGAGAGAGAGAGAGAGAATCCCAAGCAGGCTCTGCTCAGGGCTTGATCTCATGAACTGTGAGCCTAAATCAAGAATCAAGAGTTTGATGTTTAGCCAACTGAGTCACCTAAGCGCCCCAAGGGATTTTTTTTGTTGTTATTTATTTTGAGAGGGAGGGAGAGCAAGCAAACGTGCAAGTGGGGCAGGGGTAGAGAGAGAGGGAGAGGGAGAATCCCAAGCAGGCTCCATGCTGCGGGGCTGGATCCCACAACTATGAGATCTTGACCTGAGCTAAAATCAAGAGCTGGATGCTTAAATGACTGAGCCACCTAGGAGCCCAGGAAAAAAAAATTTTTTTCATAGGAGTACAGTGATTAAGTATGGAAGAAATCACACATTGAGAAAATGATCACTTTATAATCCTAAATGAAATAATTGATTCAGATAATGATTCATCAAACGGTTGATGAAAGTTGGATGGGGAATTTCACACTGGCAGTACCTAAATCCAGTCATCAATCTTAGTATCACTAAAAGTAGGACAACAGTATCACCAAAAGGGTACAATTAAACCTTCTGTGTCTCCTAATAATACAATCTGACACACTAACCATTTCATACGAAGTATTCTTTTCATCCTTAAATAAACTGACCTGAATTTAATCAAGGCTCTGTAGACTTAAGTTCCATTTTACAGAAAATACAGGAAACAGAGGGACAAGTTCACTCCAAGGAAGAAAAGATAACTTCAGAATGTTAAACATTCTTCGACCAATAACCTGATTCCTTCCTGGCAATAGCAAGGGAAAAAGAAAGGAAAATGGCTCTGGACTGGCAGAGATTTAAGAGAAATAACAATCAAATTCAACAAGCGAACCAACTGTTTAGATTTTGATTTGAAAGACTCAATCTGTAAAAAGATATTTTTAAGACAGAGAACTTTCATTGTTTTATCAAAAAACCATATATATATATATATACACACATATATATGTATATATATATATATATTTTTTTTAAGTAGGCTCCATGCCCAAGCGGGGGGGGGGGGGGGGTGTTGAACTCATGACCCTGTGATTAAGACCTATGCTGAGATCAAGAGTCAGATGTTTACCCAACTGACTGAGCCACCTAGGTGTCACTATTGTTAATACTGCTAAATATGATAATAAAATTGTTATTCAAAGAAACATCCACCTTTTATTTTTATTTTTATTTTTTAGAGAGAGAGAAAGAGAACGTGAAAAGTGGAGGAATCCCAAGCAGACTCCACTCTCTCAGCATGGAGCCCGACTTGGGGCATGATCCCATGAACTGTGAGATCATGACCTGAGCCAAAATGAAAAGTTGGATGTTCAACTGGCTGAGCCACCCAGGTGCCCTAAAGAAATGTCCCTTTAAAATTTTTATTTTATTAAAAAATTTATTTATTATTTTTTTCAGGCAAACTGCCACATACAAATACAGGGCCTCATTTGGATGTCTGGAACCTTGGAAGCTTGACTCACCTACTTCTCCTACAAATGGACCTTGAGAGCTTGTTTGGAGATTTTAGTAGGGGAGCACAGCTATTCATATACCCTTGACCAAAGAATAGTCCTCCTCTATCAGGGAAGATCATCTTCTGAGCACACAGCTTTGAAAGGAAAGACATGGAATGTTGAGTGAAGAATGGGACACTTGCTTAGCCAGTCAGATAGGCCAAGTCAACAGTGGTGATCAATGGGGCTGACAGATGTCACAGCCAGGTCGCTCTTGCATCCCACCATTTTTTAGAAATACATAGTAGGCATGCCTGTGTGGCTTGGTTGGTTGAGCGTCCAACTCTTGATTTCGGCTCAGGTCATGATCTCATGGTTCGTGGGATCGAGCCCTGTATCAGGCTCTGCACTGACAGTGATAAGACTGTTTGGAATGTTCTCTCTCTGTCCCTCCCCTGTGCTTGCACACTCCTCAAAATAAATAACTAAGCATTAAAAAAAGGAACTACACAGTAAAGTATATAGACATGAAATGACACGATGACTAGGATCATCCTTAAAGTAATTCAGTAAAGAAAATAGAGAACAGACTAATGAGAGTTGATAAAATCTTGAAAATGCTGAATACAAGTAAAGTGTATATGGGGACTGTAATGTAGTATTTATTCTTGTGTATGTTTAGAGATGTTCACAGATGTTCACAATTAGGGGTGCCTGGCTGGCTCAGAAGGTAGAGCATGTGACTCTTGATCTCAGGGTCATGAGTTCAAGCAGGTGTGCAGCCTACTTAAAAAAAAAAAAAAAAAAAAAATAGAAATGTTCACAATTAGAACATAGATAGGAATACATTCCCCCCAGTGGAATGCCTAACATTTATATAAATGCAAATTACCATTATACTTAAAAAGGATTCAAATGAGGACAGCAAAAGAAATATGAACCATTCATTTCTTACAATGGTAAACACCTTTCTTTAAACAGAATGTTTAGAGGCGCGTGGATGGCTCAGTCGGTTAAGGGTCTGACTTTAGCTCAGGTCAGGGCCTCATGGTTCATGGGTTTAAGCTCCACATTGGGCTCTGTCCTGACAGCTCAGAGTCTGGAGCCTACTTTGAATTCTCTGTCTCTCTCTCAAAAATAAACATTAAAAAGAAAATTAAAAAAAAAGAACATTTAACTCATTGGACTCTTTGAAATTACATGCAAAAATTTTGTGTATGTGTCTGTATGCATTCTTTGAGGGTGGGGAGAGTTTTGATCAGACTGCCAAAAGGATCTGAAGTCCAAATAAAGGTTATAATCTATTTAAAAAGATATTTTTAGGGTGCCTGGGTGGCTCAGTTGATTAAGTGTCTGACTTCGGCTCAGGTCATGATCTCACGGTTCATGAGTTCAAGGCTCTGTGCTGACAGCTCAGGGCCTGGAGCCTGCTTCAGATTTTCTGTCTCCCCCCCTCTCTCCACCTCCCCCACTCATGCTCGCTCTCTCTCTCTCTCTCTCTCTCTCTCAAATAAAGAAACATTAAAAAAAAATCTTTGGTAAAGATTTTATTCACATACCAAGATAAAGTTCTCACGTATTGTAAAAACTTACAGTTTTGACCAAGTGGATCCCCCAAGTTTTCATGCTTTAGTGCAATCTTCCTATAATATACTGTCATCATAACCTAAGTACTTCCGAAAATAACCCCCTCTCAAACCCAAGTGTAAGACTAAAGCTCACTCAAAAGAAAACAAATAAGCATAGTATTAACAGTATGATCTTAAGGGGAAAAAAAATCCTACCTTCTGAAGTTCTCCTACAATGACAGTGAACTGATGTTCACAAAGAAGTTTCCATAAAGCCAGAGCCTGGTATGATTTTCGAACCAACTGCTGGATTGCCTGAAGTGAAACCTTTTCACTCAGCTGAGCCTCTAATTACAAAACACAACTAATGAAGTTTTAAAAAATGACATAGTTCATTTTAAAGTAAGGCAACACTTTAACATCAATAAAAACAACTACAGTTAAAGGTGAAATCCTCATTGTTCTCCTCCCTCCCCTTATCATAGGCAACCATGATCATGACTTGTTGAATTCATGATTTTACGTTGTCATTATGTATATGTGCTTCTGTGTGCATGTGTGTACACATAAACGACAAAAACACTGCAGTTTCTAAACAATTCACACTGATGCTTTTTCCATCCACTTGCATTTTCACAGGCTATCTATATTAAAAAACATAAATCTAGTATTACTAGATGTTCTATCATGTAAGTATACCACAGTTGGGTCCATCTTCCTCCTTAAGGATATTTATATTCCCATGCTTTGCTATTAAAATAGTGTAATAAACATCCTTAAGAAAGGTCTCTGGAAAGCACAGTCAGATTTTTCTAGGATTATGTTGTTTAAACCCTGGATTAAGATAAACTGGCAAAAAAACAATAAAGATAAATTGGCGATCCTGAAACCAATATTGCACTGTATGTTAACCAAAATTTTAAAAATAAATAACACACACACACACACACACACACACACACACACACACACAGAGTAAGACAAACTGGTGAGCCATGAAACCAGTCAGGCATGATAGCTTTTTTTCTCTTAAAAAGAAATAGGGGGAAAAAAAAAAGGAAACAATAAAAAAGAAAAGAAATATTAGAGTATAAAACAGGTAGTTATTTCCTACAGTTTTGTTTCAGTTGTGTGTGTATGCTTTCAAACATCAGGGTCATAATGTAAAATTATTTCTCACTGTGGGGAAAAAAGTCTCATAAAGACTGCTTTATGATGTATCCTTAGAAGTGAAACTGCTGGCTTTGAATATATACATTTTCAGCTTTTATAGGATATGATCAAAATGATCTCCAAATAGTCATTTCAGTATACACTCCTAACAATTTGAATCCCCCCTTTTGTTTAAACCCTTACCAATGTTTGGTACTGTCAGACTTAAGGCCTTAGTGAAATACCAACAGCAATGATGAAAAAAACATACAAAATAGTAAACAGAAAACAGATTTAGCAAGAACAAAAGTAAATGGCTGGGTCTCAATTAGCAAAGTTCTATCAGTCAGAATAAGTGGCTCAAACAATATAAAATTAAAAAAACTTCAAAAAAACTGCATGGCAGGCCAAATATAAATAATTATTTATAATTATTCCAATTTTTTTCTGGAATAATTGATGATTATAAGAAGTTTCCCATTCCCTTGTTCTTAGTTGTTACTATTTATAACAGACCAAAAAAAAGTTTATTCACATTTTTAACTCTAGAAAAATGTGTTACTAATCAAGATGTGAAGAAACTGAAACACTTTGTGCACTACTAGTAGAAATGTAAAATGGTGCATGGAAAAGAGTATTGTGGTGCCTCAAAAGGTAAAAACAGAATACCATATGATCTGCTATGACCACGTTCATAGCAGAATTGTTCACAATGCCTCAGAGATGCAAGCAACCCAGTGTCCACCACCAACATGGATGAATGGATCAACAAAGTGTGGTATAGGTATTCTCTGCTTTTTGAAAGTTCATGTTACATCACTGTGCTTCTATGAAAGACCTACATTACTACCTCATATCATTAACTGAAAGAAATTCAAAGAGGATTTTCACTTTCATGGAAAAAACCCCCAAAACAGCATTCATTGTTGGTTTTGCAGTGAGCCATTACAGAAGCAGCATGCACCCCTCCAAGCACCCTCCCCAGAAACCACACGCAGCATCTCAGCGTTAAACCGCCATAGCTTTGAAATGTGTCTCTGGGCATCTGTGTTTTATTTCTAAATGTGTCCTAAGGTGGGGCGCCTGGCTGGCTGAGTCAGAAAAGCCTGATACTCTGGGGTACCAGGGTGGCTCAGTCGGTTAAGCCTCCGACTTCGGCTCAGGTTGTGATCTCGTGGTCCATGAGTTCGAGCCCCATGTAGGGCTCTGTGCTGACAACTCAGAGCCTAGAGCCTGCTTTGGATTCTGTGTCTCCCATTCTTTTTGCCCCTCCCCTACTCATGCTCTGTCTCTCTGTCAAAAATAAACATTAAAAAAAGAAAAAAAGAAAAGAAAAGCCTGATACTCTTGATCTTGGGGTGGTGAGTTTGAGCCCCAAGATGGGTGTAGAGATTACTAAAATAAGTAAACTTAAAAAAAATGTGTCTTAACGAACAGAAAAGCCTAAGAAAGGTTATTTTTTGTGTCTGGGAATGCTCAAAAACTTTTCCATATCAATGAATGGTAATTGCTTCTTCACTTTATGCCGTTTAGCTTATGAAAGGTTTCCCAGGAACACTCCACTTTCAGGGAGCAGGGGAAACCTATATAGACATACAGTGAAATAACATTAAGTCTTAAAAAGAAAGGAAATTCTGACGCATGCTACAACACGGATGAACTCTGAAGACGTTAATTATGCTAGCTGAAATAAGCCAGTTGCAAAGCTGATCGCTGTATAATTCCACTTATAGGAGGTATATAAGGTACTCAAATTCAGAGAGGAAAAACAAAAATGATGGCTGTTAGGGGCTGGGGCAGGAGAAATTGCTTCATGAGTACAGAGTTCTAGTACAGGAGGATGGAAAAAATTCTGGAGATGGATAGTGGTGACCTCTGCACAACAGTGTGAATGTACTGAATGCCAATGAACTGTATATTTAAAAATGGTTAAAATGGTAAATTTTATGTCTATTTTACAATTAAAAACTCATTAAACAAAGGTGTGTATAATGTTCTCTAGTAAAGGAAAGGAAAAAAAAATTAATGGGTTGAAAGTTATGGAAACACAAGAGATCCATATTGTCCCACTTTTCCCAACCATACTGATGTTATTTTAATAAAAAATATTTGGGTTACCAAAAAACTAAATCTTATTGAGAGATGTCCACTGTTTTCTATTCACTGAATAGAACTCTTTATTGGGGGCATGTTCAGTTAACTGATCAGAAGGAATAACTTACCATGAAACTTCCTCTGCAGCTCCTGCTGCATTTGCTGGGTATTTCCATTTTCAGGACGCATGAATCCTATCAGCCTCTGCTGCACTTTGGCAGTTGTACTAAAACAGAAATTCCAGAATTTGTGTTTTCAACAGCTTTACTGAGATAAAATTCAACCATTTAAAGTACACAATTTAGTTTTTCAAAATATACCCATAGGGTTGTGCAACTGTCACCACAGTCTAATTTTAGAATATTTTCACCCACTCCCTATTAGTAGTCAATCTCCATCTCTCCTACTCCTACCCTAAGTAATTGCTAATCTACTTTGTCTCTGTAAGATTGCCTGTTCTGGTTATTTCACACAAATGAACTAGAATACACTATAAATATTCTTTTCCTCTGTAGAATAGTGAAATAATCACTGACAAATCAATGATAATGATTTGAAACTGAAGCATTTTAATCTCTGAGATGCTTAAAGTTCCACTGAGAATAGATGGATAATAAATAATAGCTTCCTTTTATTGAACACTTGTTTTGCCTCCACCAATGATTTAATACTCCCAATTCTATAAGGTAAATATTATTAAGAATACCATTTTACATACTACCGAAAGCACTCTACATATTCAATGCAATCCCTATCAAAATAACACCAGCATTCTTCACAGAGCTAGAACAAACAATCCTAAAATTTGTATGGAATCAGTAAAGACCCCAAATAGCCAAAGCAATCTTGAAAAAGAAAACCAAAGCAGGAGACATCACAATCCCAGACTCCAAGCTGAATTACAAAGCTGTAATCATCAAGACAGTATGGTACTGGCACAAAACAGACACTCAGATCAACGGAACAGAAAAGAGAACCCAGCAATGGATCCACAAACGTATGGCCGACTATCTTTGACAAAGCAGGAAAGAATATCCAATGGAATAAAGACAGTCTCTTCAGCAAGTGGTGCTGGGAAAACTGGACAACGGCATGCAGAAGAATGAACCTGGACCACTTTCTTACACCATACACAAAAATAAACTCAAAATGGATGAAAGACCTCAATGTAAGACAGGAAGCCATCAAAATCCTCAAGGAGAAAGCAGGCAAAAACCTCTTTGATCTTGCCCGCAGCAACTTCTTACCCAACACATCTCCAGAGGCAAGGGAAACAAAGCAAAAATGAACTACTGGGACCTCATCAAAATAAAAAGCTTCTGCACAGCGAAGGAAACAATCAGCAAAACTAAAAGGCAACTGACTGAATGGGAGAAGATATTTGCAAACAACATATCAGACAAAGGGTTAGTATCCAAAATCTATAAAGAACTTCTCAAACTCCACACCCAAAAAACAAATAATCCAGCAAAGAAATGGGAAAAAGACATGAATTGATACTTTTCCAAAGAAGACATCCAGATGGCCAACAGACACATGAAAAAATGCTCAACATCACTCATCATCAGGGAAATACAAATCAAAACCACAATGAGATACCACCTCACACCTGTCAGAATGACTAACATTAACAATTCAGGCAACAACAGATGTTGGCAAGGATGCAGAGAAAGAGGATCTGTTTTGCACTGCTGGTGGGAATGCAAACTGGTGCAGCCACTCTGGAAAACTGTCTGGAGGTTCCTCAAAAAACTAAAAATAGAACTACCCTACGACCCAGCAATTGCACTACTAGGCATTTATCCAAGGGATACAGGTGTGCTGTTTCGAAGGGACACATGCAGTCTAATGTTTATAGCAGCACTAGCAACAATAGCCAAAGTACGGAAAGAGCCCGTGTGTGTGTGTGTGTGTGTGTGTGTGTACACACACACACACACACACACAACAGAGTATTACTCAGCAATCAAAAATAATGAAATCTTGCCATCCAACTACACATATGGAACTAGAGGGTATTATGCTAAGTGAAATTAGCCAGAGAAAGATAAATATCATACGCCTTCACTCATATGAGGACTTTAAGATACAAAACAGATGAACATAAGGGAAGGGAAAGAAGAATAATATAAAAACAGGGAGGGGGATAAAACATAAGAGACTCTTAAATATGGAGAACAAACAGAGGGTTGCTGGAGGGGTTGTGGGAGGGAGGATAGGCTAAATGGACAAGGAGCACTAAGGAATCTACTCCTGAAATCATTGTTGTACTATATGCTAACTTGGATGTAAATTAAAAAAATTAATTACTTAAAAAAAAAAAAGAATCCCATTTTACAGATGAAAAAACATCAAGACAAAAGCAAAAAGCAAAGAACCTACTGTAAGGTAATACTGGCACTGAGAGAAATGAGCAGATAAGAGCATTTGGGGCTCGTTTCGTGAAGAATCTGATACTTCAGCTCTTAATGTAACTTCAGGGGATGTGAAGAAAAGAATGATGAACTTTCAGGAGAAATTTTTGTTTGACAACTGATAGAGACAATAGATTTCATATTAAAAAAATTTTTGGAAAGCTAAAAAAAAGATTTTAACTTCAAAAGTATATGACTATTGAAACTATGGTAGGTATAATGTAGGATGAAGCAAATGATTATGTCAATATTAATAGAAAATAAGATTTTTAGGGAAAAAGCAATACAAAAATAAAAGAAATGGAACAAAACCCTGTAATTTTAAACCTTTCACAACAGTACAAACTCGCAATTTTATTAGAAAATACAGACAAAACAACATACAGCATGACTAGTAGCAAAGAACACCTCTAGCTATAATCCTTAACACCCTTTCCTACCAAAAGAAATCAGGGTTCCCTGGAGAAAGGGCTGATTCCAGATAGAGGACAGGAATTGTACCAAATGAACCTAGAATATCTTGTCATATTAGGAAGCAAAGAAGTTACCAAAGAAAACTCAAAATACTGACAGAAAACTGTCAAAACTCAAGCAGACTGAAGAGGCAAAACATTGGGACATCTTGCATTACAAAAACAATCTGCAGTGAATGAAACATGCTAAATACATTTAAAACCACATGTTCATAACGGTTGTTAATAAAAACCTTGACTGATGGCACCAGCCTAGATGGAGCTACAGCCTCTTTCACTGACTACAAAACCGAAAACGCTGGATGGAATACAAAGAGCAACTACTCACTGAGGACTGAAAAGTCAGTTAAGTGCAAACAGACTTAGCTGGGAAGTCAAAACTCAAATGACAAGCCATTCATACTGGGATTTTCCCGTACTCCTTTATTTCGGCTTTGTTCAAAAGTGAACTGAGTTTCAAAAGTGTATGGACAAAACAAAACAAAACAAAACAAAACTGTATGGGCAGTAAATCTCCCAGGGAACATGCAGCAATGTCTGGAGACATTCTAACTGTCACAACTGGGGAGGACTACTGGTATCTAGTAAACAGAGGCCAAGGATACTCGTAAACATCCTATAACGCATAGGACAGTCCCCTCAATGAATAATTACCCAGTCCCCAGCGTCTTCAGTCCCGAGGCTGAGAAACCCCGGAACAGATAAACTGGGAAAAGGGGGCTTGTGGTCCCAAAAGTTTGAAGCAAATCAGTTCTTTCTCTTGATGACTTGCCCCAAAGGTACCACCATTTCCACAATACTATGACATCAAAGGAGTGAAAAATGAAAGGAAACACTAGCTTTCTATCCCGAGGACCAGTAAAAGGAGTTCCTGGGGGCTAGAGAATTGTGGGAAATCAGAACAAAAAGGGGCTGAAAAGGAGATCCCCTAAGTCTGTGTATGATCAACACAATCTCTGGGCTCACCCCTGAAGCCATATATATATGGAACATACTCAAAGAAGCACAGCAAAGACTCGAAGAACTGAACTGAGATATAAACTACCGCACAAGTCCCAGAATAACCGAGAGGCTCATGTGTGGGACAGACCTAAAGAGTATAGCAACAGCTTTGAAAACTAAGCTGATCCTGAAATCAGTGCTCACAGAATCCAAGGCAGAACCTGTGGTCTGAAGTTAAGTAGGCAGATTGCTTGCTGAAATAAACAAGACTGACATTCTCGAGGGGAATGATACATGCAACAACACGGATCAATCTCTGACTACAGAAAAGAAGCCAGAATCAATGTATATGACATATTAGAAAAGGCGAAGTAGAGGGGTAAAGAAGAGCTCATTTGTGGCCAGGCTTAGGGGTGGGAAAAGGGTATGAATACAAGAGAAAGCACAAGAGAACTTGGGGGCAGGATGGAACTGTTCTGTATTTTGGTTGTGGTGATAGTTACATGACACTACACATCCACCAAAACTCTTAAAACCGCACACGGGAAAAGGGTAGATTTTACCACGTACCTTAAAGCCAAAACTGCTCATCTCTCAAGGCTGCTAGAAACCAATTCATTCTATTAATTTGGCAAATAAAGACAAAGAAGTAACCATTTATCCAGACTTTCCAAATAAAATGAATATCAGGGTAGCCAAATAACTGAAGGGAGGATTTAAAATAATTATTATGCAGGACATCAGTGCAGCAAGTGTGTCTCCTCTACCACACAGGGTGACTGGGCCGAGTTTAATCACATACCTTCTTCTATGTGAGGTAAACTGCTCACAAACAAGACAGTGGATTTGTTGCAGAGGACTACAGTAGGGGTCTACTGTTGCTGGTTATACTGCTCCTTAGCAAAATCCAGGTTATCATAACAAACATGAGGAAGGGGGAGTAAGCAGATTAGATGGGATCAACATAGCAGGGTAATCCACTGGAATACCCTATTGCTAATATAGGTCCTTCTTTGAGTCCACTGGCAACTTTAAGCTCTAACTGGGAACCCTAAGATCCAACTGCTAAGGGTTGGAGAGAGCGTTGGCAAAAAGTAAACAAAATGAACATCACATCTCATCTGGTTGGCCCTAGCATCCAGGCTCAGATTTCCTCCGAAACCAAATGATAGTACATTAAACAATGCAGGGGGTTGACATTGCTACAGTCTCCCAACTCACTTAAAGAGAAACCTCAGCTTCACTAGTCTGGCATGCTGAGAGTTGAAATCTAGCACTTGACCTAATTTCAGCTTCCTACCATATTCTTATCATATTCTGAGGCAAAATTAGCCATGAAACTGTCACAAGAATTTTTCTCACACAATGATCTGCTACTGAACACTGACAACAACTGCTGAGTAGATCTATACTGGTTATCTATACTAGTCAGTATATACCTTAATTTCTAAATATAGCCAGAAAAATATCACCAGATACAATGTATTTATTAGCTGGGAAAAGACAGACTATGCTGGGCAGTTGAAACCAACAGCCCCCAACGAAATAACTAATGTAGAAAATATGAAAAACTTGAAAAACAAATCCATTGTATTCTTAGTGAAATTTGGGATTCACATTAGAAATGTTAATTGTCATGAAAAAGGGAAAATAAAAGAGCTCTCAGAGTTAAAAATATAATGGCCAGAAAAAAAATTTATCAGAGAAACTGAACAGATGCTATTTAAAATATAATAAGTGATTGATGGAGAGCCTGGGTGGCTCAGTCAGTTAAGCATTCGACTTCGGCTCAGGTCATGATCTCAGTTTGTGGGTTTGAGTCCCGCATCGGGCTCTGTGCTGATAGCTCATAGCCTGAAGCCCGCTTCGGATTCTGTATCTCCCTCTTTCTCTTCCCTTCCCCTGTTCATGCTCTGTCTCTCTCTCAAAAGTAAATATTAAAACAAAAAAAAATTAAGTAAATAAATAAAATGTAATTAACAATTGAGAACATCAATGCTAGGAATTCTGTACTTTACAGAATGACCACCATTACAACAAAAGGAATGAAGGAAATTATGGAAGAAAAGAGAAGAAACAGAGGCTAGAACTAGGAGAGTTGATAGGATTTTCCAAAGAGAAGGGAAATGATCAGATAGTACATTAAAAAATAATAAAAGAAAATTCACCAAGGCTTAAAAGTCTGGTTCTAAATGCTCATTAAGGAAGTTTAGTTCTCAACACTCAGTGAAGAAAAACATAGTAAAGATGTTATGGAAAACTGCTAAATCTTCACTAATAGAAATAGCATAAAAATTTTCAAAGTTAACACAAACCATTTACAGAGAAAAGAGAATCAGAAAGGTAATGCACTTTTCCTCTGCAATATTAAAATTTAGGAAGAAAATGGAACAAACTATACACAAAGATCTGAAAGAAAATGACTACGACCTTACAATTCCATACCCATTAGGCAATAAAAAGGAGTCAAGTACAGATTTATGCTGCAACACAGACCTTGAACATGAACCTCAAAATATGCTAAACAAAAGAATCTAGATTCTAAAGACCACAAGTTATATAATTCCATTTATATGACCTGTTAAAAATAGGCAAATTTACAGAGATAGGATAGATTAATAATTGGGACTAAGAGGAGGAAATGACTGCAAACGGACAGGAGAAATGTCTTTGGGTTGAAGGAAATGTTCTAAAAATGGACTGTGGTGATGGTTGCACAATTTTTTTTTTTTTTAATGTTTATTTTTGAGAGAGAGATAGAGTTTGAGCAGGACAGGAGCAGAGAGAGAGAGGGGGGGGGAGACACAGAATCTAAAGCAGGCTCCAGGCTCTTAGCTGTCAGCACAGAGCCCAACATGGGGCTCAAACTCACGAACTGTGAGATCATGACTGAGCCGAAGTTGGACACTCAACCGACTGAGCCACCCAGGTGCCCCGATTGCACAATTCTATATATTTACTAATAGTTGTTGAACCAAACATTTAAAATAAGTGAATTTTGTGGCATATAAATTACATCTTAAGAAGCTATTAAAAAATACTCAGTGAGACTAATGTTGCAGACATGAAGGATATTGGTTGAAATTAGGAAATTTGTTAATAAAGGAAAAAAATACAATCATCTCTGCAAAATGCAGACATCTGACAAACTCCAATACTCATTTTATATGAATATTCAATAAAACAGAAATGGATGAATACTTTCTTAGTATGATAAATTGTATCTGTGCAGGCATCTTCTTTAATGGGGAAACATTACAAGCTTTCCCACTAAGTCAGGAATAAGATCTGGATGCCCACTTTATCTCCACCACTGTTTAACACTGTGTTGGACACATTAACTTACACAGGCAAGAGAAAGCAACTACGGATAGACAGGAAAAAGGTAAAACTATCTCTATTTGCAGATGACAGGATTACATATTTAAAAAATCCAAAAAACTCAGCAAGAAAACTACTAACTAAAGAGAAATTAGTAAAGGTACAGGGTATAAAATTAACAGACATTTGCAGTTATAACTGTAAAGTTCAATACACTAAGGAACTATTAAAAGAAGAACATAATGTGAAAAAACAAAACAAATAAACAACAACAACAAAAGCACCTTACAACTAAAATTCCAGATAATTTCCAGGAAGGATAGTGGTGGAGGGCAGGGGAAAAAAGAAAGATTAATAGCTTCTGTCCAATTATTAATGCTGACAGACGTGTATTTTTCAGAATTTAAAACTAACTACTAGAGAAAGAAAATCATATATAAAACTTCTAAGTCTGTGTTTGGGGTAGGGAGAGGTCTGATCAATACAGTAAAATAAGGGGATGGGAAAGGAAAGAAAAACAAACAGAAAACACAACAAAAAGCACAAATTAAGGATGTGAGAATAAGATCAAACATATAACTAATGCCAACTACAAGGGAAGAAGTTAAATTATCCTATTAAAAGATAAAGACTCTTAAACTAAGTTAACAGAAGAGGGAAGAAATCAATTTGTATGGAAGATATAATTTAGGGTGCCTGGGTGGCTCAGGTCATAATCTCACGGTTCATGAGCTCAAGCCCCAGATTGGGCTCTGTGCTGACAGTGCAGAGCCTGCTTTGGATCCTCTGTGCCCCGCCTCCCCCCCTGCCAGCCGGCTCTCCCCTGCTCGTGTTCCTGCACTCTTCCTCTCTCAAAAATGAATAAACATTAAAAAAAAAAAAAAAAAACATATACGTTAAAGTGTTCCAAAGGTTAATATTAAAGAAAATTGGTATAATTTTCTCATGAGACAATAATGCATACCAACATTTTAAAAAGCCCTCATACCCAATTCTACTTGCCAAAAAATTCATCTGAAAATTACTAAACAAGTACACAAACACCTATAAATAATGGAAAAATACAAAGCCAATATAAAAATAATTTATTCCACTGATTTGGAATGTTCTAAAAGATACACTAAGTATATACAATGTTTCATAAAAGTATGCCTAGTTAGACTCTATTTGCAGATTTATCTATTTTTATCTATCTATCTATCTATCTATCTAGGGAGAAGACCTAAGGTTAGAACAGCAGGAGAAAATGTACAATGTTGAATATGATGTCACAGAACAGTCTCTCTGTCCCACTGAGTGACAGCTGCCACTGGCATAGTCCCAGGGCAAGGATGCAATCAAGGGTTTTCTTTCAGCACCAGCTACCAAATCCGGGCCCCACTGTCTGGGGGAAGACCTGTGAAAGTGCTATGTTTGCAACATAGTTTTAAAGAAATGCACAGTGAGATATTTTATGAGTATCAAGATATTTTATGTTATACTTCAGATCATAAATTTTCTGGGCAGTGAAATTTTTTACAACAAACCCATTTCTATAATTAAAAAAAAGCTCATCCTAAACATGTCCACACAAAAACTTTTACAGGTATGTTCACATCACCCTTATTCATAACAACCAAAAAGCTTCACAACCAAATGAGCATCACCTGATGAAATGAAAAATGAAACAAAGAGTACTGATACACACTAAAACATGTGAACCTTGAAAACAGAATAAAAGAACGAAGCCAGAAACAAAAGTCCACACATTTGCACTTATATAAAAGACCCAGAATATGGCAGACGGAACATGGCAGACGCATAGAGACAGATCAGTGGTTGCCAGGGGCTGGAAGAGCTATGGACCGAGTGTGTCGGTCCATACGGGGAGAGCTATGGACCGAGTGTGTCTCACCAGATTCCCACCTGACGGCATTAGGATGTAGGCCTTCGGGGGTAATTAGGTTTAGATGGGGTCACAACAGTGAAGCCCCCACGATGACATTAGCACCCTTAGAAGAAGAGACCAGAGAACCTGTCACCTCGTTTTCTCTCTGCCATGTGAGGACACACAAAGAAAACAGTTATCTGTAAACCAGGAGGAGGGTCCTCACCAGAACCCAACCATGCTGGCACTGTGATCTCAGACTTGCAGCCCCCAGAACTGTGAGAAATAAATGATTGTTGTTTAAGCCATTCTATGGTACTACTGTTACTGCAGCCTAAGACAGGGAGTGATTGCTAATGGGTTAAGAGTTTCTTTCTGGGGTGATGAAAATGTTCTGGAATTAGATAGTGGTGATAATTGTATAACCTCATAAATATACTAAAAACCACTGAACTAAACATTTAAAAGAATGAATTTTATAACATGTGAACTATATCTTGGAGAAAAAAGGGAAAATGAGTAAATAAATCTTATTTATTCTTACTTTGGATTTCCTAATGGTCCTCCTGCAAATTGGGAGTTTCTGTCTAGAAATTCTTGCAAACCTTTTAGTTCTTGTAGCACTGACTCCAGCAGCTGGGAGGGAACGCTACTTTCAATCTGTAAGGAAAAAAAGTATTTTCCAAAGTTTTAAAACACTGAAAAAGTATATATGTAAAACACATACTTTTATATCTGTAACTCAATGTAAACTTTCAATTTTGAAGTATCCTATCTTCAAAAACGTATTTATCAATTTATGCTTCATGACCAGAATAAAGGGTTAGATACCACATTCCTCCTGTCCTGCTCTGATTTGATTTAGGTATAATTTACAGACAGTAAAATCAGTACACCTTAAACAAACATCTTGATAGCTTTTTACGTTTTTAATACAGTCACTGCCCAGACCACAATATATTTCTAATACCCAAAAAGTTCTCTAATGCTCCTTCCTGGTCATTAGTTATTCCATATCCCAGGTAACTACTTTTCTTATCACCACAGGTTAGCTTTGCCTGTTCTTGAACTTCAGATAAATGAAATCATATACTATGTTAAGTAAATACATTCTTATTCTTAGAAACATGAACTTTTAAAAGAGTATCAGAATTGAAAAGATATTTGGTATCTTTCCAATTTAAAAAGAAAAAGCTTAAAATAAATTGCATTTCTATTTTATGTTAAAAGAATTTTACTACCTGAATTTATGTTAATACAAAGTTTTAAAGAATCTTTTTTTAAAGCACTCTACAAAGTATACCAACACATGGAAATCAGTACTTGGTCTGTGGAGTTTTTGGGGGGGCATATAAGCAAAGCACTAAATAGTAGCTTTGAGTAATATTAAGTATTAGGACTTATTCTGCTTAACCCTCACAACAACCTTAAGAGAAAGATGTCTTATTATTCTCATTTTCTAGTGAAGTATCAGACTGAAATATTAAGAAAGTTACTCATCATTTTATAAGTGACAGACCTGGGCAAGGAGTTTATTGGACATGTACACAAAAGAATGCCCACTGCATCTTTTTATAACATCAAGAAATGTGAAACAATCTATCCAATTAACAGCATAAACTGGTTACATCGCAACAAAGGAATACTATTATACGACACACTTACTGCGGTGATCTCTCTGCTGCCACTCTTGAATACTCTCTCCACAACTAAACTAGCATCCCAGATATTTCTGAAATAAAAACATGTTTTAACAATTATGCCATATAAACAAAACAATTACAATATGTACTAAATTCCTCTCTATGTATTTATTAAAGTACAGCAATGATTTCATTTAACATTTCATGAAGTTATCCAAAAGATGGAAAACAAGAAAATGTCTAAACCTGACATACCTAAGATATTTTACATAATACTGTCGAAGAAAAATCAAAACACGATGGGCAGTGAATTATAAACAAGAAAGCTTATAATGCAAAAACAAACTTATAAAGGAGTGCTGCAGTGTTTCACATTTTTGAGCAAATGATTGAAATGAAAGCATACATCTCAAATCTAAGACAAATACACAGCAGACAGGACAATTAACTAGATACGACAGACTAATTGCAAAAATGTTGTAATTCTTTATCCCTGCTTATACCTATCCTTTATGAGTTCGATGTGCCTCTCATAACAAGGAATGTATTTCCCATTTTTCAATGGACTCTTTTTTAAAGTTTATTTTGAGACAGAGAGAGAGAGAGAGAGCACGCGCGCACAAGCAGGGGAGAGGTGGAGATAAAGGGAGACAGAGAATCCCAAGCAGGCTCTGTACCATCAGCGCAGAGCCTGATACAGAGCTTGAACTCACAAACCGTGAGATCATGACCTGACCTGAAATCAAGAGTTGGACGCTCAACCAAGTGAGCCACCCAGGTACCCCTGGATTCTATTTTCGAATCTAGGTTGGCCGGGAGACATTCCCCTGGTCCAGCGAATGAAGTGAAAGTGATGGTAAAGCCAAATCTAAACCCAGTTATCAAGAGGCTTTGCCAATTTCTACCCTTTTTCATGGGACCTTGCTACCACCAAGTAAAATAAACCCCGGCTAACCTGCTAGAGGATGAAACCATGTGAAGAACAACCCAGCTGTCCCAGCAGATGCCATTCTAGACCAGCATACAAACATGACCCTAAACATGTGCGAATCCAAGACTAGCAGAGCTCTCTTCAACCTCATGGCTGATTGCATATAAATGAGTGAGCCTAGCCAAGACCAGAACTGCCTAGCTGACTTGCAGACACATGTCACTGAGCTATGGAGTGGTTTGGAACACTACGTATTAATATGTACGTGTATACATATGCATATATGTAAACCACAGCAACAAATATAGGTGGTTATATGATAAAAAAGTTAAACAATAGAATACAATCTTATTAATGAACAAATGAACTAAAACTGTAAGTAAAATTTAATAGAAATAAATGATGGCCCAAATTTAGAGTTAAAAATATTCACACAAAATGGGACAAGGTGAGCAATAGTTGGGTTATTCCATACAAAACTTACCCCATGATTCGAGAAAAGTAGATGCAAATACCATTGTGTTTTCCAGAGTACACGATCTCTGGTGCAGCCATACAAGTCATACTTGCGGCCTGAGTTGCTGGATTTCCTGAAGCACACACTGGTGTTGACATGGCAGGAGGGTGTACACCTTGTATGCACATAATAAAGACAAACGTTTAAATTTAACCTTAAACATTCAGAATTCTCCATAACCCAAGCCTGCGTGTCTAGACCCAAAGGTAAGAATATTTACAAAAATACTAGTATAAACAGATATTGAATTTGGTTTTCCCTGAAAAGAAGAGACTCAGACTTGGATGGATGCTCCCAGGTAGGCTTTCAAGTGTCAGCCTGCAGGATAAAAGGAAAGAAAGCTTGCAATCACTACTCCTTAAACTGGGAGTCAAACAGAGCTAATTATACAGATGACATGGCTAAATAAATCCTGGTACCCAAATAAGGAGCTTTCCAGGTACACTGCTAAAGGTGTTCCTATGCAAAGGCATTCATGGCCAAATGTCAATACTTGCTTGGATGTGATTCGTATTAAATAGGGCAAGTTAATCTTTAACTAAGTATTTAGGATAATAACAGTGTTAGCTCTTCAAATAGTATAGCAATGTAAAATAAAGAACACAAGTACCTTGAGATGGTGTTCCCAGAAATGTTGGATTTGGGTATGAACTAGTACTAGGAATAGGAGAACCTGAAAAGAAGAATATAAAGATTTATAAAATAATTTCTCAATCCTTTAAATCTGATGAAATTAGAGAAGCTGTTTCTAAGCACGAGTGAGGAGTGGTACCATCTGTGACATATTCAAGATTTAGAGACTCCTCTTATTTCCCAGGAACTTTCTAACTATCTCCACTTTGGAAAACATTGAGGTGGGGGTTTACTCATTAAATCATTCACCTCCTTCCTTTTGAATGTCAAACGAGTTCTGTAAATACACTGGTTATGTATTATTTGTTCTCTAACATAAAGAACTCAATGTTACCATATCATCACTTTCAAGAGTTGGACACCTATATAATTATTCACCCAATAAAACAGTAGCAGTAAGCAAGATATAATGAAAAGGTTTGTTCGTTAAAATATGCTATATGGAAACTACATAGTTTCTAAAGTTCAAACTATTAGAAATAGTCTCGGGGCACCTGGGTGGCTCAGTTGGTTGAGTGTCTGACTTTGGCTCAGGTCATGATCTTGCGGTTGGTGAGTTCGAGACCCCATCGGGCTCTCTGCTCTCAGGACAGAGCTCGCCTCTGCCTCCCTCTCTCTGTGCCCCTACCCCACTCTGTCTCTCTCAAAAATAAATAAAAACATTTAAAATTAAAAGAAAAAAAAAAAGAAATAGTGTCATTTTGGGGCACCTGGGTGGCTCAGTTGGTTAAGCGTCCGACTTTGGCTCAGGTTATGACCTTGTGATCCGTGAGTTCGAGCCCTGCATCGGGCTCTGTGCTGACAGCTCAGAGCCTGGAGCCTGCTTTGGATTCTGTGTCCCTTCCCCCATCTGTCTACCCTTCCCTCACTGGTGCTCTGTCTCTCAAAAATAAATAAATGTTGAAAAAAAAAAAAGAAATAGTCTCATTTCAATGTTTCATACTCACTAGCATAGACAGGAGACCCTAAGATGGGACCCACGTTACTTGGAGCAGGGAGAGTGGTTGGAAATCTCATCTGTGCTTCACCACCATACCTGTTTTTGTGACAAAAAAGCTAATCTTATTCAGCGAAATTATCCACCTTAAAAGCTGGAATTGTTCCAAGTCTTGCTTAGCTCCCAAATAAATCCTTTAAACACTAGAGACTTTATGCATTGTGTTTATAATGCTTACATATAAGCATAGATTTATAATACTTAATAAATGTTGACTTGAATCTCTACCAGAAAGAATTATAAGGGACTCTAGCAATTTCTAAGAAGGGTCAGTACTATCCAGAATTTACTTAAGAGTATATGACACTGTAATTTTTATACAGATTATGGTTAGACAGCACTGGAAAAATTGTTTTAAACAAATCAGACTTCAAATTCTTATCTTTAGCTAAATATTTTCCAAATAAAAATATTTCTTTGATACCAAGTTTCCTTAAAGTGATTCAGAATCCCTCAATGCCAATGATACAAATAAAGCAGAGTCGGTAGAGTGTTACAGGAAATACAAAAGATATAGTGACTGGAGTAGAAAGAGGTGAAAAAAGAATATTAGACAGAAGTTACCTAGAGCAAGGGTAACAATTCATACATTGTGCTAATCTAGCAACTTCCATTAGTGTTATAATCTTTCCAGATTTCAACCTTTTGCAAAAGAATTTTAGTAACTTGCCTAAATACTTCCTCAACTGTTTGGCAAGCCCTTAAAAACCATCATGCTGGCCAATGCAACCACTTAAAAAAGTGGGCAAGAACAAAAGAAAATGGACATATACCTGAAGAAAGCCCGAGTAGCCCATGCAGATACTTCTCTGTCACAAGCAGCAGTGGAACAAGCAAGGATAAGGCAAGTTGCACAAGCCTGGTCTTCCTGTTAAAAAAAATATATATATATTTTATTTTAAATGTTTATTTTGACAGAGAGAAAGCATGAGCAGGGGAGGAACAGAGAGGGAGAGAGAGAATCCCAAGCATGCTCTGTGCTGTCAGCAGAGTCCTATGTGGGGATCGATCTCATGAACTGAGAGATCATGACCTGAGCTGAAATCCAGATTTGGACATTCAACCGAATGTGCCACCCAGGCGCCCCAAACATAAACATTTACAAAGAAGTTTTGGTTATTGCTGTACCCTGTGTTTAAGTCTGTGCCTAGCACAGAGCAGGTGCTCAATATATATTTGCTAAGTGAATGAGATCAGGTGGTATGAAAAAGGAGAAAATTTATCATAGGCACTATCATTAAAGGGTCCTTTCTTTTTCTTTTTATCTAGATTCTATTTTAGTTTATTCCCCTAATTTTTTTTCCTCATGGTCTTTTTACCTTTTAGAAAATAACAACAGTAGCTAATATCTATTGAGTACCCGTCACGTGCCAGGTACTATTTTAAGAGGACAACATATATCAATCCCCACATCATATACTACTATAATGCATACTTTTTGGTATGTATGTATGTATGTATGTATGTATTTAGAGCAAGAGAAAGGGAGAACACGTGCATGTGTGGGAAGGGCAGAGAGAGAGGGAGAATCCCAAGCAGACCCCACACTGTCAGTGCACAGCCCTATAAGGAGCTTCAGCTCACGAACTCTAAGATCATGACCTGAGCCGAAACCAAGAGTTGGAAGCTAGCCGACGGAGCCACCCAGGCGCCCCTATCGAATGCATGTTTTACACATGAAGAAACTGAAGCCCACAGAATTCAAGTACTCTGCCCTTGTGGTGGAGCTGGTGATTTGAATCCAGTGTCTCTGTATTTAACTTTGATCTGATATTCTTGATCTTAAGCTTTCTGAGTTTTACCTTGTCAATTGTAGCTGTGGCTCTGAAATACTAACGGCCCCATCACTATTGCCCCTAATTTTTTCCTCAGGTCATTGGCAAAAAAAAAAAAAAAAAGATTTGTTCATAAAAAATGCCTTGTGTTTTATCATATAAGTTGGAACATCAGTCTCTTACTAGTATACTTTAATAAGAACTTATCAATAACAAATGGAAATCTGAGTTTACTGCATAAGCTTTACCTATTAATACTGCTCCCAAATATTAGTATATACATAGTGACTAAAGAAAGGAAGGCTGCTAAGATTGCCTGTTAATTATAGTATTTTGATCCTAACTTACATAAAATTGAGCTTTGACTCCCATTGTTTCATTGTTTAAAATATATTAAAAAAAAAAATACAAATAATTACCTGATGTAATTTAAAGAACCTTTCAATTTCTTCTCCATCTCCACCCACGTTACTCACAAGTAGATGCCGCAGTTGATCTACAGGTCTAAGTTTATGAAACATAAGACTCCCCTAAGAAGTTAAAAAAAAACCCACATAAATACATAAATAATAGATTTATAGAGCATGGCTGGATCAACTGACCCTGGTATTTTACTTAATAAAATCAATAAAACAAAACCCTTCAAGAATACCAAGCAAACCAGTCAAAAGGAACATCTACATTTCAATTCCCAACCTATACTAGATCTATACGTCCATAAACAAAATTAAAGAAGAAAACACTGCTCTGTAAGACACATGACATGTTCATAGGGCATGTACTATCACCAGGCATAAAACACAGGTTTATAAAATGTCGTATCTACAGAGCCAGAGCCTTTTAAATTAATTTGGGATTTATTCTTTGGTGAAGGTCAGTGTTTTCTTATTAGATTTAGAAAGTTCTGATATAGGTTCAAGTAAACACTCGAATTTAGAATATGATAAAAGGTGTCCCTCAGAGCAGAGGATTAAAGTTAGATTATCCATTAATCATGTTGGCATAAGTATGTCCATTTAGAAAAAAATGCTGGATCCTTAATCATACACCAAGATACACTCCAAACAGATCAAAGATTTAAATGGCAAAATAAAACTATACTAGTACTGAAATAAACTATAGGTGAACTTTTTATACACCCCAGAATGAGGAAGTTTTTGTTTTTGTTTTTGTTTTTTTGCTAATTTCATAATTCCCAAAGATAACAGAAAATTTTGACTACTTATATGCTTTATCCCTAGGGGAAAAATCTCAATAAACAAAATGAGAAACTAGGAAAAATATGACACTAAAATTACAAAAAGTCTCCTTAATAAAGAGCTTCTATAAATCAAAAAGAAAAAGAAAATTCAATAAAATAGGAATAGATAGTTCATAGAAAAATAAACATTTAAAAAGACTGTCCATCTTACTCTTAATAAAATGATGTATTATAGTTGGGACAAGATGTAAGGAAATAGGCACTCAATATTCATCAATATTGAATATATGCATATATGTATGAATACAGGGGAATCTGGCAACATTTATCAAAATTAGAAATGCACATATTCTTTGACCCAGCAGATGCAGTGCTACAGCTTTATTCATACAAACAGAAAATGATACATGCACAAGACTGTAGCATTACAAATAGCAACAGATAATCCATTAATAGGGGCCTCATAAAATATGGCACATGCATATAAAAGAAAACCTTTCAAACATAAAATGAGAAAGTTCTTTATATGATTATATGGAAAGATCTCTAAAGTATATATCTGAAATATAAAAAGCAAGATATAAAACAGTGTATAGAATACACTACCATTATTTTATAGTTTGTACATCTGCACCTCTGGAAGGACACACAGATGCTGATGACATACATGGATCTGTAGGGAAGGGACCTCAACTGCAAGGGAGGATTTACTCTGCGTACTCCCTGTTATGCCATTTGAATTTTGTTAATGCATTACTATTCAAAAAACAAATACCAAACAATGTTTTTTAATAAGCGAGAATTACAAAAAACTTGGGTTATTTTATTTTATGCCACTCAACACTGGTACTAAAAAATGCTGCTTCAGAAAAAGTATAACACTTTATAAACAAGTTTTTTGTTGCATTTTTGGTACTTAACAGATTATTCCTTAAGAATATCTTTAAGAATAAAACTTCCTGAAGCACTTAAGTAAATGACCCTATTAAGCAAATATTGCAGAATATCTTAACATTAAACACTGCTTCTTTTTTGACCCCACCTTAAGAGAACGTGTACATACCTGTGCTGAGAGGAGAACAAATTTCTTTGGAGGCAACATGTGCTGCTGTACCACAACTGGTGAGTCAGTTATGGGAATATGATCCTTATTTAAGGGTGTAATAATTTTATCTACTTTCAATTCATCTATTGCAGAGAGAGCCCATGAATGACCATCAACACGGGTTGTCATCTACACATAAGAAATAAACATTTTATACCTGTTATTAAAGTTACATAAAGCAAAACCTTGTAAAAAGGAAAAATATATAGGTCTAATCTCTAAGAAAATGCAGAATTTCATAAATTAATAACCCATGAATGTGAACATTCTCAAGTTTCTATTTAACGTTCTACTGTCTATTCCTCTAATAAGGCCATCTTCTATGACAATAATCTTTCATACTAGAAGGCAGAGGCAAAATTTTCTTATGATAAACTGTAAACAGGGGTGCCTGGGTGGCTCAGTCGGTTGTGTCCGACTCTTGATTTCAGCTCAGGTCATAATCTTGCAGTCATGGAGTGGAGCCCAGGGTCAGGCTCCACACTGGCAGCATGGTGCCTGCTTGGGATTCTCTCTTGCCTCTCTTTCAAAAATAAATACATAGGGCGCCTGGGTGGCTCAGTCGGTTAAGCCTCCGACTTCAGCTCAGGTCACGATCTCGCGGTCTGTGAGTTTGAGCCCCGCGTCGGGCTCTGGGCTGATGGCTCAGAGCCTGGAGCCTGCTTCTGATTCTGTGTCTCCCTCTCTTTCTGCCCCTCCCCCGTTCATGCTCTGTCTCTCTCTGTCTAAAAAATAAATAAATGTTAAAAAAAATTTTTTTTTAATAAATAAATACATAAACTTCATTTAAAAAATAGATTAACTGTAAACAGTATTTACTAGGATTACAATTCTTTCAATAACCAAAAACTATATCCTACCATCTTTCCAGGATAGATTGGATAGGTTTAATACTTCCCTTCGTTGACATACAGATTTTTGTTCTCTTCTGAAGCTTTTGCTTTCTAAGCTACTTCTTTTTAAAGTGTTTTAATTTTCTAAAGTACTTTTATTATAAAAAATTTCAAACTTCTAAAAATGTTTAAAGCACAATAAATGTCTATATTCCCAATACCTGGATTCAATAACTATTAGCATTTTGCCATATATAAATATATATATATATATATTTTTTTTTTTTTAACTGAACCATTTGAAAACGATATATGTCACTGCTATATACTTTTCCATGCATCTCCTAAAAATAAGGGTGTTTTCTTAGATAACCATGCTACTGTAACATTTAAGAATGTTAACAATAGCCTAATGCCCAGTCAATACAGAATTTCCCCATTGTTCTAATGTCTTATATAGCTGTTTTGGGGAGAGTATAATTTGATTAAAGTCCATGCACTACATTTATATTTGGTAACTGTTTTTCTTTTTAAAAGTCCATATTTGGGAACAAGTATTATACAAATGAAAGGATATGATGCATAGTATTTGCTAAAAAAAATAACAGTTATCATTTTTAATCACTTATTGAGCGCTTCATATATGCCAGGCAGTATGCTGAGTGCTTTACACACATGAACTCATTTAATCCTACAACAAACCCACAAAGGCAGTATTCTTATACCTATTATAGACAAAGTAATTGAGGGCCACAGATACATTAAACACTTTGAGCCAGAGCTTTAAGGAAATGGGAGCCAGATTTCAAACCTGCACTTTCTAACAATGTGCTTCCATCAGGATAAGGTTTGTATCTTAATGAGTTCTGAATCCTCACAGTCTACCACAGGATGAGACACATAGCCAGTGCTCAGTAAAGCTTAAATAATGGGAAAAAAAAAAAAAAAAAGAATAAGAAAAATGCTTTTTGCTTCCATACCTACCCTCTACTCCAGCTCCCTGGGCCATGTCAGAAACTTGGAAGAGCCCATTCAAACCATGCCCCCATCCCTGGGGATGCTTTCTTCTTCCTGTCATCTACATACCTTTCCTGCTCCTCATAACTAAAAGGGCTTAAGTTTGAGAATAACCAGGAAGCAGTTGGCAGCAGCTGGAACCAAAAATGCCTTTAAAGAGATGATTCCAAAAGGAGTATATTTATTTGGTTTGATCAGCATCCTCAGGGGCCAAGCAGCATGGGTTATGCGAGGGCATTTAGGATTAACAGATAGGGGTAAATAGGAGATACCAATGGGAAGGAGCATAGATGGCTCCCCTAGCCATACTCTTGGTGGCACTGGCCTCTCCTTAGCTCCTTCTATGCTGAGGGCTGAGATGAGCAGCCCAGGTGTGGGACTGGGCCAAGGCAGGCCGGGGCGGCAAACCTTACCTAGGAACTCCGTGTCGACATCATGGAATATGTGGTGATATCTGCTTTTAAAACACAACCATGTGTTTGTGTGTGTACATTTGTATATGCAGGGGAGAGATATGAAACAAGATGGGGAAAGGGTTGGTAATTCTTTAATTATGGGGGTTCGATTTATCATTCTATTTTTGTGCACACTTGAAAATTTCTACAATTAAACAAGTTTTTGAATGCAGGCAGAACTATAAATTAAAGGCATCATTAAGATAAAATTCTAAGTCATAACTATAGTGGATGACCTCATAATTAAATAACTGAAAATCTAATATATTTAAATGGGACAAAAGTCATTTCAGAAAAAACATGCATTTTGGGGTACATTATGAAAACCATTCTAAAAGGGCTCCAATGTCAAAACATATTTTTAATGATTAACCAACCTCAGAGGAAAAACAAAGAATTAACAGAATTCACTTATTTTCAATTTCTAATCATATATGAGTATTCAAGATAAATATCACAACATAAAGATTCTTACAATTTTACTCTTCAGTTAATATTATAAAATATATAAAAAGTTCCTTAAGATTCTCAGGATAACTTACCTGGGTTTCCATCATTGGCTTTTGGAAAGGAAATGTATCATGGTTAACACACCACAAAATGTCATTATCTTCATTTTCTGAGGCTGCCATCAGTAGAATACCTAAAGTTTAAAACACAAAATCTTATGGAATGCCAAATAATATGCATCCCTAATTACCTTAATTAGTAATATTAGTTACTAATATTAATACATATAACACATATACATAATGTGCATCACAGTAAGTAAATAAGTTACAAAATAAATGAAAATTAATCCCCTAAAAGGACATATAATTATTGGTAGGGTAGAATCATCAAGTGTTCCAGATCTTCTACTTCATTTCTTTTGGATAAACACTTTTTTCACATCTTAAAATTTCTATTTTTTTCCCCTAAATATAATTTATTGTCAAGTTAGCTAACATGTGTATATAGTGTATATAGTACAAGTATACACTTGTATACTATAAGTGTACTTGTACACTTATAGTATACAAGTGTATATAGTGTGCTCTTGGTTTCGGGAGTAGATTCCCATGATTCTATTATTTTTTAGTGTTTATATTTATTTTTGTGAGAGAGAGAGAGAGAGAGACAGACAGACAGACAGACTGGGGGAAGAGCAGAGAGAGAGAGGGAGACATAGAATCCGAAACAGGCTCCAGGCTGTGAGCTGTCAGCATACAGCCTGATGTGAGGCTCAAACCCATGAACCAGGAGATCATGACCTTAGCCAAGGTCGGATGCTCAACCAACTGAACCACCCAGGTGCCCCTTAAGTTTTCTATTTTAAAAATGTTTGCTTATTTATTTATTTTGAGAGCACAAGTGGGGGAGGGGCAGGGAGAAAGAGGGCGAGAGAGAATCCCCAGCAGGCTCTAGGCTCAATGCAGAACCTAATGTAGGGATTGATCTCATGACTGTGAGATCATGATCTGAGCTGATATAAAGAGTCAAATGCTCCTCACTCTTTGCAAATGACATGACACTCTATATGGAAAACCCAAAAGATTCCACCAAAAAACTGCTAGAGCTGATTCACGTATTCAGCAAAGTTGCAGGATATAAAATCAATGCACAGAAATCAGTTGTATTCCTATACACCAACAATGAAGCAACAGAAAGAGAAATCAAGGAATCGATGCCATTTACAATTCCACCCAAAACCATAAAATACCTAGGAATAAATCTAACCAAAGAGGTGAAAAATCTATAGAAAGCTTATGAAAGAAATGGAAGACACAAAAAAATGGAAAAATATTCCATGCTCCTGGATAGGAAGAACAAATATTGCTAAATGTCAATACTACCCAAAGCAATCTACATATTCAATGCAATCCCTATCAAAATAACACCAGCATTCTTCTCAGAGCTAGAACAAATAATTCTAAAATTTGTATGGAATCAGAGAAGACCCCAAATAGCCAAAGCAATCTTGAAAAAGAAAACCAAAGCAGGAGGCATCACAATCCCGGACTTCAAGCTATATTACAAAGCTGTAATCATCAAGACATTATGGTACTGGCACAAAAACAGACACTCAAATCAATGGAACAGAAAAGAGAACCCAGGAATAATGGATCCACAAACGTATGGCCAACTAATCTTTGACAAAGCAGGAAAGAATATCCAATGGAATAAAAATAAAGACAGTCTCTTCAGCAAGTGGTGCTGGGAAAACTGGACAGAAAAAAACATGCAGAAAAATGAACCTGGACAACTTCCTTACACCACACACAAAAATAAACTCAAAATGGATGAAAGATCTCAATGTAAGACAGGAAGTCATCAAAATCCTTGAGGAGAAAGGCAAAAACCTCTTTGATCTTGGCCGCAGCAACTTCTTACCAAACACATCTCCAGAGGCAAGGGAAACAAAAGCAAAAATGAACTATTGGGACCTCAGCAAAGGAAGCAATCAGCAAAACTAAAAGGCAACCAACTGAATGGGAGAAGATATTTGCAAACGACATATCAGATAAAGGGTTAGTATCCAAAATCTATAAAGAACTTATCAAACTCCACACCCAAAAAACAAATAATCCAGTGAAGAAATGGGCAAAACACATGAATAGACACTTCTCCAAAGACATCCGGATGGCCAACAGACACATGAAAAAATGTTCAACATCACTTATCATCAAGGAATCAAAATCACAATGAGATACCACCTCACACCTGTCAGAATGGCTAACATTAACAACTGAGGCAACAACAGATGTTAGCAAGGATGTGGAGAAAAAGGATCTCTTTTGCACTGCTGGTGGGAATGCAAACTGGTGCAGCCACTCTAGAAAACAGTATGGAGGTTCCTCAAAAAATTAAAAATAGAACTACCCTATGACCCAGCAACTGCACTACTAGGTATTTATTCAAGGGATACAGATATGCTATTTTGAAGGGCCACATGCACCCCAATGTTTATAGCAGAACTGTCAACAATAGCCCAAGTAGGGAAAGAGTCCAAATGTCCATCAATGGATGAATGGATAAAGATGTGGTATATATATATACAATGGAGTATTAGCAATCAAAAAGAATGAAATCTTGCCATTTGCAACTACATGGATGGAACTAGAGGGTATTATGCTAAGTGAAATTAGTCAGAGAAAGACAAGTATCATATGACTTCACTCATATGAGGCCTTTAAGACACAGAACAGATGAACACAAGAAAAGGGAAGCAAAAATAATATAAAAACAGGGAGGGGGATAAAACATAAGAGACTCTTAAATATGGAGAACAAACAGAGGGTTGCTGGAGGGGTTGTGGGAGGGGGGATAGGCTAAATGGGTAAGGGGCATCAAGGAATCTACCCCTGAAAGCATTGTTGCACTATATGCTAACCTGGATGTAAATTAAAAATATAAAATTAAATAAAAATTAAAAAAAAAAAAGAGAGATGCTCAATCAACTGAACTACCTACGTACCCCAACATCTTAAAATTTCTAAAGTTAGGATATAGTTTTTAATCAATGGGCTTATGAATTAATTATTAACTTTAAAAAAGCATATTTAGTACATAAAAATGTTGTCACTTTCAGTCAATGGTATCTAATATTCAATGAAATAGAATTTCATGTACTGGTTATCCCAAACACATCATGAATAAAAATGATGAAGCTAAACTAGTGGAATGGCAGAGATAAAAGAGACTATAAAAGCATCATCTTAGCAATACTAGTTGACATGACAGTTTGATTTTGAAATTTAGTCTGCTGTGTTCAATTCCAGCCCCTCCCGCTAACTTCTTTCCTTTATATTGACTTTAGTGACATCAGCCTTAAGTCCATTAAGGTTCTAGGTTTTAAAACCATAATTAAGGTAAAAAACTAAAACATTCTAAATTTTATTGGAAAATTTGTTATTTTCAAATGGCTCAAAAGACATTCTAATTTTAACAATTAAAAAAAAAACAATTTTAAATCTGATAGTATTTCAGAATTTACCTTTACTGTAAAGTGCTTTATGTACTTTTGAAGGTTTTTCCACTGTTGAAGATGCTGAGAATCCAGGAGGTAAGCGAACGTGAACCAGTGTCAATGTGTTAGGTCGTGCTAATGGCTGTCTGAATGGACAAGTGCTGAAATATAACCTTACACCTGATGATGGAGTAAAATTACACATCAGTAACAGAAAATGAAAATCCCGAGGTATATGTGTTATTGAAGCAATTCCACAGAGTAACACCAGACACCTGTTGAAGCCACACATCACTTTCCTGACTGATGCAAAGTCCTCATGTGTAATATGACCTGAAGTAGATTTCTAAGAAGCTGTCACTTGGAACTGACAGGTGAATCAACACATTTTAGTAGAAACAATCTGCAACTTTAAGCCAAGGGAGTCCTTGTTCCTATTCAGGCTCCGTCACTGAATATTAGCCACTTTACTTTTTAGGCCTAGCTTCACATCTATAAAATGAGGAGAAAGAACCAGGGAAAAATTTCTAATTTTCAAAATCTTTAACTTTATGAGTTATTAATATTGATTGATAATTAATACACAAGTAAAAATATATACCTAATAATAATTTTCCAAATCTGAAGATTATCAAGTTCTAACAGCAATAGCAGACATATAAATTAAACAACATACCTGCATGTGTGACTGCCAATAACTGACAATCCAGCGATTCAGAATTTTCAATCACTGCTATTTGAACAATTGGCTTAAAAACAGAACGATCTATGGTCCTACAAGAAAGGAAAAAAACTAAAGTTTATTTTTAAAATGGTCTACTAAATATATTAATATGCTAAAATAAGACTAACTTCTTAGAAAATTAATACAACAGCAGCAAGCGCCAGCAAAAACCCCTGAATATGAGTTTACATTAATATTGTTACAAGTAACCCTTTTCTGAAAGATCATAAAAGACTAATTCCATTGGGTAAATGGTTAATGAGGAACAAGGGGTTCTCAGAGCATCAAATTATCATTGTAAAGATTACCACTAATTAAAAAGAAGGAAAAATGAAACTTTATGACAGAGAGACCTGGTAAACAGCACCTTAGCCAAGTATTCCATAGTGCAAAAACTGGTAATAGGTACCTACTGATGTAACACTACAAGGAGTTCACATCATCTATGTAATACTGGCCAAAAAAAAAAATTGTCTGTTTTTTTAATCTAATGACAATGAAAAAGACAAATACAGAAAATGAGATATTCTACAAATAAGACTCCAGCACCCCACCAAATGTAGGGAAAAAGAAAGACAGTGAGACATCTGTTCTATGTCAATAAGACAAATGACCAATGTAATTCATGGGCTCTGACTGAATCTGGAGAAAAATGAAAAGAAAAACTGTTACGAGAGATTTCTGGGACTATTAAGTAATTTAATATGAACTGTATAATTACAAGATAGTATCACAAAATTATTAATTATTTTAGGTGTGGAATTGGTATTGTGCTTATATAAGAGAGTTGGGAAATGAAGGTTGAAGGATGTAAGGAGGAAAGTCATGTCAAGTCATGTCTGCAAGTTACTTTCAAGTAGTTCATAAGAAAGTCAGCAAATAAGGGAAAATGGTTAACAATTGTTAAATTTGGATAAAGGGTGTATCAGTTTTTACCATGCTGCTCTTCTAGTTTTTCTGGGATTTGAAAACAATTCCAAAAAAAAAAAAAAAACAAAAAAAAACAAACGTCCGGAGCCGAAAAAGGAAAAACTTTGTTTTAGATGGTCTGCCTTGAGAATTTTTTTTGTCACTGAAAAGCAAAGAAAACATTGATTTTTTCACTAGGATATCTCAATGCAGCAATGACCCAAGCACACAGAAAACTGAAGCTGAAAATTTGAGGCCTTTGTTATAAGAAGAGAATTTTCGCACTTGAGCTAAATTAGTTGTGATATATGTAAATCATAGTGTATAGTGTCTGAAGACTTGGCTGTAGCCTTGATTCTAGTATTTATCGAGGAGTCACACTTGAGATAAATCATCACACTCATTAGTTTTAGTTTCCTCAAGAATACAATGTGGACAATACAACTGTAAAGTTCCTGTATTCCCAAAGGGCACTTGTGTCAATTATCAGACCAACTAATCTTATACAACGCAGGCCTGTTAAAAGGTTGGAGTGTTTACAAGTGGGGAACTTTGAGGCATGTAGTTTCTTAGTCATAACTCCTGTAATTGCCTGTACAGACAACCTAAACATGTCAAAGTGTACTTTACACTGTAAAACCAGTCTGCCTTGTTTCAAACCATCCAACTTCAGAATTAAGAGTCTTTCTCTAGCAGCTCAAACAGAGCCTCCAGTGTCATCTCCTTCAGCATTCCTGATCTTTTAGAGATATTTTGCAGAGAAAAGAATCTTAGTATGCTGTACACAAATAGCTTAACTATGCCTGTAAATGAAATGTCTGACAATAAATTACATATTACCTAGCAATGTTTCCAGCAGCAGAGACAATAGAATTCTGCGAAACTGAGGCAACTCTGCTCATTCCTTGTCCATCGTGGCCCAAATCATAAACCTGTGAATAAAAAATTGTACCCACTTAAACATAACTATAACCCATGTGTACTTTACAAAATAATCTTTTAAGTAATATTTTATTAAAGAGACTCCTCCTTTTCAGGGATCCTTTAATTGTGGCACTTCAAACAGATTTGGTAACATTCAGAGATTTAAAATTTCACAATAAAGGGACCCTGAGAAGTAGTTTTTTTTTAAAGAATTTTTTTTAACGTTTATTCATTTTAGAGACACAGAGAGAGACAGAGCCTGAGCAGGGGAGAGGCAGAGAGAGAGGGGAGACACAGAATCGGAAGCAGGCTCTAGGCTCTGAGCTGTCAGCACAGAGCCTGACGTGGGGCTCGAACTCACAAACCATGAGATCATGACCTTAAGTCAGATGCTTAACTGACTGAGCCACCCAGGCATCCCAAGAAGTAGTTTTTTAAAAAAGCACATAGCCTATAGGAAAAGGCTAAGAGTAACTGAATCTCCTTCTTAAAAACAGGGATGTTCTTCCTCCCACTTAAATGGCGGTGTAATATTAATACTTACCTGTATTACTCCTTTCTCAGATCGTGTATATAAAATATTTCTAGAATTATCAATTGCAATTTGAAGAATAGGATCTATAAGACAAAAAAAACTCTACATTATTCTTATTTCTTCATCCAACATTTAATGACTGTTTACTATATGCTAGAAACACAGAAATAATTATACTCAGTGTGTTCAAGAAACTTCCAGTTTAGTTTAATGAATCACTGTGTGAAGGGAAAAAGTTTAAAACTTCAGTCACAATGTTTTTTGAATGTATTTATCTTATCTCACTAGTTTTTAATTATTTCACCTGCCTAAATCTCTAATTCTATTAAAAACTCAGATATATTCATTTACTCATATTCAATTTGTTCTAGACAGACAAAACATGTATTAGAGGTCTCTCTCTCTCTCTCACATATACACAGTATTGGTCTAAGTACATACAGCTATTTTAGACCCACGCTCTGTGATGCTACATTCATAGGAACTTGGGAATAAAACCAACACTATTTTTATAATCTCTTCTTCCTTTAAACACCTTATGAATATATACCAAATGTTATTTAATAAGACAAACTTTCAGTTAAGAATGAGAATTTCTGGGGGCACCTGGGTGGCTCAGTCAGTTTAGTGCCCAACTCTTGATCTGGGCTCAGGTCATAATGTCATGGTTTGTGAGTCTGAGCCCTAAGTCAGGCACAAGCGCAGAACCTGCTTGGGATTCTCTGTCTCTGTCTCTGCTCCCCGAGCCCCAAAATAAATAAGCATTAAAAAAAAAAAAAAAAAAAAGAATTTCAGAAGAAAACTGTGAAGTCAACAATCTGTTAAAAAAAAAACCTGTTTGCCAAATTTATTGTTTTCTACTTACCATCTTCTGAGAATGTAAATTGTAGCAATGAAGGAACAAGGAAAGAAAGTGCACTCTTTGAGTGGTTTATTTTCCTACATCTTTGGCTAAACCAACCTGCTTCTGCCTTAAAAGGAAAAATTGAAAGAAGGAAGACCTGTAAATGTAGGTACACCCATCAAAGCAACTACCATATACCCATGTGTACAAAAATCCTCAAATGGTAATGAAATACCAACAACTGTCAATAGACATACTATTCAGAATATTGTTTAGTCCTTTAATTAAAAACAGAAAATGTAGTTAGCCATAATCATATCACTGCTCTCAATGAAATCAGCTTATTTCAAAACCTCACAGTGCTGTTAATACACCCATATTTTAGTTATCTTAAAAATTCTTTTATTTAAAAGCAGTAAAGCAAGGGCACATGGGTGGCTCGGTAGGTTAAGCATCCAACTTCGGTTCAGGTCATATCTCAGGGCTTGTGGGTTTGAGCCCTGCGTCGGGCTCTGTGCCGACAGCTCAGAGCCTGGAGCCTGCTTCAGATTCTGTGTTTCCCCCTCTCTCTGCCCCTCCCCACCCCTCTCAAAAATAAATATTTAAAAATAGGGGCACCTGGGTGGCTTAGTTGGTTAAGCATCTGACTTCAGCTCAGGTCATGATCTCGCAGTGTGTGAGTTTGAGACCCACATCAGGCTCTGGGCTGACAGCTCGGAGCCTGGAGACTGCTTTGTATTCTGTGTCTCCCTCTCTCTCTGCCCCTCCCATGCTCATGCTCTCTCTCAAAAATAAATAAATGTTAAAAACAATTTTTTTTTAATTTTTTTAAATAAATAAAAAATAAAAGTAGTAAAGCAAATAAGTGCAGTTTATAAGAGCTCAAAGAACACAGGAGAGAGGTACCTGTATCATCTCTTCCCACTTCAGCTAAAAAGAAATTTTAACAGCAGCAGCCATCACAATCACAATCTACAGTGTACTTCTCAATGACTGACTTTTGCCATGGGGGAGACAGAGGTCAAGCAGGGGAGGGCAGAGAAAGAGGGAGACACAGAATCCAAAGCAGGCTCCAGGCTCTGAGCTGCCCACACAGAGCCCAAAGCAGGGCTCAAACTCTTGAACCACGAGATCATGATCAAGCCGAAGTCGGACGCTCAACCAACTGAGCCATCCAGGTGCCCCTCCCTACTTTTTTGATAATGAACAAAGCTAAGAGAAAATGGGTAAGAGATACTATGTAATATAAAAAACACAGCTGACCAGGTTGTTGTCCTAGCTCTGCCACTAATTATGTGACTCTAAGAATGTTACTTTATCAGTTCCCTAACATTTACCTTATGAAAAAGGCAGTAATACAATAGGGATAAGACATAAAAGGGCATTTCAGAGTAGAGAAAACATACATGACCAAAAATACATGAAAAGATCCTCCCTCAACTCAACCAGAAAAAAAAAAAAATTTCCCTCTAATCACATCGGCCAAAATTAGTAAATTTGATAATAGTAGCATTAGTGGGGGTTGGTGGTGGGGTACATTCACAGAAGCCTGCTAAGAGTCTAAAACTCTTAGAGGGCAATATGAAAACATGAAAATACAATTTTAAATGCATATACTCTATAACCCAACCATTAGAATTAAAAGTCTCTAAACAAAAAAGTATCTACACGTATACAACGGAGGCCTGCAAAAGCATTATTTGTGAAGAGAGAAACTGAAAACCTAGAAGTCCATCAAGAAAGGATTTGCTAAGGGGCGCCTGGGTGGCTCAGTCAGTTAAGCATCTGACTCCTGATTTTGGCTCAGGTCATAATCTCACAGTTCATGAATTCGAGCCCAAATTCAGGCTGCACTGACATCACAGAGCCTGCTTGGGATTCTCTCTCTCTCCCTCCCTCCCTCTTTTTCAAAATAAATTTTAAAAAATTAAAAAAAAAAGAAGAAGAAAATTGTTAACAATTGTCTGCATTTACAGACAAATATGCAGTAATCACAAAGAAACAATTTAGTGAGAAGCCAATTAATGTAACAATAAGTAATAACCTAAGTAAAAGCATACATACAGAAAAGTACATTATGTAATTGTATATGCGTGCGTGTGTGTGTGTGTGTGTGTGTATAGACATACTTACATAAATACATAGCTATACTTACAATTATCAGTGGATCATTTTCTAAAAAAATAATATTCAGAACTGATAATGCTATTTATTTCTAGAAGAGAGGAGTGGGTTTCATAGGCATGGTATAGTCAATGGAAGACTATGGTTTTAACTGTATGTATGAATACTTTCCCTAAGAATTTATTAGTATGCTTATATACTTAGAAAACAAAAGCAAAATCTATCCCTAAAAATGAAAAAAATCAAGAGAGACAAAAGAAATGTTTATAAATGCTAGACTTACTTGGTATGCTACTTCATATAAACAGCCGTCCTTTCCAGCCAAGAAAATTCTGCCATTATCAGTGGAAGTTATTGTTAAAAGGTAAGTATTATCAGTGGGAAGAGAATATAAGGGATCTGGAAGCAACTGCATTCCACCACACATACTGTCATTAAGAACTCCAGAACCTATTTTTTTTTTAAAGAAAGAACACAGGAATCAGCTTATGAGCTTGTTTAAAGTTTGAGACAATCACTGCATTATCTTCAGAATTGTTATTTTTACTGAATTCTTATTGATCTATCCAAAAGCTTGTAGAACATAATTTTTAAATTATTATAAAAAGTCTGATACAATTTATTCAAGTTAAATAGAACCTATAATATGTACATATATAAAAAATTTATAACATATAATAAGTTTAATATATGTAACATTATACAACATCAAAAACTCTCCCAAATTATTAAATTTTACAAACAAGCCTAAGGATGTGATAGTAATAATCATTAATTTGAGTCACTGAAGTTCAACATTTCACCCAGATTGCCACAATGCAAAAGAAACCACTGAATGTACTAGTAATAAACCAAGGTCTTCTTACGTTAAAGGAAAGAATGTACATTTCGGTATTGTGTATGTTAAAATGGCTACTCAAAAAACTAGAAACGAAGAAATTGAAAGCACTGCTGGAAAAACTCGCTAGTGTCAACTGTTTCTCTTTTACTACCATTTTATATTGTACATTTAAGGAGTGTACGTTAATATGGTAAACATATTCAAAATACTTGTTTGGTGAAGCTCCTAACCTGAAAGGTACCATCCCTGTGGGGAAATATTATTTTGCTATGAGCAAATACTCTGGAAAGTTAACTTAGTCAAAAACATTAGCTTTTAATTATATTAAACTGGCTAACATGTTTATTTTAAAAATACCACATATGGATTGCTATACCTGTTTGTAAATTAGCATAGCTAAGTCCAAGAATCACTATATCCACAGGGGTTGCCAAAACCAGCAGGTGCCGTACATGAGGTTGAAAGATGCCTAAGATAGAGGAGACATAGGTTAGGGATTATTCCAAAAAACTCCACTTACACTATTTAAGCACTAATAGACCATGGTTTTACCATTACATCCACATCCACTATCTAAGCATTAATAGACTAATGGCTTTATCATTAAAATGAACTAGTGATTAAATAGTATACGAAGAGGACACCTGGCTGGCTCAGTGGGTAAAGGATGCGACTCTTGATCCTGAGGTCGTGAATTCAAGCCCCACGTTGGGTGTGGAGCCTACTTAAAAAAAAAACCAAAAATCATTTAAATAGTATATGAAATGTCTGAACTCACTTTAATTTGATGTTAAAATATTACTACCTGTGATCATTTAAATAAGCAAATAGTAATACAAAAAAGAACCATATTAAAAAAGAAACACTTCAGGGGCACCTGGTTGGCTCACTCAGTTAAGCGATAGACTCTTGGTTTCAGCTCAGGTCTTGATCTCACGGTTCTATTTTTTTTTTAACGTTTATTTTTATTTTTGAGAGACAGAGCATGAGTGGGCAGGGGGAAGGGGCAGCAGAGAGAGAGGGAGACACAGAATCTGAAGCAGGCTCTAGGCTCAGAGCTGTCAGCACAGAACCTGACGTGGGGCTTGAACCCACAAACCGTGAGATCATAACCTGAGCTGAAGTCAGATGCTTAACTGAGTGAATGACCCAGGAACCCCATGATCTCATGGTTCTTGAGACTGAAGCCCACATCATGCCCCACACTAACAGCAAGGAGCCTGCTTGGGATTCTCTCTCTCCCTCTTTCTCTAACCTACCACTCCTCTCGTGCAAGCTCTCCCTCTCTCAAAAAAAAAAAAAAAAAAAAAAACTTAACAAAAATAAAAGAAGCACTTCAGTATTTAATGCCATTTAAAATCAGCATTATATGGTGCACCTGAGTGGCTCAGTCAGGTAAGGGTCTGACTCTTGATCTCAGCTCAAGTCATGATCTCACAGTTTCTGAGTTCAAGCCCCATGCTGGGCTATGCACTGAAAGTGCGGAGACTGCTTGGGATTCTCTCTCTCCCTCCTTCTCTGGCCTCCCCGCTCCCCGCTGCATGCATGCACATGTGCTCTCTCTCAAAATAAATTTTAAAAACTGTATTAAAAAAAACCTTTTAATTCCAAAATCAGAATGGCATAAAATAGTCTGTTTATTAAAATATAAAGCTTTCTATTTGTACACCCACATTCACAGCAGCATAATTCACAGCACCTAAAAAGTGGAAGCAATCCAACTGTCCACCAACACATGAATGGATAAACAAAATGTGGTCTACATATACAATAAAATAGAATATGACCCAGTCTTTAAAAAGGAAATTCAGACACGTACTGTAACAGGAATGAATCTTAAGATCATTATAAGTGAAATAAACCAGTCGCAAAGAAAAAATACCATATAATTCCACTTATGTCAGATGCCTATAGGCAAATTCATAGAAACAGATATGAGTTCATATATTAAATGAGTTTCCCAGATGAATTTATATATCAAAATCAGATAATTTATAGTTTCAGAGGGGACATTACCAAGTGAAAGCTTTTTTTAAAATTCATGCTAAGGTACTGTTTATTTTCTTTTTATGGTATTAACATTAAGAAATGCTTACAGGCACGAGATGACACGTCATGTTACAATGTCCAAAAACAGTGCCTTACTGATAGGAATAAAAGGAAATATACCTTATGTTACAATTATGGACATCTCTTCATGTATATACCTTTGGCCTGCTTAAGCGTATATAATGCCACAGAAAGTACAAAACTTTTACTTTCACTGATGAACACTGAGGGGTACAAAAGTCAGCTTTGTGTATCAAGCTTCCAGTCAGTTAAGCTGAAGGCACAGATCTTCTACCTAATGAACTCAAAATATACCTGATATTTCATGAAAAATTGACTTAAAAAGCCTAAACTTTATGAAAACTTATGTTTTCCTTAATAGAAGGCTTAATCTCAAAGTATTTAGTCACCAGGCGATGACAAAGAAGTCATCTTTGATTACAGAAACTCTAGTGAAGTAGGAATTCTATGGATGATGGAGCTGGTTTACGACTTTGAGTAAAGAAAGGTAAGGAAAGTAGTATCTTGTCAAATGATGTCATCTTCTCTAAATCTCTCATCATTTATTCAAGTATTTTGCAACAGAAAATGGTAGAAATGGAAGCCATCTCCCTTCAGGGTGCAGCAAGGTTAAATGACTGACATTTCTTCCTTTTGTCAACCTTCACTTCTTATCTATAAAGTGCATTATCTTATTAGCACCTTTTAGAAATTAACATAAGTTGTTTAGGTCTGTGGACCAGTTCCAAATTTCACTACTTTTGAATGAAAAAGTTTTAAGGTTTTGAAAAAGTTTTGAAAGAAAAAGTGTAATACTTGTGCACAAATATAAGCACTTAAGATCCTTTGCTAACCCAACTGCTTTTGCTGCTTTGATGAAGAAACTCAACAGAACCATACATAACTCATTGCATTTTTACAAAGGCATGCTTTGGCACTGAAAACTTGGCCAATGGTACCTTCAACTTCTAAGGCAACTTCAATGACAGTATGAATTGGTACCTTTTCAAGAGATGCTGGTTCAGAAATGAAAATACAAAGCTCTTCTCTTCTACTGTAAACTCCACTGGCTTTCCAGAAGTAATTGACTAAGGGTGTTTGGGTGGCTCAGTCAGTTAAGCATCCAACTCTTGCTTTTGACTCAGGTCATGATCCCAGGGTTGTGGGAATGATTCCCATATTGGGCTCGCACAAAGCATGGAGCCTGCTTAATATTCTCCCTCTCCACCTGCCCCTCCCCTGTCACTTGCGCACTCTCTAAATAAATAGATAGACAGAACTGACTACATTTGAGGTAGGAGGTTTACTGTATTCAAAACACAAAGAAAGACCATTCCAAGAATAACTTCCAGGAAGGAGTTTACATATGATTTGACTTTGGTGGCAGTCCCACTGGGTCATACAGATGAGGTAAATTGACTCATAACCACTAATCACTCACAATCACTATAATGAATAATGTCCAAAAGCCATAAGCTCTTTCAGGTAAGTTACCTCCCAAGAAGAGGAGATTGAAACTAGACAACTATGTGAATCTTTCAATGCATGAGAAATGCTTCCCTGAACTCAAAAAATGACTAAACCTTGTCAATTTGTCTGTAGACAAAAACCTGCAAATGCTAAAAATCACTGAAGAATTCCTATGTTTTATTCAAACAATCATAAAATTGAAACATGTATTCATACTCTTCTTGCTTACACAGAATTCACCAATAAAGCAAACTCATGCCAAAAAGCCTGACTTAGAAAACAATGACTTTAGGGGCGCCTGGGTGGCTCAGTTGGTTAAGTGTCCGACTTCGGCTCAGGTCATGATCTCTCGGTCCATGAGTTCGAGCCCCGCGTCGGGCTCTGTGCTGACAGCTCAGAGCCTGGAGACTGTTTCAGATTCTGTGTCTCACTCTCTCTGACCCTCCCCTGTTCATGCTCTGTCTCTCCCTGTCTCAAAAATAAATGAAACATTAAAAAAATAAATAAATAAAAAATAAAAAAAGAAAACAATGACTTTAACTTCAAAAATATTTTATTTATTTATTTATTTATTTATGTATTTATTTAAAGAGAAAGCATGTGTGCACGTGGGGGAGGGGGAGAGAGAGAGGGAGAGAATCCCAAGCAGGCTATGCACTGACAGCACAGAGCCTGACGAGGGGTTCAATCCCACAAACTGTGACATCATGACCTAAGCTGAAATCAAGAGTCGGATGCTTAACCAACTGAGTCACCCAGATGCCCCAAGAATAGTATTTTCTTGCAAAAGGCAAAGTAATATATGGACTTCGTCAGCTTTAACATTACATTCAAGAGTCAAAATTTTCAGTACTTACTGACAGAAAAGCCAGAATTGTTTCATTATCAAAGATAACACCTTTGTTGCCATATCAAAGACTATGCCATAATTTTAATTTTGCACTGAAGTTTACGTTTGAGTAGTACAAAATTTTAGTATTTACCGTAGATGGACAATTTATGTTTATTACAATAGAGGACAGGGACAGTCGTTGACTGTTATTATGAATAAACTTTTAAATGAAGAGAGATACATACCTCAGGATTGAGAATACTTTGAGGTTCTATGTTAAGGAAATAAGTTTATAATATAATCACATAAACTGTTTAAGACTACACGTCTGTACCATGTGAATTATAACTTCTAAACAGTTGTGACCTCAAAATTTTATTCAGGCATTACAAACAATTTTGTCTACTATTTCCCATTGTAGTAAGATTTCTCATACATCAAAAAAAAAAAAATCTATATTAAATTTAAATCAATCCATTATTTTGTCATTAGCTCTGATAAAAAATCTGTATAATGAAGTTGAAACTGTTAAATTAAACACCACTTCTCACTTCTTTAAGATTTATTCTGAGTTCTCTTTTCATTTCCATTGGACATCAAGACTAAAAAAAAAAAAAAATGCAGA
Organism: Panthera uncia; assembly: GCF_023721935.1. NCBI lineage: Eukaryota > Metazoa > Chordata > Mammalia > Carnivora > Felidae > Panthera > Panthera uncia. The sequence continues at coordinate 123,157,011 of NW_026057577.1, read as the reverse complement.
GATGGGGCCCCTGCGTGGCTCAGTCAGTTAAATGTTCAACTCTTGATTTCAGCTCAGGTCATGATCTCATGGTGGTGAGATCAAGCCCCTTGTGGGGCTCTGTGCTGGGTGCAGAGCCTGCTAAGAGTCTCTCTCTCCCTCTCCTTCTGCCCCTCCTCTGAGTGTGCTCTGGCAATCAGTCTCTCTCTCACTCTCAAGAAGGAAAAAAAACCCACAAAAAGAAAACAAACCAAAAACACAGAGACAAAAATGGTTTTTAACATTAAATTTACTAACTGATGAAAAATGTATAATGCAAAACTTTACGTAAATCATCAAAGAGTAACAAAAAATAAGCAAGATAAAATGCAGAAATTATAGTTTAACAATTTTATTAAAAAATTTTTTCTTTTAATTTTTTTTTTAATGTTTACTTATTTTTAAAAGAGAGACAGACAGAGCGTGAGCCAGGAGAGGGCAGAGAGAGGAGACACAGAATCCAACGCAGGCTCCAGGCTCTGAGCTGTTAGCACAGAGCCCGACACGGGGCTCAAACCCACAAACCACGAGATCATGATCTGAGCTAAAGTCGGACACTTAACCAATGGAGCTACCCAGGCGTGCCTAAAAAATTTTTTTTAAGTTTATTTAGTTATTTTGAGAGAGAGACAGACAGACAGACAGCAGGGGTGGGGCAGAGAGAGAGGGAGGGAAAATCTCAAGCAGACTCTGCATTACCAGCACGGAGCCAGATGCAGGGCTTAAACTCATGAACCATGAGATTATGACCCGAGCCAAAACCAAGAGTTGCATGCTCAACCAACTGAGCCACACAGGTACCTCCCCTGTCCCCACAAAATTTATTAAGGATGGGGCTTGAACTCATGACCCTGAAATCAAGAGTCACATGCTCTACCAACTGAGCCAGTTAGGTGCCCCAATTTAATAATTTTAAAGACAGACTCATTTCTACCATAAAGTGAGTAAACTATTAAATATTCCTAATCACTTTCTATGTTTCTACTTAGAATTCAGAATATTTGATAAAATTTTCAACTACTTAAAATGTGTTGTTACTCAGTTCTAAACCATTATATACAAACATTATCATTACATTTTTATTTCTTACCAGCTTTTGGTTTCACAAGCCCCACAGCAAGAATAGTCTCACTAAGTCCATCAAAATAGGCAAGGTCTCCTCTGTCAAACGGTAAAGAAAAACATGTTATACATACACAGAAAACAAAGTTTTATCCTAAAATATTCTTTAAGACTACAGGATGTAGTGAAAAATAAGCCAGCAAACAAAACTGTTTCAGTTCCAAGATTCAGGCACACAGGCCTGTCTAAAGCTAAGCATAAACCAGGCAAACAGAGACAGCTGCTCCCTATTCCAAACTTCTCCTCAGCCAGGTTGCAAATCTCAAGTAATAGCAGTTCTGTTGGGTTAAGACCCTCTCAGAAGAACAGACTCACAGGGAAAGCCTATGGCCGAGGGTGGACAGAAACACTGAGAAAAAGTCTCTAGGAACCCAACCTATATTCTAAGTACAAAGTAATTCTAAGGAATTTGAAACCTGTGGTCCACTGAGGGTAACCAGAGCAATAACAAAACCAAACTCAACTCAACTCTTGACTTGGAAAAAGTTAACTTTCCCCGAAATAAAGACCTACTTGATAGGCCCTAGCAAAAAAAGAGACATACCCATATCTAAGGATGGATAAACACTACTTACTGCAGTGTCCACTGTCCTACACATGGCATCTGGCTTAAAAATAAACACATGAGACACAAAAAAGCACAGGAAAAAAAAGCCTGTCAAGAAACAAAGAAATCAACCGAAATGGACTCAGCTAGGAGACAGATGTCTGAACTATAAGACAGGAAATTTAAAATAAATGATTATCATATAGGTATTAATGAAAAAAGGGGACAATATAAATAAGCAAATAAGGAATTTCAGCAGAGAGATGAAAATCACAAGAAATAAGTGAAAATGTTAGAAATAAAAAGCACAGCACAGAGAAAGAACATCTTGTAAGAACTTTTCAAGTAGACTTGACATACTTAACAAAAGAATCCATGAACTTGAATTTGGGTCAACAGAAATTGTCCCAATTGAAACAAACAAAAAGAATGGAGAAACAAAAACAGAACAAAGTATCCAAAATCTGTTTTGAATAACATCAAACAATCTAACGGAAGTGCAAAAATCTCAGAAGGGAGAGGAAGAGAATGGGGCAGAACAAATATTTGAAGATAATCACTGAAAAATTTCCAAAAATGAAAGACATCAAACCAAAGATCCAAGAAACTCAGAGAACACCAAGTAGGATAAATATGCCCGGGGGGTGGGGGTGGGGGAGGGATATTCATATATATACATATACATATATATATACACATATACACACATGATCCAGACCTTGAAGAAAATTTCTGGTTGTCCTGAAAAGAGCCAAGCAAACAGAAAGAAAACTCCTAAATGGCCACATATGTGGACCAGGTTTTCCCATTTCCCCATGCTGTGAAAACTGGCACAACCTCCAGAAACTAAGACCAATACTGGGGATGTTAGGTGTTTCAGAACAATGAATTGAACAAGATTACGTTCCTATTATCCATGTGGTATTAGGATTTATAATAAAAAGCTAATGGAATAATTGAAATGAAACCTAACATTTTTGCAGAATTGAATTTGTGAACTGAAGAGTTATATACCGAGGATTTGTGCCTTGATTTTTTTCAGTAAGCACACTGTTCAAGTAATTTTTCTTTAAATAAGTTCTAGTTTGAACACGGTAAGGTTGGAGTGTATATTCCATGAGGACAGGAGCTACACTTACCACATTCAATATTGTTCCTAGCACAAAAGAGTGTCTGATACATAATAAACTCAACATTTTATTACATGGATACATTACATGTTGATGGAAATACAGAAATTTTCATTAAAGAGAAACTCTTTTTAAGGAAATTATCCTTACATTTGTCTATAACATAATTTTTTTTGTTTGTTTTTCTAAATAGATCCACACCTAAATGAAGTTGTTTTATTCCTTAGTATCAAAACGACTATGTTACAATAATAAAAGCAACTAAAGTTCAGGGTATATGAAGAAAAATCACAACCATACATCACTGCTATTAGAACTATATAACAGTTCAACCATAAATAATAGCTATGAAAAGTTCTAAATGAAAAAAAATCAGAGAACAAAAATATTTTTATTTAAGCTACAAGTTCTCATTTAGTATCACTTTAATTCAGTGATAGTGTGTGTGTGTGTGTGTGTGTGTGTGTGTGTGTGTGTGTGTGCATTCCTAACAGGTGCTTTAATTACCCAAGGGCAAGAGAAACAACTACAAGGGCCTTCCTCTGGTTATCCCACTAATCCCCTAAAGACATTATGAGAGAGAAATGGTAGTAAGCCAAAATTTATCTTCAAAAAGCCAGAGTGAGATTACCAGATCAATAAACTATTTTAGCACAAATGTCTTGAGCCGTCACTCAGATTACTATATACACTCAAATTACACATGGCCAACCTCATGGAATAAAACTGTTTAGTCACTTCAATGAATTAAGAGCCTCCCAATTCATAAAAATGCATCAAAAATACAGGTCTTTAAAGATGTCAAACCATCTCTCAAAAAACTACTAACAGATTATCTTATTGGAAGATAAGAGCTTGGAAACTAGACCCCTGCTACTCAGAGTGGTACTTAGACTGGCAGCATCACTGGGAGGTTGTTACAAATGCAGACTCTCGAGGCTCGCTCAGAACTACTATAACAGAATCCGCACTTTTAACCTCATTCTCAGGTGATCAGTATGCATACTGAGAAGCACTGACCCAGATGTTAGCTGAATGAAAAATAAACCAGGCAGCTTCTGATGAGTAGAATACTAGCTGCCATTAAGATAATCTAACTTCTAATCATGCTAAAGCAAACCAGCATTAAATACATACCCATCTTCATAGTTCCACATGAATATGTCACTGTCAATTGTGAGCCAAGCTCTGCTGATAGGAGGGAACACACCCATCATGCAGTTACACTGCATATCTGAAGTAGTGTGGATGTAAGGCAAAAAGATTTCAATCTTCTCTTTCTTAAGCTTGTTTTGAAAGATTTTGATTTAAAATTTATGATTAAAAAATCATGATCTGTCCACTTTTTAATAGAAAAAGCAATAAAGGGTGCCTGGGTAGCTCAGTCCATTAAGTGTCTGACTTCAGCTCAGGTCATGATCTCAGGGTTCATGAATTCGAGCCCCACATCAGGCTCTGTGCTGACAGCTCAGAGCCTGGAGCCTGCTTCGGATTCTGTGTCTCCTTCTCTCTCTGCCCCTCCCCCACTCATGCTCTGTCTCTCAAAAATGAATAAACATTAAAAAAATTTTTAAAAAGAAGAAAAAGAAAATAAAATATCTTGATTTCTAATGAGTTTAAAGACATAGTGTATGACAGAAATAAACCTGCAATTTACAATTCCTAAATAATGCCATTTGACCACTTAAAATGTATTTTAAAGGACAAATATGTTTTTACCATTATTAAAGATGAATACTGATCATGAATAACACCATTAAATTTTGACATGAAAAAACTGTTCTACTGGACCACTTTCTCCCAACTGCATAAGAGCAAGAGTGATAAAAAAGAAAAACATAAGGCATGCTAAAGTTAGGCCAGGTGACAATTTGCAAGCTTCTTATATATAGTGCAATTGAAAAATAGACAAAGAATTATATTGTGTAATCATAAAATGAGGAAAAAATTGTGAAATAAAATAATTTCTTAATTAAATGATAATTTTTTGCATGGTATTATCAGAAGATTAAAGAATATTAAGAAACTGGGGCGCCTGGGTGGCTTGGTCGGTTAAGCGTCCGACTTCGGCTCAGGTCATGATCTCATGGTCCGTGAGTTTGAGCCCCGCGTCGGGCTCTGTGCTGACCGCTCAGAGCCTGGAGCCTGTTTCAGATTCTGTGTCTGCCTCTTTCTCTGCCCCTCCCCTGTTCATGCTCTGTCTCTGTCTCAAAAATAAATAAACGTTTAAAAAAAATTAAAAAAAAAAAAGAATATTAAGAAACTAAGACAAGACAGAGTATGGGATAAGAAGTGTTGTATATTTAATAACGTTATTTTACAAAGTCTCAGAGAAATACTGAAAAGTTTAGGAAAAATATTAGATTCTACTAGTTTTTCTACTTATAGCTATTTTCTTAATTTTCCATTTCCTTTATTTTTCTAAAGCAGACTGTCCTGAAATTTGAAACACTTTTCCTTTAGTTTAATATATTTTTAAAAGTCTCAGATTAAACTTTATTTTATTTAAAAAAAAATTTTTTTTAATGCTTTTATTTTTGAGACAGAGAGAGACAGAGCATGAACGGGGGAGGGGCAGAGAGAGAGGAAGACTCAGAATCAGAAGCAGGCTCCAGGCTCTGAGCCTCAGCCCAGAGCCTGACGCGGGGCTTGAACTCACGGACCGCGAGATCGTGACCTGAGTTGAAGTCGGACGCTTAACCGACTGAGCCACCCAGGCGCCCCTAGCATATCATCTTAATGTCTATATTATGAGAGCTACAGATTGATACAGAAGCTTCCTAACAAATAACTATAAATCTTTTTTTTAATGTTTATTTAATTTTGAGAGAGAGAGAGAGAGAGAGAGAGAGAGAAAACACAGGAGTGGGGGAGTGGCAGACAGAGAGGAAGATACAAAGCAGGCTCCAGGCTCTGAGCTGTCAGCACAAAGCCCGATGCATGGCTTGAACCCACTATGAGATCATAACCTGAGCCAAAGTCGGCCCCCCAACCGACTGAGCTACCTAGGCGCCCTGCAAATAACTATAAATCTAATGCCTTTATAGGGTACGCCATACTTTAAAAAAATCAGATAAGATCTTTTTTTAGAGGGTAAGAAAACTCCTCTAGCAATTCAGTCTATGAAGATTCCATTAGTGTTTCATTCTTACTGTGAGCCTTAGAAATGCAATCACTTATAATTTTAATTCTTTCTTAAGATTTTTTTTTAAGTTTATTTTATTTATTTTGAGAGAGAAGGTGAGTGTGAGCAGGGTAGAGGCAGAGAGAGAGAAAGAGAGAGAGAGGAGAGAGAGAGAGAGAGAGAGGAGAGAGAGAGAGAGGAGAGGGAGAGAGAGG
>NW_026057577.1:122921957-123150455 GCF_023721935.1 Panthera uncia | reverse complement strand
GGGAGAGAGAGAGGGGAGAGGGGAGAGAGAGAGGGGAGAGGGGGAGAGGGGGAGAGGGGGAGAGGGGGAAGGAAGGAGAGAGAATGAATCCCAAGCAGACTCCGTGCACTCAGCACTACGCCTGATGCGGGGCTCCATCTCACAAACTACGAGATTATGACCTGAGCTGAAATCAAGAGTCAGACGCTTCACCAACTGAGCCACTCAGGTAGCCCTAAACCTTAATTCTAAGATACCATTAAGTGCCAAACCATACCAAAAACTTTTGGGGATGGGCAAAAAGAAGTACATGGCAGTTTTTGTTTGTTTTTAAACATTTTTAGCACAACATCCCAGTTTTAAAGTGTTAAAATATGAGAAAAAATAAAAATGAAAATCAGGAGTCTTCAAGCTAAAATGGGGTAAAAAGGCTTCCTTGGATAGCACTTAACTGGAAAGTACTACCTTGCAATAATATCATTCAAAAATGCAGAATTCCTTGTAAATGATTCACTCTCTTCAATGTCCAAGAACAATTAAGATGTGATTCAATTTTCAACACTCAATTTTATATGACATTTTCTAGGCACATGGCAAACTACTGACATACTTAAAATGTTTTTTTAAATAAAACTCTTAAATGAACTTACATACAACACACCAATTAAACACAAAGCAAGAATTAGAATAAGAATACTAATTTTTAAAAATTTTAGGGAGTTAAAAACAAGGTAAAAGGATACGTCCAAACTGTTCAACAAGTTCAGGTGGGAGAGGAACCCTTCGGATGGAACTGATCTCTGGAAGGTTGGGTACTGACAGCAAACCAGGTCCTTGTAGAGGATAATCCATATCTGACATGCCGGAAACAGTGGGATTATCTACAAGTAATAAAACAAAGCATTTATTAAAATAATATACTGAACATCAACTGGGCATATCGAAGCACTGCAAGCTACAAAAAAAATTGTGTATCTGATAGTTAAAAAGGTACAGAGAAGGGGCACCTGGGTGGCTCAGTCAGTTGAGCGTTTGACTTTGGTTCAGATTGTGATCTCATGGTTCAAGGGTTCGAGCCCCGCATCGGGCTCTGTGCTGACAGCTCAGAGCCTGGAGCCTGCATCAGATTCTGTGTCTCCCTCTCTCTCTCTGCCTCTCCCCCACTCACACTCTCTCTCAAAAATAAATAAACATTAAAAAAATAGAAAATAAAGTAATTCTGACCCAATACAAAAGAGGCCTGAGAAAATCCAGTGTTAAAAGAGGGCTAATTACTGGTTTCAGCACTAACCAGACAGTTATCCTTCACAAAGACTTACTCTGTAAGTAAGGATATATTTAGTTCAATAATTTAGTTTCTTTCTATTATTTTACTAATCTGAAATGGGAAAATATTTATAAAACTACTTTGTGACTGTCAAATGAAACAACCGTGAACAAAAAAAAAATATTGATGGGGGAAATAGCTATTTCCTTTCCCACTTCAATATTAATAGATTAAAACAATCCTTGTGTTTTTGTTTTTGTTAGACCACCCCTCCCACACCAATAAGATAAATACATATGATGCCACATAAGCGGTATTTTATTGGGGGAAACCACAGACTGCTCTATAAAGTGTTCTCACTTGGCAACCTTTCTCTTGCTTTAAGACACAGACAACTAAGGGCAGGAGTGGGCTGGTCTATTTCCTATGTCTTGAACAGGGAGGTATTCTTTAGATCTCATGACCTTTTTATCCAGGCACCTTTCCAGGCTCTAAGTACAAAGATGTTGGGGAAAACTGACATATAAAAGAAATTCTAGGGGTACCTGAGTGGCTCAGTAGGTTAAGCATCTAGCTCTTGAGTTTGGCACAGGTTATCTCACGATTGGTGAGCCTGACTTTAGGCTCCAAGGTGTCACCATGGATCCTGCTTGGGATTCTCTCTCTGTCCCTCCCCAGCCCACGCTCTTTCTTTCTCTCAAAATAAATAAATAAACAACAAAAAAAGAAATTCTAAATGTATTATGGAAATTTAAAATATATGAGAGAGAAAAATGCAATCAATTCCTATGTACCGATTGATTACCCAGCTTCAATATTACTAATAACATGTCCAATCAGGTTTCATTTATATCCCTAGCTACTCCTTCTCTAATGGATTTCTTTAATGCTTATTTTTGAAAGAAACTGAGAGACAGCACAAGCAAGGGAATGGCAGAGAGAGACAGAGACACAGAATCCGAAGCAGGGTCCAGGCTCTCAGCTGTCAGCACAAAGCCCAACGGCGGGGAGCTCACAAAGCATGAGATCATGACATGATTTGAAGTCGGACGCTTAACCAACTGAGCCACCCAGGTGCCCCTCTAATGAATTTTTTTGAAGGAAATCCCAGACATCCCATTTAATCTTAAAACATACTAATTTTAACAGGATATTGCTAAGTGGAAATGTTAAATATTAACAGGACATGATAAATGGCAGTGGGAACACAAAGGATGGAATTAATAACTCAAGTGAGGATGTGAATGGTTAAGAAACCCCTCACAAAGGAAGTGATACTTAACGAACTTTGGAGGAATGTCAAGCAAAGAAGAAAATTCCAGATGCGAAGTAAACGATGACATAAAAGCATCCTGAAGAAAGGGCTTCTTATGAAAAACATGTTAAATTCTGTGTGACTGGAACAAAGCTGAGAAGATTAGGTTGAAGAGGTATGTGTAAAGGTGGATAGAATCGATTGGGGTCAGATAAGAGTACTCGAATGTATCCACTGTTTTTACATCTTGGTTTTCAAACCTGAGGAGGTCAAAGAGAGTAATGCTCTTCAAGATGAGTGTTGCTAATAGGCCACTCAGTTCTTAGAAGACAAGCTCACCGGTAAGTAGCAGTCAGGAACAGTACTAAATTTTTTCTGTTTCTATCTTTTCTCTGACTACAAGCCTACTCAACGATTTTTATAAATTGTCAGAAGTGTCGTTTAGGTTTCCATTGCACAGATTGTCCTTGTTATTTTACCTTGGTTATTGCTTACCCCAAATCTTGTCTCTATCTTACTTACACTTCTCTGCTTTTCTCCCATATCCATCTCAAAAAGGGGTCACTTTTTTTTTTTTAGCAACTTACGTAATTCTATATGCCTTGAGGAGCCTAGTCATAATTTAAAATCATTAAAATGTTTTCCAGTCACCTCTCTTTTGTTGACACATACACTGCCTTACCCTCCCAGTCCATCATCACTGCTAGTATCACCATTCTCTTGCTTTATTCCAGCGGTAGTTCTTTTTAACAACCTTCATATTAAGACTTTATATTACACTAACTCTACACATACTAAAGAATATCTTTGAGAAAGATGGTAAATTTTCAAATTAATTCCATTTGCTCGTCTGATTTACTCTAATGCTAATAGGAGGAATTAACAAGAATGAGACTTAGATCAGGTGATCCTACTCATCTGGCCTCTGTGATGAACACTTGGAGGCAGTGAGCAGCTCGTTAAGGTTGGGGTCTTTCCCTCTGCTTCAAATGGCAGAGTGCTCGTCACTCCTACCCTCTCAAATATCGGCAGTGAAGTGAGGAAGAAAATAAACTGAAAACAGGCTCTTTTTGCTCTTCAAAATGTAGCAAACAGGGCCCCAAATCTCAAAACGTCTTCGCCGAGTCCACCCTGGGGATAAGGACCTAGTTAGGAATTCAGGCGAGAGTCCTTTCGGCTGAGAAAGCAGTTACCACCAAATGGGCACTGATCACTCACTTGGGGCAGACACCATGAGAAGCTCGGAAAGGTCCGGGTACATGCGGTCTTCTTGCAACTGACGGTCGATGAGCCGCCCTGCATTTTCCAGAGCTTCCTGCAGGGCTGAGGCCGACGTGGAGGCCGGCATCGCCGAGCCCAGTAAAGAAGACGGCATGTCGAAGTTCGGAGACACCAGCGTCCGGAAATAGACAAGAACCAAGGAGAAAGGAGAGAAAACCCAAGACCCTAACTCAGACCCGCAGCTTAGGGCGCGCGCGCCAAACGAGCGCCTCGGCGCCTATGCATGACGCACTTCCGGTTCGTCGGGAGGGGAATTTGAAGGCTGTGTTTTGCAGACTCCCAGAGGAAGAAGTTGAAAGGGCTGGACGTTAGGGGCGGAGCGAGTGGGGGGTGGGGTGGAGCGGGCACTTCCCTGGGCGTCGCTGGAGGTTTGGCAGGTTGGGGAGTAGGAAATTCGTCTAGGTTGTATGGGGAAGGAAGGAAAGGAGGGGAAAGGGAAAGGGCTGGGAAAGGACAAGGCTGGGAGGGGTGGGAAGGGGGAAGGGAGCGGGTATCGGGTAAGTGGGAGCTGGGTAGTGCGTGGCAGCGCAGACTGCTTCGGCTCGGGTGGGTATCGCGAGCCGTCGATCTTTGTGTCTCGAGGTTCCCGGGTTGGAATCCTTCAACTGCAACTGCTTATGAGTTTGCACGTCAATTTCTTTGGTACTCCAAATAACTTCTGTTGTGAGAGCGGATAGGAGTTGATAGGAGTTCACATGGGAACCAAAATTCCACTATATATCTTATAGGCTTCAGTGTAAATTAAAATTGTTTTCTGGCCGGCTCAGTCATCAGAGCATGCAACTCTTGATGTCTGGATCCTAAGTTCAAGCCCCACTTTGTGCCTGGAACCTACTTAAAAAAAATTCATCAGGCTTTTCTATTTGTGTGTGGTTACCATTACTATAAAGAATTGTAGGGCCTCCTGGGTGGCTCAGTCATTAAGCATCTGACTCTTGATTTTCCCTCAGGTCATGATCTCACACTTTGTGAATTGGAGCCCTGCTTCCAGCTCTGCTTGGGATTGTTCACCTCTCTCTTTGTCCCTCCCCGACTTGTGTCTTCCCACCGCCCCCACCGTCAACAACAACAAAACTTTAAGAATTGTCTGTTTACTGTTCCATGCAGGGAGTGGCTGCCTTCCTTTATTTCTCATTACAGAGATGAAGAAGAGTGTTCTAATTCATCATTTGATCCCCCAGCACAAATTAGAGGGACTGGTATAAAGTAAGCCACCTAATAGATCTCCAAGTACTATAAAAATTGAATTTATAATTTGTGTCACCCACTGTGCCTGGTGCTAGGAATATCACACTGACACATTCCTGTCCTTGAGGTGCATGATTCATGCAGGGACACACAAAGTAAAACAGTAAAGTGTATCACTCTAATTTTTTATGAGGTGTGTATTAACTGCAGAAGAATAAGAAATGAGCAAGGAGAGATAGACTTCATTTCATACAGGAGGCAACTTGAGTGGTCAAATCAAAGTACTCATTCAAAAAGCAATCCTTATTTGGAAACAGTAGCTGTCCTCATTTAGTCCTTATTTAGAACCACACTTAAGTAAGCTTCATCCAGTTATATTCTTCATAGTTTAGCTAGTCAGTGAATGCTTTACTCCTTATTGACTAGCTAAACTGAAAGAGGACTTCAGCTACCTTCATTTTGATCTCAAACTTTCTAATTGATTAAGTTCATCTTTCCAGCATATCTCTTAAGTCAGGCAAAAGATCCTGCTGGCAAACCATCCTGTGATGGGAACTGAAACTACCCCCTCAAGCAATAAGGACTGTCCTGAGCCAACAAGACCCCATCTGTATTTGACCCCCGAGATAATGGTTGACCTGACCTTTGCTACCCACTTGCACATACTTACTGACCAAAGGTCAGTTCATTACTTACATTAACCTAAGAAGTAATTTTCAGCACTTTGGAGATAGTCTTTGAGACGCTAGTCTGCTGTCTTCTGGGTGTTGGCCTTACTGACATACATTCCTTTCTTGTTTTACCATTGCTGGTCTCTCTGCCTTTGGATTTTGTCAGTGACAAGTGGCCGAACCTCCTGTGTTTGGGATCCCTTGAGCCAGATGCTCTTGTGCCTGTGTGTCCAGGATACAAAACTATGGACTTTGCTAAACTATAATCTTTTGCTACTTGAATTATTTTTTATTCCCTCAAATAAGGGGTTGACTAAATTTCTGAATGTTAAAATCTCTATAACATTACAGGTCTGTAAGTATAATTTTATACCTCATAGTGAATATACCAGGAAAAAATAGGTTTGTATTATTCATGGATAAACAGGCAGATGGGTCTCCAGCTATCGATTTTCTTATTTGGTAGACCATAGATTGAAAACTGATGGTCTGGTACAGTGTTTGTTTTTAATTTGAGATAAAATACACGATTGAGAGTTTCCAATTCCACAAATTGGATGATCTGGCAATATTAGTCTAATATTCCTGCACTGCAAGGCTCCTGGGTGTCTCACTTGGTTGAGCGTCCAACTCTTGATTTCAGCTCAGGTCATGACCCTAGGGTTGTGGAATCAAGACTATTGAGAATCTTAATAATTATTAAGGATTACGAAGAGTTTTTGTTTGTGTGGGTTATATTTGTTAATAGTTGCTAAATGTCTCCTAAAAATTAGAAATTTAAAAAGTCATTTAAAAGAATGAGCCTAAAAAAATAAAGTATAAGCCTAATCCATTTTAATATAAATGATACATACTTCATGAAAAATCACCATATTTCTAAAACTAAAATATTAGGGGCGCCTGGGTGGCTCAGTCAGTTCAGCATCAAACTTCTGCTCGGGTCATGATCTCACAGTTTGTGAGTTCGAGCCCCACTCGGGCTCTGTGCTGACAGCTCGGAACCTGGAGCCTGTTTCAGATTCTGTGTCTCCCTCTCTCTCTGCTCCTCCCCTGCTTGTGCTCTGTCTCTCTCTCTCTCTCAAAAATAAACACTAAAAAATTAAAAAAAAAAACTATTAGAAGAATGGCATTATTTTACATTTTTGCAAATCTCTTAAATGTCTGGCTTAAGAAGATAACTAGATTTTCATATCTGCATCTGCCATCAATATGTTGTGATATGTTGTTTACTTGAAGTATATGAAGAAAAGCAGGCCTCACACAGTTATGTAGTGGGAAAATAAGAGGTCTTTTAATAACCTTCTTAGATGTGAAAGTTCTTCTTTGATAGTATACACGAACTTGAAAAGTGGTACAGTTTCTTAAAGGTTAGTTATGATGTGGAATTTGAAACCATCAGTGATTTTTTTTTTGAAATTTGTTAAGAACCACTTGTCTATCTTGTATTTTGAATGGACCTTCTATCCATGCATGATTCTGAAACATATGTTGGTCATTTGGGAAATACTGGTTCTCTAAGTAACGCAGAACTTCCAAGTGTTGACCTATTTCATTAACCAATAGAAAAAAATGATGGTGTTAATCTATCTTAATAAAAAAAAATCTTACAAGTATTGGGGAGTTGTTAAGCTTATGCTAGTTGATACAATCTTTTTTTCCAACCTTGATACAATCTTGATGAATTTTTCAAGATTCTGATTTTCTCTTAAGTGCTCTAATTTTCATTAGTAACAAGTACAATGAGTTGTCTTCCTCAAAGTGACACTCATTTCATTTATTTTTGTTTAAAATAGGTATATAACAGTGAGGAATACAAGAACTACTACGACAATTTGCTTGTCACTGCCTTGACTTATGCTGATGTACCAGCAATTTTACCCACTGTTGCTTCTGCATCATCAGTGCAAATGTCAATAGAGTGAAAAAGGCAAATGATGTGTTAGTATTATTATGAAAATAACTTTGATCTCATGAACACCTTTAAAGGAACCTGCAGAATACACTTTGAGAACTACTACTCAAGTAGCTCTCTATTTAAGTAGATTATCTAGCCCCATGAGGCACTTAGGGTTTTTAAAAATATCCTCATTAGAATGGAAATTCCATGAGGGCAGAGACTATGCTTTATGTCTTCACTACTCTCACTAGTATCTGGCACTTAATAATGGCCAACATTTGGGGCGCCTGGGTAGCTCAGTTGGTTGAGTACCGGACTTCAGCTCAGGTCATGATCTTGCAGTTTGTGGGTTTGTCGTGCTCTGTGCTGACAGCTCAGAGCCTGGAACCTGCTTCAGATGCTGTGTCTCCCTTTCTGCCCCTCTCCGGCTTGCACTCTGTCTCCCTCTCTCTCAAAAATAAATAAAACATTTAAAAAATTTTTAAAAATGGCCAACGTTTATTGGGTGTGCAATACATGCCAGGCACTATTTGAATTGCTTTTTGAAAATTAACTCATTCAATCATCAGAAAAATCTACGAGGTGATAGGTGCTATCCTTATATTATCCACTTAACTGGTGAACAATTTAAAGCACAGAGAGACTAAGTAAATCATCAAAATTACATTACTAGAATCAGGATTTGAGCTGAGACATTCTAGTTCTGGAACTCATTTGCTTAATGCTATGCTATCCTGCCTCTCAAATAATTTGATTCATAAATTTGCGCCAAGAAAATCAAAGTTACTCTGGCACACTTACCACTTTTATTAGGAAGACGTTTCATGCAGGCAAAGCCAGAAAAAAAAAAAAAAAAAAAAAAAGCTTAGTGCAGAAGTCTCCCGTAGTGCAATTATTGTTTCTTTTTTTTTATCACAATAAATTTTTGTGATTTTTCTGTAATGATCATGATTATCTACTTCTATTGGTTGATGATATATATCTTCCATTTTTCTTCTTTTTCTCCAGCACTCTGTAGTTTAAAATGTTATATATCTACAATGGAATGTTCTCAACAAATGGTGCTGAAACTACTAGACACCCACATGCAAAAAAAATGAATCTAGACACAGACATTATACCTGTCACAAAAATTAACTCAAAATGGATCATTGACCTAAATGTAAAACACTAAACTATAAAACTACTAGAAGATAACATAGAACAAAATGTATGTAATTTCAGATAAGGCAATGACTTTTTAGATACAATGCCAGAGACATGACCCATGAAAGAAATAATGATAAACCGCCCTTCATTAAAATTAAAAACTTGGGTACTCTGGGTGGCTCAGTCGGTTGAGCTGTTGAGCATCTGACTTCAGCCTAGGTCATGACCTCGTGATTCGTGAGTTCAAGCCCCACGTGGGGCTCTGTGCTGACAGCCCAGAGCCCAGAGATTGCTTCAGATTCTGTCTCTCTCTCTCTCTCTGCTCCTCCCCTACTTGTGCTCTGTCTCTCTCTCAAAAATAAATAAAAACATTAAAAAATTTTTAAAAATTAAAAACTTTTGCTCTGCAAAAGACAACATCAAGAGAATGAGAAGACAAGACACAGACTGGGAGAAGATATTTGCAAAAGACATCTGATAAAGGACTGTAATCCAAAGATACAAAGAACTCTTAAAAAGTCAATAATAAGAAAACAATCTGACTAAAAAATGGGCTAAAGACCTTAAGACACCTCACCAAAGATATACAGATAGCAATTAAGCATATAAAAAGATGCTCCACATCATGTCATCCAGAAAATGCAAATCAAAACAATAAGATACCACTAGGTACCTATTAGAGGGGCCAACATCTTTAAACACTGACATACCAAATGCTGGTGAAGATGTGGCAGAATAGGACCTCTCATTCATTGCTAGTGAAAATGTAAAGTGGCACAGCCACTTTGGAAGACAGTTTGGCAGTTTCTTACAAAACTAAACATATTTTTACTATATTACTCAGAAATCCCGGTCCTTGCTATTTACCTAAAGAAATTGAAAACTGTCCACACAAAACCTGCACATGATATTTATAGCAGCTTTATGCATAATTGCCAAAACTTAGAGGCAACCAAGATGTCCTTCAGTAGGTGAAATAGGATAAGTAAATGGTAGTATATCCAGACAATGGAATATTAAACAGTGCTCAAAAGAAATGAGTTATTAAGTCATGAAAAGATATGGAGGAAACTTAAATATATATTACTAAGTGAGAGAAGCCAATCTGAAAAAAGCTATATACTGTACGATTCCAAGTATATGTCATTCTAGAAAAGGTAAAATTATGGAGACAGTAAAAATGCCAGTGGTTGGTAGAGGTTGGAGGAGGGAGAGGAGGGTTGAATAAGCATATCATAATGTTGATACCATAATGATGATTACACATCATTATACATTTGTCATAAACCATAGAATGTACAGCACCATGAGTGAACCCTATGTAAACTATGGACTGTGGTGATCATGATGTGTTAGTGTAGGTTCATCAACTATAAAATGTGTACCACCAGGTGGGGGATATTGATAATGGGGAAAGCTATGCATGTGTAAGGGCAAGGGGACGTATGGGAAATCTCTGTAACTTCCCTTCGATTTTATTTTGTGGACCTTAAACTGCTCTAAAAAATTAAAGTCTTAATAAAAAGAAAAAAATTACATATTTTCTCAAGTTCTCATCTATAAATCCTTGACTACCAAGGAGCTGAAATAGCTAGTTATAAGCTTGGGCAATGGTTTTCTTAATGAGTTGTATTCATAAAGTTCTATTTTACGACCTAAGGCCTGCTTATTTGTGCTCAGAGAAGAGACAGTGGCATTAATATCAGTTTGTTAAAGGCATAATCAACTGGCCATATTGATTGGAGTTCACATTGGCTTTTGACTTTAGAGGTTGAGTAATCTCTTAGGATTAAACCAAACGTTGTTGTCCCAAGCTATAAAACATCCTGCATAAAAGAGGAGTAGCTTTTGTCTTCACAACTACTTTTTTTCTCTTATTCACTCATTTTTTTCTTTCATTAAACATTTTTTAAGTTTATTTTTATTTATTTTGAAAGAGAGATAGAGAGCAAGCGGGGGAGGGCAGAGAGAGAGGGAAACAGAATCCTAAGCAGGTGCTGTGGTGCTAGGGCAACGCCCAACACGGGGTTCTAACTTACAAACTGGGAGATCATGACCTGAGCTGAAACCAAGAGTCAGATGCTTAACCAACTGAGCCACCAAGGCACCACATTTTTTTTTCATTTATTTGCTAAAAACTGAGTGACCATCTAGTCATCATGCTATTAAAGAAGAGTACTAGATTACATGATAGTTAGAGGGGTCTAATTTACTTGGAGGTCTATAAAGGCCTGTAAATGCTTAGAAGAGCACTGAAGTTTAATTTGAGTTTGAAGAATAAGTAGAATTCAATGAAGGGTATAGGGATTGGTGAAGAGTCAGAGTTTTCAGGTCATGATGTTCTGAAGCTGTTTAGAGAAGACAGGTACAGTGGAAAATAGAAACAATGAGGTTCAAAAAGCTTTGGGGGACATGTTGGTAATTTTGCATTTTATTTTAAGAGCAATGGAAATGATATTAGACTTGATAATTATCATTTAGTGGGTACAGCTAAAGCATAATTTGAAATAGGAGACTGAGGTAATAGTGGGGCCAATGAGTAATTCTATGAAAATATTTTTGTTCAGCAACACTTGTTAGGACTATACATGGTTTTGCTAGAATTCAGAAGTATATAGTTAAATAATATACCATTAGTTTGAAGTTAAGATAAGGAGTTGTGTTGTGAAGAAATTAAAACCAATATGAAGTGAAAATATAGTAAGTATGTGAATCAAGTGCTTTGGGAATGCTTGCTGTGAGCTGGGAAACTCTATAACCAATCATGCCTAACAGAGGGAGGCTTGAGCTAAGAATATGAGACTTAGAGCATTTTTTGGCAACTCTTATAGCAACTCAAGTCTTTTTGGCTTCCATGTGCTTGTCGGTCATGTAGTAAATACACCTTTTTTTCTTAAAATATACCGAAAATGTGGAGAGTTGTGAGGGTTTCCTCATAGAGGACAAAACACAAAGAAAGCGAGTATATTGGCTTTTCTTTAGAGTTCTGTGAGGATTGTGTCATCTTGGCAGTAAATGCACCTTGAAAAATAAAGGATGTTCACAAAAATAGTATGAGATCTTGCCATTTGCGACAATATGGATGGACCTAGAGGGTATTATACTAAGGGAAATAAGACAAAGAAAGACAAACACCATATGATTTTACTCATATGTAGAATCTAAGAAATGAACAAACACATGAGCAAAATGCAGAAACAGACCCATAAATGCAATGAACAAACTGATGGTTGTCAGAGGGAAGGTGGTTGGGCAAAAGAGGGGAAAGGGAGTGTGAAACAGAGGCTTCCACTTATGGAATGAACGAATAGGTCATGGAGACAAGAGGCACAGCAAAGGGAATCTAATCAATGGTGTTGTAATAGTGTTGTATGGTGACAGATGGTAGCTACACTTGTGGGCATAATATACAGATTAGTTGAATCACTATGCTGTATGTCTGAAACTAGTGTAACTTTGTGTGTCCACTATACTTGAATAAAAAATATGAAACAAAACAAAACACCTCTCCAGGTGTTTTGCATACTGATACGCAGCCAAGATTGAGAAATAAATTCTGAGGGCTTCCACAGGTTTACTTGTTCCTTGAAAGACCCGTGGACTCATTCTTTCTCTATCTTTTCTATATGCTTAGTATACCAATAATATATAGTCATTGAATAAAGTCTACAAAATACAAAAAAAAAAAAAGAAAAGAAAAGAAAGGGTGTTGACAAAATTGGGGGGTGTTCCCAGCCACTGGGCGGAGTTAGCAGGTAGTCTCTGCAGTACTTATGCCCCGCCAGCCCGCTAGGGCGGCGCAGCTCCGGGGGCCGCGATCCCTTCGCGGAAGGTGACGCTCTTGGCCCCGGCGGCGGCGCAGTACCTGAAAGGCGATAGTTCTGCAGGTTTTGCCGGGAGTCTTTCGCAGCTGCTTGTTCTGTGGCTGTGGCTAGTTCTGCGGCAGGCGGCCGGCCATGGAACGCCCGGGGCCCAGTGAAGGTGGGTTTCGTGGGGCGATCCTAGGCAGGGTGGGTAGGGCCAGCGGGTGCCGGCGTCGCCGCACTAACGAGGTCTCCTCCTTCTCCTCTTGCCCCAGTGACAGGCTCAGACGCGTCGGGACCGGATCCGCAGCTGGCGGTCACCATGGGCTTCACCGGGTTCGGTAAGTGACTGCCTTACGCTTAGCTCCGTCTCCTTTTGCACAGGTTTTAAGAACCGCAGGTTGAGAGGGGAGGCCCAGCTGTCACCTCTGTTCCGCACCCTCCGCTGTGCCAAGTCCTAGTTACTTTAACTCTAGTGTGTATACCTTGCAATTTCTGGGTATTCTCCATCCATTTTCCAATTCTTGCCTGTCTGTTGGGACCAGCTCAGGTGACACGAGTGGAAAGCCTTGTAAGAGAGAAAGGTAGCTTTGTGACTGACCCACGTGGTGGACGGTATTGGTTGGTGGAGGGAGTTGTCTTTTTGTGTCCAGAGACTGAGAGCTAACCATTGACCGTGGTCTGTAACGAGATGGCCTTTCTGGTAACAGGTGAGCCGTTAAGTGATACTATAACGGTTATTAAATCCTTTTTGATTCAAGCCTTTCTTCCCCGGCATCGTTACTTCAATCTCTCTGTGGAGCCTTGTTATGAGATAAAGAAAAACATTTCAAGCAGAGATGTAGTCATCTGTTGAAAACATTACTGTCTGAAAGAAAGCGACGTAAATTGTTTTTCCATTTCTTTTGGGTTTTGGACAGAACAGATATCAGGCTACTGTGTCCAGGTCTCTTGTTGGTGTTCATTTACCCATCTATTATGGTAATGTCTTATGCCACATTTTTACTTCTAGGTAGTTGTTTTTGCAAAAATACTGCATACTTATGTATTATTACAGTACTTTGTTTCAGTTCTTTAGCTTCTTCTCTGATGTCAAAAGTAACATATATTAATAGCAGGAAATCTGAAGAACACAAAAGATGAGAAAGAAGAAAGTAAAGCCATTAATAATCTCGTGATCTAGAAATCAAGACTTAGAACTTTGTTTTCCAGTTTTTCCTGTTGTGTATTTATCAGGAAACTTAAGATCATATGTGTGTACAAGTTTATATTACTCTTAATTATATGCTTTATTTAATTCTTAATACTCTAAGGATTTTCCCATGTTATAAAATGCTGTTCCAAAATGGCTGAATAGTAGTCCATTTAATATAAGTGCATAATTTGTAATATTTTAAACTTTCTCCTACATAGTTTCTAATTCTAATTTTTTTCAGTAATACTAAAGTTAATATTTTTATAAATAACTTTCATGTCTTGTAAAAGGAATTTTTGTGTGTTTTCATAGGGTAGTTTTCTAAAGAATGGACTATAATAAAACATATAAATATTAAAAAGTAACCAAAAATTTGGGTATATGTCTTTTAAAACTGATACATTTTTGTCATAATGCCCTTCAGAAAGTTTGTTTCAATTTATACAAAAGTCAGTATCACGTAAGAATGACATTTTTACCATATTCTTATTAACATGGAGTAGACATTACTATAAAAAAACACGATGAAAACAAATACATTGCTTCCAAACTCATTCAAGTTGTTGTGAGAATTTGATTTCCTGTGGTTTTAGGGTTGAGGCCCCAGTTTCCTTAGTGGCTGTCAGGTGGGAGTCTCTTAGCTCCTTAAGGTACCTGAATTACTTGTCATCTTGCTGCCTTGATCTTAAAATGAAGTAGTGTTTCCAGTCCCTTCTCACACTATATCTCCCTGACTTCTGCTGTATCTGTTCTGCATCTTTGCTTGCAAGGGCTTCTGTGATTTAGATTTAGACCATCTTCTGTTTTAAACCAGGATAATCTATTTTAAAGTCCATAACCTTAATTACATCTACAAAGTCCCTTTTGCTGTGTAGTATAACATATTCACAGGTTCCCAAGATTAGGGTGTGAACATTCTCCATTCTGCTTATGACAGCAGTGTTAGGTTTAAGGGGTAGAGTCCAGGGGATTAGAGGAGGATGGGAAAGTTGGCTGGTTAATGAGACTGTCAATAAAAATTCCCTGAAATAAACTCGTTCTTCTTAGATACTTATCTTGTAGCCATGCTATAAATGAAACAGACTAAATGGTTATAAGTATTTATTAAGTACCTAAAGTTTGCCCAGCTTAGTGCAAGAAGATCACAGTCTGCTACTTATTTCTGTTTAGGAAAAAAAGCTCGAACATTTGATTTGGAAGCAATGTTTGAACAAACACGAAGAACGGCTGTGGAGAGAAGTCGGAAAACACTGGGTAAGAAGTACAGTTAGTCCTTTTCTATTGGTTTAATCCTGTACACGCTTTAAACAAGTATATTGACAGTTATAGAAGACTGAGAAAGGGGTGCCTGGGTGGCTCAGTCGGTTGAGTATCCAAGACTCTTGATTTGGACTCAGGTCATGATCCAGGGTTGTGGGATCCAGCCCTCTGTCTGGCTACGTGCTGAGTGTGGAGTCTGCTTAAGATTCTCTCTCTCTCCCTCGGCCCCGCTCCCGTGCGCTTTCTTTCTAAAAAAACAGAAAAAAAAAAATTCAAAATTGTTAAAAGACCACATGTGTTCGTTCCTTTGGAAGCAGAGGTTATTATTTTTTTTTAACGTAAAAAGTTGCATCTAAGTAGGATAAGAAAGCCTGGATGCTAAAATCTTTTTGAAGTGTGTGCTGTGAACAAGCAAGGATTCTAAATTAATTTGTAAGAATCAGAATAGCAGTTTCTTTATTACCTCTCCTTTCACCTTTATCTGATTTTCATTTCATTTTTTTCTTTTCCTGCTTACAGCGGAACCAGTATTTGGAAGGCTGGGCGAGAGGTGGCACTCAACACCACTGAGTGTTGACTCAGTTTAGAAAATTGAGACATACAGTGAATGTGGCTGCTGCTGTTGAACCCCTGCATTAATGAATTATATCACACATGTAACGAAGGCCTTAATTTCCAGACTGTCTGGTTTGATACCAGGCGGTTGGCAATTCTGGAAAGCGCCTTGGGGTCTTCCAAGTAGACTGACTTCTCTACTGCTTTCTTTGGATCTGAATCAGATCGTTGTTACACTGGAGAAGGAATAGATGTATCCTGATAGAGTAAAACGGGCTAGAAATCAGAGATAGGACTTTTAGACAAATTTAAGTGACTGTTGTTCTGCCAGTTGTCCTTTTTGGTTTAAAATATATAGCAGTAATACCTAATATTTGGAAAGTGAGCTTCATGTGATTTTTTTTGGTCTTTGGAAGAATAAGTTGTTTTTTTGTGTGTGTGTGTGTGTGTGATGAGAGGCCCACTATGTACATATACTATTAAAAAAACTGTCATTATGTGAAATCTCACACACAATACACAAAAGTATGGTAATGAACTCTTATCACACGGATTTAAGTACTATAATAATTCATGGCTGGTGTTATTTCCATTTACTTCCCCTCTCAGATTATTTTGGCACAAATCTTAGACATTATTTCACCTGTAAATATTTTAGTATATGTTTTTAAGAGATACAGATCCTTGAAAAAAATGTTTATTTTTGAGCGACAGCACAAGTTGCGGAGGGGCAGAGACAGAGGGGGATAAAGGATCTGAAGTGGGCTCTGTGCTGACAGCAGCCAGCCTGATGCAGGGCTCAAACTTGTGAACTGTGAGATCATGAACTGAGCCAAAGTCGGATGCTCAACCAACTGAGCCATCCAGGTGCCCCCCGATCCTCTTACCTTAGCATACTTAAAAATATTAAATAATTTGGTATCATCAGACAAGATACAAAGACATTTTGTATTTGAGGCCTATTTACAAATGCTTTAACCACTTGATTTTTAAACATTTTAGTGAATGCTTATACTGTTATAGTATAGCATTCTTGTATTTACCTCTTTCAGCATGTGATAACGAAACATTGGCACAGAGATTGTCTTATTCACCTGAATGAGTTCTATAGTTCCCTATACCATGCCTTGCAAGATAAGTTCTCAATATATACTTGAGAAGGTTAAATTGAATTTGGAACTGTAATACTGTCTTTTGAAAAACGCTGCTTCTTTGGAGAATGTTTTAAAATCCTTTGTATGGATACAGAGCTTGGGATTTGGAGTTGGAGGACCTAGGTTTGAGGGTCAGCCACACATCAGGTTAGAGATAATGTTGGATGAGTTTTCAAATTTAGAGCCTTAATTTCTTTGTCTGTTAGGTGAAAGTGATAATAAGGTCTTCCTTAGAGGGTTCTTGAAAGGATTAAGATGTTGAGCATAGTACTATTTATTTATTAAGTTTATTTTGAGAGAGAGAGAGAGAGAGAGAGTGAGCACATGCATGCTAGTGAGGGAGATACAGAGAGAGGGAGAGAGAGAATCCCAAGCAGGCTGTGTGCTGTCAGCACAGAGCCCCACATGAAGCGCGATCTCACAAACTCTGAGATGGTGACCTGAGCCTAAATCAAGAGTCAGACGCTTAACTGAGCCGCCCAGGTGCCCTGGGCATAGTACTTTTTAAACAGTTAAGTACTTGAAAAATGTCACTTTTATTTTTTATTATATGTTTATTCTTTATTTGTGTATTTATGTATTTATTTATGTATGTATGTATGTATGTATGTATGTATGTATTTATTTAGAGAACACAAGTAGGGGAGGGGTAGAGAGAGGGAGACCCAGAATCCAAAGCAGGCTCCAGTCTCTGAGTTGTCAGCGTGGAGCTCAGTGCAGGACTGGAACCCACGAACCATGAGATCATAACTGAGCTGCAGTTAGATGCTTAACAGACTGAGCCACCCAGGCACCCTAAAAATATCACTTTTAATTGCTAGAGTTTTTCTTAGTAAAAGCACATATGCGTTTAGCACCTGAGAGGACTTATAGTGAAGAGTTACTACATTTTTAAAATTTGAAACGTTATCTCAGGACCAAGTTCTTCTGTGATGTTTGTGGATGAATTAAATGTATTGAACTTCCTTGATTTAGTATTGTTGGACTTGGACATAGTATTATATCCTCAGACTGCTGTTTTTACCCTGATCTAAACACATGAATCCAGTTTGACTTATTTTTCTTGAAAGTTCAAAAACTGATATGGGCATAATTTATTTTGTGCTTGGACTGGAGTCTGTGAGCATTGACATGAAACTTGAGGAGAATAAAAACTTTGGTCCCTTTTAATAGCGAGTTTGTGTATATGAATATGAACTGTTTTGGTTGGTAAATGCCCTAGTAGAAAGGATGAATTACTATAAAACCTCAATAAAGTATGCATTATTTAAAATGTCAGGAAATAGTAGTGGTGCAATTTTTTTTTTTTTTAAGTTTTCAAATTTTTTGAAAGCTCTAAGTTTGTTTAAGTCATATAAAAGGTCCTTTTTTAGGACTGTAATACTATGAGGACATAAGTGGGGAGGAAAGATTTCTTTTTAAAAATTTATTTATTTTATTTTTTTTTAGAGAGGGAGAGAGATTGTGAGCTGGGGACAGGGGCACAGGGAGGGAGAGAGAATCTTAAGCAGGCTCCACATTTAGCAAGGAGCCTGATGCAGGGCTTGATCCCACGACCCTGGGATCAGGGCCTGAGCTGAAATCAAGAATTGGATGCTCAACTGACTGAGCCCCCCAGGGGCCCCCCCCCCAATTTTTTTTTTTTCAAATGCTTATTTTGGTTGTGCCTATGTTTTAGATGGATTTATGAACTTTCTCAGTTATGTAACTGGAAAAAATGAAAAAAAACATGAAAGAATTTGAAAATGATTTCAATGGATGATTTAATGATCCTGAAAAGAAAATCTGTCCCGTACATTTTAGAAATTAGAAAAGCTTAAAGGTTTTTTTTTCCCCCCCTCCGGTGTACTTGAAATGGTCTCTCTACCTGGTTGAATACTACCTCATCATTTAAGCCCTCATATTTTACTTTTGTTAGGTGTTCTTTTTTTTTTTTTTAATGTTTATTTATTTTTGAGAGAGAGGGAGAGACAGAGTGTGAGCAGGGGAGGGGCAGAGAGAGAGGGAGACACAGAATCTGAAGCAGGCTCCAGGCTCTGAGCTGTTAGCCCCGATGCGGGGCTCGAACCCATGAACTGTGAGATCATGACCTGAGCTGAAGTCGGATGCTCAGACAACTGAGCCACCCAGGCATCCCACTAGGTGTTCTTTAAAAACCTGTTTGGATATAATGGCTTTGTTTCCATGACACTTTAAAAAATACTATAGATTTTATCTTAATATTGTTCACGTATTAAGGATAAGAACTTTGTTCTTCATTTTTGCAGTGCCTAACAGAGCTGGGTACATAATGGTTATATCCCTAAATATTTAATGGAGATACGTCATAAATGTAGTTAAAATGTTCTTATTCTTTACTTCCTGGTATTTTGACAATATTTAAAATTACGGGCACCTGAGTGACTCAGTCAGTTAGTTGAGCATCCGACTTTGGCTCAGGTCATGATCTCATCGTTCCTGAGTTTGAGCCCCACATCAGGATTCACTGCTGTCAGCACGGAGCCCACTTTGGATCCTCTGTGTCTCTTCTCTCTCTCTCTCTCTTTCTGCCCCTCCCTTGTTTGTGCTCTCTCTCTCTCAAAAATAAATAAACATTTAAAAAAATTAAATTCAACGTAAATTTATGTGAAATTTGTAGGGTAATGAATTATTTTAAAGTAGAATAACAAAAACATTTAGCAAGATTTAAGTCCCGTGGGTAAAAAGAGTATCATGATTAGAGAACATTTATTTTAGCTATTATTTCTGGTAATTTTATTTCTTTTACTTTTTTTTTAAGTTTATTTATTTTGAGAGAGAAACAGAGAGAGAGCACAAGTGGGGAAGGGTCAGAAGGAGAGACAGAATCCCAAGCAGGCTCCACGCCATCAGTGCAGAGCCTGATGCAGGGCTTGAACTCACAGACTTGAGATCATGGAGATCAAGAGTTGGGCACTTAACCATCTGCACCACCCAAGCACCCTTTATTTCTTTTATATTTTATCTTAAGTTTCATTTCTTCAAGTTAAGTGGTTGCTATAATGATTGGCTCTGAGATTTTCAGCTGCTGAATTACATTCTTTTGAGTCTGCAGTTTGTGTGAATCAGCCCAGATGGGACATGGAGGTATTGGATAGTTTGCTGCTAATCTAGACAAAAATTGCGTACATTTGGAGGGGCTTTTGCAGAAATGGCTGTCCATAGTTGATAACTGAAGGTAGAGAACAATAAAATGAGGTGCTTGGAAGTATAAAATTAAGTGTTGGGTAGTAGATTAATTCATTTTGGTTGAGGGAAGATACAGAGCATTTTTACAGTGCTTACAGTGTGCTTGGTTCCACATTGGGTCAAAGTGCGTGAAATGATACCCTCTGTCAGGGAGTTATAGACTACTGAATTCTGTTTGGTTTTGGTTTTTGTCCTCAGTTAACAATGAGGAAGAAAAATTTTTTTCCTCTAAAATGTCTTAATCCCCCTTTTATCTTTATCCTTTGCTTTAATGAAGCATCAGGTGATGGCAAGAACCTCTCTGATTAGAAAATCCTTTCTGGTGATGGGGCTCCTGGGTGGCTCAGTCGAAGTGTCCTACTTCAGCTCAGGTCACGATCTCACACTCTGAGTTCGAGCCCCGTGTCGGGCTCTGTGCTGACAGCTCAGAGCCTGGAGCCTGTTTCAGATTCTGTGTCTCCCTCTCTGCCCCTCCCCTGCTCATGCTGTCTCTCTCTGTCTCAAAAATAAATAAAAACATTTTTAAAAATTTAAAAAAATAAAAAATAAATAAAGAAGATCCTTTCTAGTGTTAAAAAATTAAAATTTTAAATTAAAAAATTAGATGCTTCACTAGGGACAAGTTGTTTGGAGTAGTTATCCTCTGCTGAGGAACTCTAGTTGAGCAGGTGGGTGGGCCAGTTTCCGGATAGTCTGGCCACAAGCATGCAGTGAAGGGCTGGGCTTTATTGCCTCTTGGAGAGAAAGGCAGGCAAATTGTTACTTAAGGTGGGTGGTGCTCATTGGATAATTTTAGTCTCTTAAGAAAGTCTGGTCACATCTCAGAAAGATCCAGTTTTGGAGCCTCAATTCACTGTTTTGGGACTTTATAGCTTTGTTACTTGACTTTTCAATGGCATAGATTTCTCAAATGTAGAGTGAGAATAATAGTACCTACTTCAAGTGTATCGTGTAATTGAGATTGTTAGGAGAGTAAAACTTAAATGTTCTCACTTAAAAAAAAAAAAGGTAGATATGTGAGATGATGGATATGTTCATTCACTCCATGGAGGGAATCCTCTCATAATGTATATGTATATTATATCACATTGTACATTTTAAATCTTTTATAATTTTATTTGTCACCTATACCTCAATAAAGCTAAAAAAATAATATTTACTTCAGAGGTCGTTGTGATGATTAAAAGAGTTAATTTATAGGCAGTGCTTAAAACAATACCTCATACATAGTTAGCTCCATGTTAAGTATTAGCTGCTCTAATTTTTGTTAAATTAAGGTTGCTATTAAGATACTTTTTGTTACTTGCAAAGAAGTCCTAGAAGACCTAATTAAAAATGGCTCAAGGGGCTCCTGGGTGGCTCAGATGGTTAAGTGTCTGACTTTGGCTCAGGTCATGATCTCACAGCTCCTTAGTTCGAGCCCCGCATCAGGCTCTGTGCTGGCTACTTTGGATTCTGTGTCTCCCTCTCTCTCCGCCCCTCCCCTGCTCATGCTCTGTCTCTCTCTCTCTCTCTTAAAAATAATAAACATTAAAAAAATTTTTTTAAATAAAAAATAAAAATGGCACAACTAAGAAAAATGTACTGTTGCACATGACAATAACTCTGGAATGGGGCTCTTCCATCTTCTGAGTCCTGACCTGAAGAATATTAAGTTTTTCCCTCTTTTTCTGCTTTGCCAGTTGTAGGGTATTGGCTTGTCCCAAGCTGGGTATATTCTCATGACCTAAAATTGTAAGTGAAATTTTGTTACATGCAGATGACCACCTCCACAGGCTGAAAGGATACTGTTTGATATATGTTTTAAAAGTAAGGGGTGCCTGGGTGGCTCAGTTGGTTAAACTGACTCTTGATTTCAGCTCAGGTCATGATCCTCAAGGTCATGGGATTGAGTGGAGCCTGCTTGGGATTCTCTCTTCTTCTCTCTCTCAAAATAAAGAAAAGAAGAAAACCTTTCTCAAGTTTTCTTCCGGCTGACTTCTCCTCAGATCTTAATTGACTAGTATTAGTGTGGCACATCAGCTCCAAAAAACAGCCACTGACAAGAGTGATAAAGTTGAGTTGGAATCAAGTTTTAACCCTTTCTGGGCGGGGAGGGGCCCAGGATCTGCTGAAGAACTTGCTCTTATCTGGAGAAAATTGTGGTTTTCGGAGCAAGGGAAAAAGGGAGAAATGGCTGTTGGATAGCTAATAACGTATGCCGAGGTACTGTTTACTGAGTAAGGTCAGAACTGCCCCAAGACCTGAGCCTAGGATCAAATGTCCAAGTGTTTTTCACCCCCGAACCCCTCTCCTCCCACCCTGTAGAGTACAGAGGGATTGACTGGAGAAGCAGGATGAGGGTAGGAGCCAAGCAGGGCAACTCTTTAAAAAAAAATTGTTTTTTAATGTTTATTTTTGAAGGAGAGAGATATAGGCGTGAGCAGGGAGGGGCAGAGAGAGA
This sequence comes from Panthera uncia, assembly GCF_023721935.1. Classification (NCBI taxonomy): domain Eukaryota; kingdom Metazoa; phylum Chordata; class Mammalia; order Carnivora; family Felidae; genus Panthera; species Panthera uncia. Next base: position 123,128,151 of record NW_026057577.1, on the reverse strand, counting down.
GGGGGAGACACAGAATCCAAAGCAGGCTCCAGGCTCTGAGCTGGTTAGCACAGAGCCCCACAAGGGGGCTTGAACCTGCCCACCGTTAGATCATGACCTGAACTGACATGGGACGCTTGACTGAGTGAGCCACCCAGGTGCCCCGGGGCAGCTCTTATAGGACATTATCTTCCTCTTTTTTATTTTTTTCAACCTCAGCATCAGAGTGCAGAATTGTCAACTTCTAAGTCACCTTAGCCCAGTGGTGAGCACAAAAAATATGAACACAAGCTAGGGCTGTAGTATGTATTTGCCTTACCTCTTCCTGCAGAGTTTAATCTTCCTTGTTTGAATTCAGAGGATATCTAGTTACTTGTTGACACTTGCTTGCTATCTCCTTGTTTCTCATCGTCCAGGTCCTGGCAACAAAAGACCCTAAAGAGTACAACATTTCAATTAATAAGTAGTACCCTTTAATAGTGCCTAAGTTTGGGTGTATTGTTTTTTCATCATTAAGGAAAAATGTTAAAGATTATCTTAAGTTATTGAAGATCATGGTAGTTAAGAACCAGACTGTTCATATAATTAATTTCCTTCCTATGTGTCCCTCAATTGTAGAGTGAGATTATCAGAGGAAAAAGATTTAATTTCTTTGGATATTTGTTTTTGTCTTTCCAAGGTAAATAACTCTAGAAATCTGAAATTTTCTCATAGTTTTTGTGGGAAGTGCTTGACCACAAATCCAGTGTGGGAAATTCAGAAATGAACAAAATGTTTTTTTTACACAGAGCCCGACACAGGGCTTGAACTTGTGAACCATGAGATCATGACCTGAGCCAAAGTTGGATGCTTACCTGACTGAGTCACCCAGGTGACCCAGGAATGAACAAAATTCTGTTTATAGTGTAAAACATTGAAAATGAAAAGTAAAATTACCTAAGATCTTACTTTTAGATACTTTTTTACTTATAACCTTCCACATCTTTTTATTTTATTTTTATTAATTAATAATTAATTAATTAATTAATTTAAAGACTTTATTTTTATTTAAAATTTTTTTTCAACATTTTTTATTTATTTTTGGGACAGAGAGAGACAGAGCATGAACGGGGGAGGGGCAGAGAGAGAGGGAGACACAGAATCGGAAACAGGCTCCAGTCTCCGAGCCATCAGCCCAGAGCCTGACGCGGGGCTCGAACTCACGGACCGCGAGATCGTGACCTGGCTGAAGTCGGACGCTTAACCGACTGCGCCACCCAGGCGCCCCAAGACTTTATTTTTAAACAATCTCTACATCCAATGTGGGGCTCAAACACACAACCCCGAGATCAAGAATTACATGTTCCACTGACTGAGCCAGCCAGATTCCTCCCGTATCTTTTTAGATAGTACATTGTGGTTCATATGCTATTCACATGCTAATTTTGCTTAGCGCATCTGTTACTATTTTTCCCAGATTTGTACATTTTCCATCACTAATTTTATTGACTGTATTTTATATTATCGTGGTTTACAATAGTTATTTTCCCATTGTTAGACATGTAGGTTGATAATTTTTTGCTGTTACTGGGACCACTCTTAAGTTACATCTCTGTGACTATGTTAATTTTTAGCCTTTATTAATAGTGAAAAATTTTGAAGAGTAACTGTTGGAAAATTTTTTAATCTTTTCAGAAGCAAGAGAAAAAGAGGAAGAAATGAACAGAGAGAAAGAATTAAGAAGGCAAAATGAAGATATTGAACCAACATCTTCAGGCTCAAATGTGGTCAGAGATTGCTCTAAATCATCTTCCAGGTGCTTGATTTTCTCAAAAGGATTCTATTAAATTATCGCTCCCATTTAGGTGTTTAATCTCAGATTAAATTGAATCTAGATAATTGATTATCTTAGATAATTGAAACTGGTAGTCATTGCAAAGGAAAAAAGAGGATAAAGATAGAGATTTTGTTCTAAGAAATTTTTTAAAAATATCTTCAGTTTTTTTTTTTTAATTAAAGATCTTCAGTTCTAATTAGAGCTCAGCAAGTAAACACTATCAGATTTTAGTTTTCTCAGAAATATAAAGCAAGTGACAGCTTCTTTTGTCAGTCACCACAATGACTATGCGTTGGCACTAGGGGGAGCAGTCTTTACTGGTTCTGAGAAGGGACAGGGTGACCTTTTTCCTAGGGAAGAGAAAGCCCATAATTAAAAAGAATTCTCTTGAAATTTTGTAAACAAATACACATTTTTAGATAAATGAGAAAGTACACATTAGTTAAGGACTTTTAAAAATGTTTTTTTTAATGTTTATTTGTGGGAGAGAGAGAGAGAGACAGAGCATGAGCGGGGAGGTGCAGAGGGCAAGGGAGACACAGAATCCAAAGCAGGCTCTAGGCTCTGAGTGGTCAGCACAGAGCCTGATGCAGGGCTTGAACTTACAAACCTCAAGATCATGACCTGAGCTGCAGTTGGATGCTTAACTGACTGAGCTACCCAGGCGCCCCAACATTAGTTAAGGACTTTTAAAGGCCCTTTTGATAATGGTTTTCACGTACTAGGACAAAATGCTAGAACATATAGGTGGGAGGAAACTGTGAAATGACTTTTTTCTTCAATGAGGCAACTGGAAGTTGTATAATTTCTGCATAATTTTAATTGCTATAAGGCTATGCAGTTTTTCTTGTGATTTTTACGTCTTTTTTTAAAAAAATAAATCTGATCATTTCTTTCTCCACTTGAATTTGGACCTTATAATTTATATTGATAAACTTGTTGCATTTGATATTTTTTCTCATTCTCTAGCTTTTTATTTATTTTATTTTATTTTATTAAAAAAATTTTTTTTTTTTAAACATTTATTTATTTTTGAGACAGAGAGCATGAACAGGGGAGGGTCAGAGAAAGAGGGAGACACAGAATCTGAAACAGGCTCCAGGCTCTGAGCTGTCAGCACAGAGCCCGACGCGGGGCTCGAACCCACGGACCGCGAGATCATGACCCGAGCTGAAGTCAGACGCTTACCGACTGAGCCACCCAGGCGCCCCAACATTTTCTAGCTTTTTAAAGAATCTCAGTTATATCACATTTCATTGTACAAACATTGTTTTCATGTGTTTGAGCATATTTTATTCAAGATACATTTCTAATTTTTTTAAATATTTATTTTTGAGAGAGAGAGAAAGACAGAGCACGAGCAAGGGAGGGTCAAGAGAGAGGGAGACACAGAATCAGAAGCAGGCTCCAGGCTCTGCACTGTCAGCACAGAGCCCGACATGGGGCTTGTACTTATGGACCGTGAGATCATTACCTGAGCCAAAGTTTGACACTTAACTGACTGAGCCACTTAGGCTCTCTAAGATATATTTCTTAGGCAGTTATTGTCCCTCAGATATGAGATTATTATGCTATTCTCTTTTTTTCTAGATTTAATAAAAATTACTTTATAAGTGAGAAATTATTATGAAGTATTTAAGACTTTCAAAAAGTTGATAAAGGATAGTATCCACTAGACAACTTAAGAAGTAAACTTTTACTGTTATGGTGAACACTTCTCAGAACTGCCTTCCATTGCCACTCCCTCCCTTCTTGGCAGAAGTAACCAATCTTCTAAATTAAAATTTTTTTATGTATCTCTTTATAATGTTATTGTGTATCTTTGTATCCCTAAGACATATATAATATTGTTTTGCATATTTTACAACCTTTCTAGTATAGCACTTAGCATATTATACACTATTATGTAAACTGTTTCTGCTGTGTGTTCTTTCATAAGATTATGGACACTGTAAAGTCAGGGTTGTTTTTCCCTTTAATTAAACAAAAAATTTTTGTTATGAAGTATACTATACATATAAAGCTCTGAATATCCTACATTTAAAGTAGAGAGAATGATGAAGTGAACACCTAGCTTGGGAGAGAGAGTATAGAGCTTTACCAGTGTCTTTGAAGTCCTCTCTCTGCTCATATTTCTCTTTCTTGCACTGGGGAAATCTTCACTTTGTTTACCCTTACTTCCTTTTTTTTCTAAATAGTTTACTAGGTATAAGTGTATTCCTAAACAGTATGCTGTTTTATATGATTTCTTATTTAAAATTACTTATTTATTTAGAGTGCATGTGTGTGAGTGAGTGTTGAGTTGGGGAGGGGCAGAGAGGGAGAGAGAGAATCCCAAGAAGACGTTGCACTGTCAGGGCCCTGACTTGGGGCTCGATCCCACAAACCGTGGGATCATGACCTGAGCTGAAATAAAGAGTCAGATACTCAACTGACTGAGGCCAGGGGCCTCATGATTTCTTATTTTATATTGATGCTGTTAATGCTGTCTTGGATCTTTTTTCACTTTGGTGTTGTTTTGTTTTTTTTTTAATCCAAGATGTTTTTGAGATTCACTCATGTTCACAAGTGGGGTTATAGTTTATTTTCAGTGCAGTTTGGTTTTCTTTTTAGAAATACACTATAATTTTTTCCATTGTCTAGTCAGTTTAGGTTGCTGTTTTTCTGTATTATTATGACATTTTTTATGTTTTTACTGACTTGTAGCCATCCTCTGTTTTATATGTGCAAAAGTTTCTTTACAGTATGTATCTAGTAGTAGACTTGTTAGGTCTTTAAGTACATACTTACTTTTACTATATTTGGCTTAGTTATTTTCTGAAGAGTTTGTACCCATTTACATTACCACCAGCAGAGTGTAAGAATTCCTGTTGCTCCACATCCTTGCCAACACCCATTATTGTTACACATTTTCATTTTTGCCAACCTGATTATTGTGAAGTAATAGCCTTATGATGTTCATTTGCACTTTGCTGGTTACTGGTGTAGTTGTGCATCATTTTAAAAGTTTTTTGGAGATACATTTTTTCTTCTGAAGATCTAAAAAGAACTGTATCTTCTGTCAGATTTTATATTGGGTTGTTTGATGGTTTATTATAATTTTTTTATTTTTTAATGGTGTTTTTAAATAAACACAAGTTTCACATTTTAATGTATTCTAGTTTATTAATCTTTTCTTCTGTGTTTTTGTGTTTTGCTTAAGAAATGAGTCCTGGGGTGCCTGTTTGGCTCAGTTGGTTGAGCGTCGGACTCTTGATGTCCCCTCAGGTCATGATCTTGCGGGTGTGGGATCAAGCCCTGTGTCGGGCTCTGTGCTGAGCTGCTGAGCATGGAGCCTGCTTGGGATTTTCTCTCCCTTTCTCTCTCTGCCCCTCTCCTTCTCGTGCTCCTGCACACGCACTCTCTCTCCCCCAAAGTAAATAAATAAACTTAAAAAAAAGAAAAAAGAAATGAGTCTTTGTTCTGAGATCATAAAGAAAACTTCCTATGTTTTTTCTTAAAGTTCTCAAGTTTTGTATTTAACATTTATGTCTTTATTCAATCCAGAATTGCTTTTTGTGAGTAATGTGAAGTTGTAATCCAGTTTTATTTTCTCCTCCATATGGCTAATCAATTTTCCCTGTCCCTTTATTTTTAATTTTAATAGGATTTAATTTTTATTTTATTTATTTTTTAATTAAAAAATGTTTTTAATGTTTATTTTTGAGAGACAGAGACAGAGCATGAGTGGGGGAGGGGCAGAGAGAGGGTAACACAGAATCTGAAGCAGGCTCCGGGCTCTGAGCTGTCAGCATAGAACCAGACACAGGGCTGGAACCCACAAGCAGTGAGATCATGACCTAAGCCGAAGTCAGATGCTTAACCGACTGAGCCATCCAGGCTCCCCAAGGCCTTATTTTTTAGATTAGTTTTAGGCTCATAGCAAAATTGAGCAGAAGGTACAGAGATTTTTTTTCCATATAGCTCCTGTCCTCCTACCTCCCTCATCATCAACACCCCCCTACCAGAGCGATACATTTGTTACAATTGATGACCCCATGCTGACACATCATCATCACTCAGAATCCATAGTTTACATGACAGTTCAGTCTTTGATATTGTACATTCTGTAGGTTTGGACACATATGTAATGACATGTAGCTACCATTATATATCAGAGTAGTTTCAGTGACTTAAACATCCTCTGTGTGCTACCTTTTCATTCCTTCCTCCCCCTAATTCCCAACAACCACTGATCTTTTAAATTTTTGTCAAAGAATTTATACACATTATGAAATCAAACATTGTTTTTCCCTGTTCATGATTCTTACTTTCCAGAAAAAAACTACTTAAATTTTTTTGTTTTTCATCTTTTATTTACCTTCATATTTCTAAATTGTAACCTTTTACCACTGTCTTGATTTTTTTCTACTGTGGCAACTTTCTGTTTTCAAAATTTTTTACACACCAAACAGAAATTTGACCATTAACCAATGATTTCTCACTGTTCTCTCCTCTTAGCCGCTGATAGCCTCTGATATACTTTCTGTCTCCTTGAAATTTACCTGTTCTAGATATTTCATATAAGTGGAATTATGCACTGTTTTCCTTTCATATCTGGCTTCTTTCACTTTGGATGATGTTTTCAAAGTTCTTGTATCAGAACTTCATTCCTTTAAATGGTTAAATAGTATTCCATTGTATGTATATATCACAATTTGTTTATCCATTCATGTGTTACTTAATATTTTTGGGTTTCCACCTTTTGAGTTTTGTGAATGTAATGAACATTGGTGTACAAGTATATGTTTTTGAGTCTTTGCTTTTAATTCTTTTTGGTATATACCAAGGCGTGGAATTTATGGGTAATATGGTGATTTTATGTTTAACTTTCTTTTTTTAAAATTTTTATTCATTTACTTTTTAAGATTCATTTTTAAAAATATTTTTAAGTTATATATATATATGTATATATATATATATATATATATATATATATAATGTTTATTTATTATTGAGAGACAGAGAGACAGAGCATGAGCAGGGGAGGGTCAGGGAGAGAGGGAGACACAGAATCCGAAGCAGGTTCCAGGCCTTGAGCTGTCAGCACAGAGCCCAACGTGGGGCTCGAACTCACAAACCGTGAGGTCATGACCTGAGCCAAAGTTGGATGCTCAACTGACTGAGCCACCCAGGTGCCCCAGTATTTTTAAGTAATCTTTATACCCAGCGTAGTGCTTGAACCTAAGTACCCCAAGATCAAGAGTCACGTGCTCTCCACTGACTGAGCCAGCCACGTGCCCTTATTTATTTTAAGTAATCTCTACATCCAACATGGGGTTCGAACTCACGATCCTGAGGTCAAGAGTCGCATGCTCCTCTGACTGAGCCAGCCAGGCACCCCTGTTTAACTTTCTTTATGAGGAATTGCCTAACTGTTTTACAATGTGGTTGCACCATTTTATATTCCTATCAGCAATGTACGAGAGTTCCAATTTTTTCACATTCTTGTCATTAGTTATTTTCCATTTTGTTTTGTTATGGTTTTAATATAGTCATCCTAGTAGGTGTGAATTGGTATCATGTAGTTTTTTCATTTCCCTAATGTCTAAAGGTTTTGAGCATTTTTTTCATGTGCTTATTGGCCATTTATATATCTTCTTTGGAGAAATAACTATTGAAGTCCTTTAACCATTTTTATTTTTTATTCATTATTATTATTTTTTTAAGTAGTCTTCACATTTAACACAGAGCCCAATGCAGGGCTTGAACTCATGACCCTGAGATCAAATCTGAGCTGAGATCAAGGGTTGGACACTTAACCGACTGAGCCACCCAAGCGCCCCCAAATAATTTTTTAAAAAATCTACAATGTTGTTAAAATTTGTTTTAGAGGAAGGTAGTCATTTAAGACTACCACTTTTTAAAAAAAATTTTAAGTTTTTGGTAGGTGCCTGGGTGGCTCAGTTGGTTAAGCACCTGACTCTTGATTTCAGCCCAGGTCGTGATCTCACAGTTTGTGAGTTGGAGTTCCGCATCGGCTCTATGCTGACAGTGTGGAGCTTGCTTGGGATTCTCTCTCCCTCTCTCTCTGACCCTCTCTTGCTCACATTCTCTCTTTCCCAAAATAAATAAACTTAAAAAAATAAATTAAAAACATTTGTTTTAATTTGAGAGAGAGAGAGGGTGAGAGCATGTGCAAGCAGGGGAGAGTGGCTGAAGGTGAGAGAGAGAAAGAAAGAGAGGGAGAGAGAGAATCCCAAGCAGGCTCCACACTCAGCATAGAGCCTCATGTGGAGCTCGATCCCACAACCCTGGGATCATGACCTGAGCTGAAATCAAGAGTTGGACACTCAACTGACTGAGCCATCCAGGCGTCCCTCAACTGACGGAGCCATCCAGGCGTCCCTAAGACTACCCCCTTTTTTTGGCTTTAAAGAAATAGTGTATGAATGTAAGTTGCCCTTCAAAATCAAATGCTGGGAAGAAATATGTCGTTTATTCAATGAAATATAGCTGCAGGATAGGAGGGAAATATTGATGTACTCATAATTTGTAAGATAGGAATCATTCAGACATTTGCATTTTCTCTAAAGAAATTAGTACCAGAAATAATGAATTTTGCTTATGAATTTAATTTCTAAACTGAAATTGTATACTTACACATCTTATTTAATGCTTAGCTAAGCTCTCTTTTAAAAAGTCAGCTGAGAAAAATGTTAGGTTTTGACTCCTCTGTTTTCTCATCAGATGCATATTGTTTCTCAGGATCTGGTTCATATTTTGGCACCACATTGAGTCAAGGCATATTTTAAACATGGAATGTGCTCTGTTTTCTGTCACGGACATTTTTGGGCATAATTTTACAGACTTTGTTTTTCAGAAATTGAAAATATGTTAAAATAGTTTATTTTTTTGCCTTGTGTATATTAGAAGCAAAAAGACAGAAATGGACTTAGAAGCTGCATAGAAGCTGATACATTCCATCTAGTTTCATGTGGGTATTAGGACTGCATAATCAGCCGTGGAATCAACATGGCTTCATGTAGTTGTCAGTTCAGTGCTTGCTTCTGAACTAGTTAATTCAGTTAAAGCATTGGTGCTAAAGATTAACAGTTTAGTTAGAGCTCTCTGTGCTCTGAATAATTTTGCATTAAGACAGTCTGCGACTTCTAAACTAGTACAGTTGGGAATTTGTGATTTTAATCACAAGGGAGAAAATTTTGGAGTGTGACTACTTTAATAAAAATGTATTCAGTCATCCAGCTGTTATTTATTGAACATCTATTGTGGGTTAGGCACTGGTTTCAGCACTGGGGATACAGCAATTAGGGAGTCAGATGAGATCTCCGAGCTCATATTGTTGGGATATTTGAGGAGATGGATAACAGATTGTAAACAACTGAGTAACCAATCAAATAAGATAACTTAGTGAGGTATTTAATAAAGATAAACTAAGAGAACGAAGATAATAGTGACTGATAGGGATGTGTTTGAAGATTAAGAAAGGGGGGGGCATTAAAGCCTCTTTGAGGAGGTGACATGGGACGAGACCTGAAAGATGAGAAAGAGGCCATTTAATGATCAGTTCCAGCAGAGGGAACTGCAGGTGCAAAGACCCTCATGCTGGACCAAACTTAACCTCTGTGGTTTGAAAGAAGGCCTGTAGGGCTGGAGAACCATGAGCTAAACCGTTGCAAAAACAAAGAGAAGCTCTTCGTGGAGGTTTGCTTGCTCCTGTCTTTGTATGTGGATAAGTGTTTACGTATGTATTCCCCTCAATATTGATCTTAGGTGAAAATAAAAAGAAAAATCACATTTTTTTTTCTTCAGTGGATATTGAGTGCCTATTAATTACGTCAGGCCTCATTTAGGTGCTAGAGACAGCAATGAACACAACACACAAATTTCTGTTTTCATGGAGCTTACATACTAGAAATACTTTATTAGAGGGCAATAATACTTTGAGTTTTATAAAATATTTAATAGATTAATGCACACAATTATGAACACAATTCTCAACCCTTTGGGATGGGATGGGAAGTGGAGGCATATGGTGGATGGTGGTGGATTTCAGAATGCCTAGAGGTGCGTGATAAAGACCTCAATGCAACTGCGTAATGGTCCTCCGGTGTGCTGGGTAGAAAAACACCTTGAGAATCAGTGTGATGCTCCTTACAGTAAGACAGTTTTAGAATCCAGGGATGCTACATAAAACGTTTTAGCAACTCAACAAATTTGAATAAAAATTGGGAAACAATTTGTGTTTCAGAAAATATATTGAAACCTTATGGGAGTAATACTAACTTTCTTACATGGCTGCCTTTATTTGCTTCTGTGGTAAAAACAGTGATTGGATTCAGATATAGGAAACAGAGGGATTGGTTACCTTAGTGGTTTTCTTTCTTATGGATATAGTAGTTTGTAGTTTTTTCCCACATCCCAGTTCTGCTGGCTCTTCGTGAGTGAGGATTATCTCAGGGGCCGTAACATAATTGCTGTGACCTTTAACTCTGACTTTATGTTTAGGGTAAGTGGATAAAAGAAACTTTTACTTTCTTAAGATAAAATAATACCTGAGTTACACATTTAATGTCTGAATTACAATTTTAACAAACTACACATTAATTAATTAATTAAAATAAAAACTTAGTTGTTAAAAGGAGAGGCAGAGTTTCCTGGGAAATCAGTACTATCTCTAGAGTGTGTTCTTTGTTGCAGTAGAGGCAAAGAGTTTCTGTTTCTGTATTTTCAGGGATACAAGCAGCAGTGAAAGTGAAGAGAGTTCTGGTTCTTCTGATGATGAGTTAATTGGCCCTCCTTTACCTCTTCAAATGATGAAAGAACCAGGTAATCATATTGAGGAAGATATCGTTGGCCCTTTACCTCCACCTTTTTATGAAGATGCCGAAGATGATGATGATGATGATGATGACGGTGATTCAGAGGAGGAAGAAGTAAGTATTTCAGTAGTAATTTACCAATTCATTGGAATAGCGTAGAGATCAGTTCCCTGCTAATTGTTATTCATGCGTGAGAGCAAATAAGGAATAGTTTTGAGTGTACTACTGATAGCCCTTGTTGAAAGAACTTGAGAGGATGTACTTCAGGAACAAGGCAGTGTTACTCAAAAATAATAAATGGACAATAGGAAGCAATGTGTTAAAAAGGAATTAATGGGCACCTGGTGGTCCAGTGGGTAAAGTGTCCAACTCTTGATGTCGGTCACGATCTCACAGTTTGTGGGGTTGAGCCCTGCGTTGGGCTCCATGCTGGCAGTCAGGAGTCTGCTTGGGATTCTCTTGCGCGTTCTCTCTCTCTGCCCCACCCTTGCTTGTGTGCATGCATGCGCTCATGCTCTCCCAAAATAAATAAACTTAAAAAAAAAGGAATACAATTTTGTTAAATATACATAAGCATTGAGTGTACATAATGGTAGTGAATAAATTTGGGGGGATATAAAAACAAAGTAGATCTCAAATTATTGTAAACAATAATATGGAAGATGGGAGAGTAGAATCAGTTCATTCATTTTGAAGTCCTTGTATTATTTGGGAGGAAGCTAGAGATATTTGTTAACTGCAGATTAGGTTAAGTCAAGTGTGCAAGTTAAAATTTTAAGAGTAGTTACCCAAAGAATAGAAACAAATTGTATAACCTCCAAAATGGTAAAAGAAAACATAAAGAAAACCACTGGTTTACTTTATGTATTTGACACCTGGAGTGGATAATTTTTTAATGTCATCCTCTGACAAATTATTTTCAGTAACGATTATGAGATGAAACAAATGATGGTCAGAAAAGGAACAACTTTTGCAAATCTGTCAGTGACTTCACAAAATGGGCATTCTTTGCGTATCCTTGTTCAGTACCCAGTATACAAAATTTGTCAATCTATATTTATTCATAGTTGATCAAAGAAAACTTTTAATTTTGAAAAATTTTTTTCTCATGAAATGACAGATATATGTATATATACACATGTGCACCATACACGTGTGTCTGTGCACATGTATGTGAAATGAAAAAAAGCACATAAGGATAAATTTGGCAGTTTCATTAAAAATTGTGTTTTATAATAGATTTCTGAAACTGCAGTGTTGACCATATCTCTTTTTATCTTGATATCAATTCTAGTGGCTTTTAAAAAATACCTGGTTTCACTAAAATGTCTTTTCTAGAAAAAATACCATTTTCTAATACATTTGATAAAAACTTCTAAAGATTTCGTCCATAAAAATCAGAAAATGGCTAGGTTATGGTAAATATTATCATCAAATTATCTGCTTTAGAATGTTTTTGGTGAAAACAATTCAGGTGTTCAAGCATTGCTCTTTTGGATTCTTCTGCCAACCTAGTCTCCCATCTTTTATTTTTCCTCAAAGAATAACAGAATGGAAGATACTCAAGTATTATTTCTTTGTCTTAATGTATCACTTTGTTTTGAATCTGCTGTTTAAATGCAGAAATGTGTAGTACAACAAAGATTGGAGATAGGAAACTACCCTTAAAGTAAGCTTGAATGATTCTGAACCACTCAAAACGTTATCTATAAACATAAGTATATGAGTATGTATGTGTATGTATGTGGTACAGACTGTGTAGCTGGGAGTTCTCTATATCAACTGCATGTATACTATAATGCTTATTGAAATAATAAAAATTTGCTAATTTGAGACTTATATATTATCAAAACTCAGCACTAATCATAGTAAAAAGCAACAAAAAACACATTTCTGAACTGACATTTTTAGAACTGCCAGCAAATGGTGATAATGGAAAACAGACTCATCTTCAGTTGATTTTAATATTGTTTTAAGGTTCTTTACAGACAATGCACCCCCTTATTGTCTGCACCACTTCCACTGCGATGTTCTTGATATGCCTTTGAAGACAACTCAATCGTTGCAGTAAAAGACAGGAAAGGAGAAAAATGAAGTAGAGGAAAATCTTGGTAAATAGAGATCACAAGATAAGGTGGTAGGCATGAATGCAAGTGTATCAGCATTCACAGTAGATGTAAGTGGACTCAACTTGCCACTTAAATTTCTCAGATTAGATTTAAAAAATTTAGATATATTCTGTTTATGAGTGATAGACCTAAAATGTACTGGCATAGAAAGGTTGAAAGAAAGGAATAGGGGCGCCTGGGTGGTTCAGTTGGATAATAATGTGTCCAACTCTTGATCTCAGCTCAGGTCTTGATCTCAGGGTTGTGAGTTCAAGCCTTGTGTTGGGCTCCATGTCTCTCTGCTCCATGACTATAGCAGGAAAATACTAACCAAAAGATAACTGATTAGTCTTATAAAACTAATGTAACACAAAATAATCTTTATGTCATAATTAGTCAAAGTAGCAAAATGAGTGTCATTACTTAATGCTAAAAGGAAAAGTTTATTCTCTAGGAAAATTTGGCCTTTCTTAATATCCATGAATTTAACACAATATATTCAGAGCAAAAATTGACAGCATTATAAGGAGGAATAGACAAATCTACAGTCATAATGGGAGATTCGGAAATTGTTAAGACAATTAGTAAGAGTATAGTACCGGACAATATAAATGTATACATATATATATATACATTTATATATATACATCTCTCCCTCCTCTCTCTCTCTCTCTATATATATGTATATATATGTATATATATATATATATATATATATAGAACCCTTATCTAACATTTTCTTTTCAAGCACACAAAGATAAATCAGAAGCAATAAGAAGGTCACATCTAGGTCACAATATGCTATGGACATGAGAAAGATATGCTTAATTATTTTGGGTAGTTCACAGAGTAGGTAATAATTAGGTTGATCATGAAATGTGAGAATATTGTGTAGTGAATGTTTGTGTGCCCTCAGGATTCATATGTTGAAGCCCTAACCCCCAGTGTGGCATTCGGAGGTGAGACTCTTTGGAAGTAATTAAGGTTAAATTATAGGTCATATGGGTAGACCCTGATGTTATAGGATTAGTGTGCTTATGAGAAGAGAGACACTGGGGCACGTGGGTGGCCCAGTCAGTTGAGTGTCCGACTCTTGGTTTTGGCTCAGGTCATGATCTCAGGGTCATGGGACTGAGCCCCATGTCAGGCTCTGTGCCAAGCATGGAGCCTGCTTGAAATATTCATTCTCTCTCTCTCTCTCTCTCTCTCCCTCTCCCTCCCTCCCCCCCACCTTTCCCACCCCTCCCCTCCCCCTCTGCCTCTATCCTCCACTCATGCTCTCTCTATAAATTTTTTTTTTTATAAAATAAGAGGAAAAAAGAGAAGAGAGACACCAGAGAACCAGGTCTGCATATAACAAAGCAAGAAGGTAGGCATCTAAAAGCCAGGAGGAAAGCTCTCAACAGAAATCAAATTTGCCGACACCTTGGTCTTGGACTTTTAGCTTCCAGAATGATGAGAAAATAAACTTCTGATATTTAAGACATGTAGTTTGTGGTATTTTGTTATCATAGCCTCAGCTGGTTAACACAGGTTTGCAAGGCTGACAAGAAGCTGGAGAACAGAGCATGGAAAAAAGAAGGGTGTTCTGAGTAAGAAAAAAAGTGCTATAGTGAGGGCTCAAATGTATGCAAGTATATGATATGGTGGTGAAATGTCATATGAATAGCACCTGGCTGAGTTTTCTCATAAGGGGGAGGTGGAAAGATAAGGCTGCTGAGAACAAACGTAGAGATCAGTACGGAGAAGAGCACCTTTCTGGAAGATGTGGAATTTGAATGAACCTTGTAGAGGGTTACATTTTGATGGACATGTGCACATAGGCCACATGTTGTCTGTGAAGAGTAAATGGCAGGAACACAGGCAATATATACAAGGTTAGATTCCAGATGATGCGAAAGTCAACTTGCCTAGAATGGAAAGTTGATAAAGAAGGCCAAACTTTTGACATGGAATTGATGTGTGAGTAAGCCTGAAGTGCAGCTGGGCAAAGAAGTAAAAGCGTGCCAAGGTGTGGGACTCAGAAGCTTGTCTGTAAGCTTTAGCCTTTCATGGCTGTAATTAAAGTGTATCAGGGGACTGAATAACAGTTTTCTGTTTGTTTTTGTTTGTTTTTTAGTTTTCTGGTTTTTTATAAGATTATAACACGTCACGTCTCTTGAAAGAAAATTACTAAGTCTTTTTATGGTGTACCTTTTTTTTTCTTTGCAAATATAGTAAAAGAAAATGCTGATAATATGCAGGTCAAAGCAAGGCTGTGGATAAGTGTACCGATAACAGCCTTAATTTTAAAGTGTGCACTAATTGATTATGCAAAGTTTATTGGCATTGTTAACTGATTAAACTTTTGGAAGGGAGGTAAGACAAGAGTGGGAGATTCCTTGTTTCTTTTCCAAGAAGAAAAATGTCTTTTGGGTGTCTATCATAACTAACATTTCCAAGGCTAGGGCAGAGATGGCGGGTAAAGCAGGCAGCTTGGAAATTTGCAAATGTGAATGTGGCTTTGCAGTGGCCTTCCTAGATTTGGATAAATTATATTGGCCTTGAATTGAGTCCTTCAGTTTTCAGACTGTGGTTTAATAGTAGTAGAAGGGGGCAACCTTAGGCTGTTTTTTAGGTTCTGAGTGAGAACACGACTCTTTGACTACAACTTATGTTGTATTTGATATGTGGGATTTTGGCAGCCTCTAGAGTCAGGGATCATAGGCAAAGCAAAATCTGCTGATTACTGTCTTGAATGTGAATGTTGTAGGATCTAGCCAGACAAATTAGCATGATTTATTTTACATTATTTGCATAGCAATGTTTGGCGTATGTTTCAACATTGAGTTCAAATGTTTCAGGCCTTTGAAGAAATCTTGTTTTTATGGTTGTTTGGAATTCAGCCCTAGTAATTCTTTGTTGATTTAGAAACTGAATTTAGTTCCTTTAGGAAATCAGTTTGGAGTAATGCTAAGCAAAATTATAGGAGATTGTTTTATTTATTTATTTATTTTTATTTATTTGAGAGAGAGAGAGCAGGGGACAGGGGCAGAGAGAGAGAGAGAGAGGGAGGGAGGGAGGGAGAGAGAGAGAGAGAGAGAGAGAGAGAGAGAGAAAAAGAATGAATCCCGAGCAGCCTCCAAGCTCAGTGTGGAACCTGATGTTGGGCTTGATGCCATGACCCTGGGATCATGACCTGAGCCAAATCAAGAGTCAGATGCTCAACCAACTGAGCCACCCAGGAGATTGTTTTATATATCAAAATGCTAGTTATATTTTAACGGTTTGGGACATATCAGAATTTTCCCTCCTCTCCTTGACTTCCTCTCCTTTTTTTGCCCATACTTGGTTTCATCATCACCAATCTTTTGTGCCTTTTGTTTCCTTTTGTGTTTTCAGCCTTTTCCTTTCTACTAGCTGTTGGCTCTAAGCTTGCAAGCATACTAAAATCTTTCTTTAATTCAGTTTTCCCTACAAGCTACTGTCTAATTTCCTCTTTCTCACCAAATGTTTCAAAAGTAGTATCTGTATTGCTACTTTTGTTTTGTTACCACATTTTCTCTGGAAATCTTTTCTGTTAAGACACTGTCCTCACAGACAAAGTCAAAATATCTAAATCCAAAGGCCCTTTCTTCATTCTCATTCTTTCCCTCTGCAATATTGGACAGTGTTGATGTCTTCTTTCTTGAAACTCTTTCTTTGCTATTTCTTTATACTATTGGTTTGCTGCCTCTCTCTTTGTTTTATTCAACAGATATTTATTGAGCACTTTTTATGAGTCAGGTACTTTCCAGGTGTTGGGGATATAACAGTGAATAAAGCCAGAAAATCCCTGTTTCAATGGTGCTTGCATTTCTAGAAAGTTTCTTTCAAAACTTTCATTATTTCCTCACATGTCCCCAATAATAAGCATTCCCTGAGGACCTGTCCTTGCTTGCCTTACCATTTCATGTTTGACCTGGGTGAAGTTTTTTTTTTTTTAAATAAAGTTTATTTTGAGAAAGACAGAGGCAGTGCATGTGGGGGAGGGGCAGAGAGAAGGGGAAAAATGATCCCAAGGAGGCTCTGTGCTGCCAGCACAGAGCCCGATGTAGGGCTTGAAACTAAGAAGCTGAAAGATCATGACCTGAGCCGAAACCAAGAGTCAGACACTTAACCAGTCAGCCACCCAGGTGCCCCTGGGTGAAGTTTCTTACATCTTACATTTTCTTACCTCATGACTACTATTCACTCAGAGCAGCTGGAAGCATTGCATCATCTCATTTAAACTTCAGATCCAGCTTGCTTTCTTTCCCTCCCTCTCTTTCTTTCTTTCTTTCTTTCTTTCTTTCTCTTTCTTTCTTTCTTTTAATGTTTATTTTTGAGAGAGAGAGAGAGAGAGAGAGTGAGAGCCAGTGGGCGAGAGGGAAAGAGAGAGAGAGAGAAACAGAGGATCCGAAGTGGGTTCTGAGCTGACAGCAGAGAACCCAACACGAGGCTCGAACTCATGAATTGCAAGATCATGACTTGAGTCGAAGTTGGACGCTTAACTCACTGAGCCGACCAGGGGCTCCTCAGTTCCAGCTTTCTAATGACTCATGAAACATGTCCATGTTTAAGCTCCAACAGTGTTCTAAATTCATCTTCTGCGATCAAACTCAGGCTTTCATTTTCTCCCATTTAAACTTTTGCTGAAGCCACTTGTCTCTTTGCCTTTAGGATCTTCTGTTCAATCCTTTTCCTTGCTGCTTCAAGATTAAACTATTTGTAACATGAGTCACGTTGCAAATAATAGTACTCACTCCCTAAATGAGGGAAAATAAACCACTACAGCAGGCAGGACTCCATCTGGGGATTCCTGAATACAATTTGATTATTTTGTTGCTCAGAAACTTGCAAAGCACTGTGGCTTTTTAGAGAGACATTCTACTTAATAGGAAAGCAGCCAAGTTCACATACTTGACTGGCTAAATATTTCAGCAAGTATTATTGAAAGTAATGGAAAAAAAAATTTTTTTTTTTAACGTTTATTTATTTTTGAGACAGAGAGAGACAGAGCATGAACGGGAGAGGGCCAGAGAGAGGGAGACACAGAATCTGAAACAGGCTCCAGGCTCTGAGCTGTCAGCACAGAGCCCGACGCGGGGCTTGAACTCATGGACCGCGAGACCATGACCTGAGCCGAAGTCGGCCGCTTAACCGACTGAGCCACCCAGGCGCCCCTGGAAAAATATTTTTAACATAACCTTTTTTTTTTTTTTTTTTTTAACCCAGTGGTTCTTACTCTGAATGTAAGAATCATCTTTGGTACAATTAAAAATTAAGTATGCTTAGGCTTTGTAATCTGGAGATGGATTCAGTAGGACTGGGGTGGATCCTGTCTCAACATCTGCAATCTGTGTTGTAACAAAAGGCTGCACAGGTAAGCCTCTTCCCAGTCCACCTGTGGCAGCACCACTTCCCAACCTGCTGTCACTGCTTGCTTAAATAGGTTAACTATGTTAGGGGCCGTCTGTAAGTTGTGATCTGTATCATGTGTCATGGATATTTAAGGACATGGGATATTGCTTACAAAATAATGTTTCTCAAAAAGAAGGATATGGAATTGCTGCCTTGTTTGTCTGTGACAGTGAAGCCACTTTGAAGTTTTCATATAAGACTTGTAAGAATATTCTTGCTCCCAAATAACCAAGAAGTAATATTTATTTTGATTATTATTTTGTGAAAAATATTTCTTCTGTAATATGTGGTGGTTGATGTCTTTAGAAGTGTTACTGTTAGCTGCTTTTGAGAATGACATGAGAGCGATGGTAAGTGCCTGGCCTTTTGTATCATATCCATTTTTATATCTTTTTGTGACTGTCTTGAATTATACTTATTAAATCATAACCATCATAGTCTTTGAAGGACTGTGAACAGGTAAATAGGCTAGGAACTGGCCAGTAGCTCTAATAGCTGTTTTTTTTTTTTTTTAATTTTTTTTTCAACGTTTTTTATTTATTTTGGGGACAGAGAGAGACAGAGCATGAACGGGGGAGGGGCAGAGAGAGAGGGAGACACAGAATCGGAAACAGGCTCCAGGCTCCGAGCCATCAGCCCAGAGCCTGACGCGGGGCTCGAACTCACGGACCGCGAGATCGTGACCTGGCTGAAGTCGGACGCTTAACCGACTGCGCCACCCAGGCACCCCTAATAGCTGTTTTTATTATTGAAACTCAAATTACTAAGTATTGAGAGCCTTAAAAATGTTATTTCCTTTAATCTCAGTAATACTATTTCTGGGATTCTATCCTGAGGAAATTTGGAAAAAGCTTCATGCCCAAAGATGTTTATCACAGTACTATTTATAATAGTGATTTTTCAGAATGTGTTCCACGGAACATTATCTGAGAGTGATAGGTGGTGATATTGGCTCTCTCATCTGTTTTCATTTGAGAGAACTCATGAGAGTATGTCCATATCATTGGTGGTAACAGGAAACTGACTTCCTTATCTTAAGCGTACTTCATATATTTCTGATAAGCTGACTTTCCAGAAAGTGAAATTTGTTCTGGCTTTTAAAGGCAAAATATAAGTAAATTTTATAATTTATCGAAAAAAGTGTTAGGTTTATGTTGTGTTGGGCTTGCTCAGAGCTTTCTGTAGTCAGAAAGATTCCATGTCTAAAAATGTTTGAAAATGATAGATATATATGAAATATTAGAATAATTAGAAATAATGTGAATACATGTCTAATAACAGGAGGAATGACAAGTAAATTGTTGTGTAGTCATAAAATATTATGCAGCCATTAAATGTGTTTAGTAAGAGTTTTCAGTAGCACCGTGAAAAGATGTAAAACTGTCTAGACAGTATGATTTCAAAAATTTAAATGATACATATGTATGGAACAAAGTATTTCCATTGCTTGTTTCTGGATTGTTGGACCTGAGGATATTGTTTTGTTTTTTTTTTTTTTTTTCTCTGCTGCATAGTTTTGTATTCTTTTCTAGTTTCCATATTGATCATAAGTTGTATCTGTGATTGAAAACAAATAATGGAGTGGCGCCTAGGTGGCTAGTCAGTTAAGCATCAGACTTCAGCTCAGGTCATGATCTCACAGTTGGTGGGTTCTAACCCTGCTTCAGGTTCTGTGCTGACAGCTCAGAGTCTGGAGCCTGCTTCAGATACTGTGTCTTCCTTTCTCTCTGCCCCTCCTCTGCTCACTGTCTGTCTGTGTCTCTCCCAAAAATAAACATTAAAAAAAAAAAAAAAGAAACAAATAATGGGGTTACATCAGTTAACATTCTTTCATTGTAAGCCGGTTAAGATCTTAATTTAAAAAGTAGAACAGATAGAGGGAAAAAAACTCCAAACAGAATATTGAACATGAATATAAAATAAATCTTAAGTATTATGAGTAAATTTGTATCTTAACTTGTTCCAAAAAGGACTTAATGAAGTGAAATGCTATAAGAAAGCATAAGTTAGGAAGAATGAAGGAAAATAGAAAAGCAAGGAACATAGGGACCCCTGGGTGGCTCAGTTGGTTAAGCATCTGACTCTTGATTTTGGCTCAGCCGATGATGATCTCACGGTTTGTGAGATTGAGCCCTGTGTTGGGCTCTGTACAGACAGCATGGAGCCTACTTGGGATTCTCTCTCTCTTTCTGTCTCTTTGTTCCTTTCTCCCCCACTGTCTCTCTCTCTCTCAAGATAAATAAACATAAAAAAAAAAACCACAACAAGTAACATAAATAAAGTTACATAAAGCATAGGAGGCAGAGTTTTAAACATTTGCTGATGGATAGGTCACAAAACCTAGTCACCATCATTGATTCCTCTTTCCTTCCTACCCCACGTCCAATTCATTACCAAGTCTTATTAGCTCTATCTCCAGCCAGATCTCTCCTTTTCTGTCCATCTCCATTACTACCACCTTAATGAATCCAGCATCACTCCAACAGCAATAGCTACTTAAGTTGTCTCCCAGCTTCTGCTGTTAACTGGAGTACTATAATAGTAATCCAGACAATAAAAAGAAACAAAATATAGATACAGGGAGGCAGTATAGAATAGTGATTAAGCGAGTGGATTTTGGAGCCTCATGGAGCTTTTACTTTCAAGCTGTGTGACTTTGGGCAAGTTACTTAACCTCTCTTGGTCTTTTCTTCTCTGTAAAATAGGGCTAATAAAATACTTAACTGGAATTGTGTAGATGATTTAATGAGTGAATAAATGTATTTGGAACCCTTAGAATGGTGCCTATTGTTTATCATGATGGTCACCTATTTTAATATATAGCAGAAAGTGAATTAAAAAATTTTAACGTGATTTCTTTAAAAAAAATTTTTTTTAAAAATGTTTATTTTTGAGAGAGAGAGAGAGAGAGAGACAGAGCATGAACAGGGGAAGAGCAGAAAGATAGGGAGACATAGAATCAGAAGCAGGCTCCAGGCTCTGAGCTGTCAGTACAGAGCTCGACGCAGGGCTCGAACCCACAAACTGAGATCATGACCTGAACCAAAGTTGGGTGCTTAACTGACTGAGCCGCCCAGGCGCCCCTTAAAGTGATTTCTAATAAAAACGTCTAAAAATGATGGGGCACCTGGGTGGCTCAGTCAGTTGGGCGTCTGACTTCGGCTCAGGTCATGATCTCACAGTTTGTGAGTTCGAGCCCCGCGTAGGGCTCTGTGCTGACAGCTCAGAGCCTGGAGCCTGCTTTGGATTCTGTGTCTCCCTCTCTCTCTGACCCTCCCCTGCTCATGCTGTGTCTCTCTCTGTCTCAAAAATAAATAAACGTTAAGAAAAATTTAGAAACGTCTAAAAATGAAACTAAAAGGAAACTTTTGTACCTTATTTAAAAATTTTTTGGGGGCGCCTGGGTGGCGCAGTCGGTTAAGCATCCGACTTCAGCCAGGTCACGATCTCGCGGTCCGTGAGTTCGAGCCCCGCGTCAGGCTCTGGGCTGATGGCTCGGAGCCTGGAGCCTGTTTCCGATTCTGTGTCTCCCTCTCTCTCTGCCCCTCCCCCGTTCATGCTCTGTCTCTCTCTGTCCCCAAAATAAATAAAAAACGTTGAAAAAAAAAATAAAAAAAAAATTTTTTTTAATGTTTTAAAATGTTTTTTAATGTTTATATCCATGTGTATATATGTGTATATATATATATATATATATATATATATGTATTTGTGTAAAGTTTAGTTTATAAATTAGGCACAGTAAGAGATTAACAGCAACTAATGATAAAGTAGAACAATTATAACAATATAGTGTAATAAGAGTTATGTGAATGTGGTCTCTTCCAAAATACTCACTGTCTTGTGATGATGTGAAATGATAAAATGCCTATGTGATGAAGTGAAGTGAAGTGAATGACGTAGGCATTATGCTGCAATGTGTTAGGCTGCATTAGACCTGACCGTATGCTGCTGGACCACGGTTGACTGCGGGTAGCTGAAACAGGAAAGTGAAACCATGGTTAAGGGAGGAATTCTGTATTATGTAATTTGGGTGATGCTGACAAAGTGGAAAATACAATGGCTTAAACAAGATAGAAGACTTTTTTTTCTATCTCACATAAATGCAATCAACAGTTAAATGGACCAGAACTAGTTTGCAGGTACAGGGTACCATAGATTTAGGTTACTTCTTTCCTTTTGTTCTTCCATCCTCAGTATGTGGACTTCAAGATGTATGCTCAAGCTATAGCCATGGTTTTTTAAAATTTTTGTCATCAGGAAGGCAGAAGGGATAAAGAAGGGTACTGACTTTGAACTTAATCTTTCACATGAGAAATACAATAATTTACTTTAGCAAGCCAGGATTGTAGCTAAAATTCAGTGCTTCCATTACAAAGGATGGATAATGTGGAGAGGGGGGGAGCCAATTAATAACTCTGTAGTGAGCATAAATTTATATTCAGTGTTTGGTGCTTTCAGTTAGAGTAATGGCAAATTATTTACTTTAAAAAAACTTTTTTAGTTATCATGAATAGTCCTTTAATATTGTATGACATAGACTCTACTTGATTTTATTTTGTTCATTGTAAATGTATTAGCTTAAACATTTTAGCTCCCTTTCTCCAAAGGAACAGACGACATAAAATTTATGGATTTAAATAAAATTTAAAATGGATTAAATTTAAAATTTAAATTATGGATTTGGATAAAATTTATGGATTAAAATTTTTAATTTTAAATTTAATGCAATCTTTAAACTCCTAGGATTTGGTTACTATATTAGCATGCACAAATTTCATTTGAATTCTTTTGTGTCTGTTACATCTTGCTGTTTAGTTACTGTACTGTTCTTTCTTCAAAAATGAGTTGCAGTCTTTTTGGTTCATTTTGTCAAAGAAAGATTCCATTAACACTAGCCTTGGCCAAGATTTAGTCAAGTTCAACTATGTATTTGTCAAGTTCATTTATATAGAGAAGCATTGAAATATTCACAAGGGAAATGGAGGTATAGAAATGGACCTTCAAAAAACTTTACAGAAGCATTCCTTAAAAAATTTTTTTTTTTTATTTGGGTGCCTAGGTGGCTCAGTCGGTTGAGCATCTAACTTCAGCTCAGGTCTTGATCTCACAGTTCATGAGTTCAAGCCCCACAATGAGCTCACTGCTATCAATGCAGAGCCTGCCTTGGATCCTCTGTCTCCCTCTCTCTCTGCCCCTCCCCCACTTGTGCTCTGTCAAAAATAAATAAAACATTAAAGAAAATTTAAGATAAAAATAAAATATTAAAAATTTTAAAATTTTATTTATTTTTATATTTTTTTAATTATTTTTTTTTACAGAAGGATTTCTTAACAGAGAAAGTACATTTTATTTTGTAACTTATTTCATTACTTTTAATTTTTAATTTTTATTTTTTTAACCTTAGGTATGAGTTATTTATTTTCAGATGCCAATTTTTTTTTATTATGGTAAAACACACATAAAATTTACCATCTTACCTACTTAAAAAAATTTTTTTTTAACGTTTATTTATTTTTGAGACAGAGAGAGACAAAGCATGAATGGGGGAGGGTCAGAGAAAGGGAGACACAGAATCTGAAACAGGCTCCAGGCTCTGAGCTGTCAGCACAGAGCCCGACGCGGGGCTCGAACTCACAGACCGCGAGATCATGACCTGAGCCGAAGTCGGCCACTTAACCGACTGAGCCACCCAGGCGCCCCCATCTTACTTACTTTAAAGTGTATAGTCTAGTAGTGTGAACTATATCCACATTGTTTTGCAACAGATTGCTAGAACTTTTTCATCTGGCAAAACTGAAACTCTAAACCCATTAAATAACAACTCCCCTTTCTCCCCTAGCAGGTACCATTTTGGAGAAAGTGTATTTTAAATGCTTCAATTTAGGGAAATGTGTCTCTGTAGTGAAGCAAGTTATACCAATAAACAAAATAAGCATTTTTTTCAATTGTGTTTATGATATTATTTCTTAAGAGGAGTTTTACCTTTTTCCCGCTCTCTTTTATTATTTTCTGCAACTGACATATAATTCAGTTCCCATTTAGCACTAGTTGTATCAGTAACTCAGGATATATTTTTTCAAGGACGTATCTAATTTTCATCACTATAGACAAATATATGTAAGATCTTATTTATAAATGTGTCATACTCCACCAATTCCTGTTTGCCCATTAATTCTCTCTAACAAAGTTTTGAGTTGATACTGATCAAAACCGTAATGCTTCCTTTCCATTCCTTTAGTTTCTGCTTGTTAAAATTCTGTTTAGCCTTTAGGGGCCATTTCACATGTGATTTCCTCCAAGCAGCCTCTCCAGATTCCAATTGCATGTTTCCCTTCACAGGCTTGGTTTCTGCTTCTGTAGCAAACACAAAGTATTGTCCTTGTTAAATCATTATTTATATGCTTGTCTTAACTCCTCTGCCTCCACTTTGCAATCATGTTTAATGATCTCAAGTACAGGGACTTGTGTATAAATGGTTCATAATTCTTTAAAACTCTCCAAAGCTCCAGTGTAATGTCCTTTATATAGTGCATACAAAGTAAACATTTGTCAAGTGAAATTGAGTGTATTTTGTTTTTATAATTGAACAGTTCATTTTATGACATTTGAGAGTGTTCTCTCTTTGTGACATAGCAGTCGTTCGTTTTTACATGGAAAATGGAATTAGGGGTTAGAGGAGTGAACAGAGGTAATGTGAGTATAGAAATATATATAGACACCTATTTCTGGAAGAATCATTATATTTGCCTTGTCTTAGTTTACAGTTGACTTATTTTTTAATTATTTTATCTAAGTTTACAATTTAGTCACATAATAGTTTAATAATATAGAAGCTGTTCCCTGAGTCAAATGATATTTATTTAATTGTACAGAGTCTGACTCCTTATGTACCTGTCTGTCAAATGAGGCAAAAAAAGTTACAGCTTTCTCTTCTTAAAACAGTCTCACAAAACCAAAAGGAAATGTGATTGTTTTTATTGAGGTGTAATTTATATATAATAAGGTACACAGAGCTTAAGGGTTTAGTTTGGTAAGTTTTGATAATTGTATATTCATATTCTGTGTTTAGGCACCATTCAAACACCCAAATACTTCTTTGTGCCCCCTTATAGTCAACAAAAGTTTTAAAGATTGAGTTCTTTTTAAAGTTTATTTATTCATTTTAAGAGGGAGAGAGAGTGTGCAAGTGGGGCAGAGAGAGAGAGGGAGAGAGGGAATCGCAAACAAGCTCTGCATGGTCAGGTCAGTGCAGAGCGCAATGTGGGCTTGAACCTATGGACTATGAGATCATGATCTGAGCTTAAGTTAGATGCTTAACCAGCTGAGGCACCCAGGCATCCCAAACAATGAGTTTTTGATTAGCAGTATAATTGGAAGGAAAATTATGAGAGAACATAATCAGGAGGTACGTTAAAAACTATATCACGTAGCTGTGATTCATTTTGTTGTTTTTTTTATATTCAGTTTATATCAGTGGCCTGTTAGTAGTTGGTCTCGTGTCACTGCTGAGGCCACTGGATCAGGAATGTTAATGTTGTATATCATAATTCTTCTGATGACAAACTTGCTTTTTTATTCTTACTTTATTCCATTTTACTTCTCTACGATGATAATGGGATTGCTCTTTCAAGTAGAATGCATCTGAAAATTGTATGCAAACCATTACTCAGCTTTGTCAGACTATACCAGCTGTCAACTAATTAGAACTATTTAATATTTGAAGATTTATTATTAGTAGTATCTTTCTTTGAATTTAATAAGTGAACAAAAATTCAAGTAGGTGGGGTCAGAGAAAAAAGGTAAAAAACATTTTTTATTATTTTATTTTTTTAGACTTTTTATTTTAAGTAGGTTCCATGCCCAACATGGGGCTTGAACTCATGACCCCGAGATCAAGAGTTGCATGCTCCACCGAGCCAGCCAGGCGCCCCAATTTTTAAACCATATCTATTACTTGTGCCTGATTTTGATTTTTTAATTAAATGTGAAGCTAGTTGTAACTTATAATTAAGTGGAGGCTTTGGGATTATTGAGGATTTTTATTATCCTTGCTATCCTCTTTCCCATTACCCGAGAAAACTGAAAGTTGCATTTTTATGACTGTAACTAAAGGCTGGATGTAACAGTGACTTTTTAGTTGTGAGCACCTGTTTTCCATGAACTTTCTCTGACTCCCTGGCTGGCACGTTCTGTGGTGGAGAGTCCAAGTTTGGGTCACCACTGTGCTTCTCTGCCTTCTGGTCTGAGGCTTCTCATCCCCTTAGCCTTGGTCATTGCCAGCCACCTGTATCAGTCAGTCTCTTTCCCTCATGCATAGAGAAAGGTTGAGGAATTAAAAGTAGGTAAAAATTCTGTTTTAGTTCTCAGAAGTTGATATGAGAATGAGATGATTTAAGTAACCACTTAACATAGGGATTGACACATAACTAAGCACTCACAATTGCTGGGCTTTATCATTGTTTTCATTATCATTACCAATATTTGATTAATGACCAATTTTAATTAAATTGCAGTGGACTAGAGAGAAAAGTCTTTAAAAAAACAATGCGAGGAAGCTTAATGATTTTAACTTCAGAGGAAATTTATGTTCCTTAAAACAGAGCAGTTTCATTACACCTACAAGATTCTGTCAGCAGAGGATGCTAGAAGCTCTATTCCAAAATCCAGTGAATGTTCCTTTCCATTTCCAAACCGCAAATGTGTGAAGGTCTTCATTCTTTAAGATGGGCACTAGGGGGCAATAGAGACATTTTGGCTTTTGGCAAAACTCCATTTTTTTCAACTGTGTCTTGTCTATAGTGGAATGGAAAAAAAAGAATCTTATAAACAATGTCTTTTAGAAACTGGAATAAGTGAAGTTTAGGTTGAGATAAATGCTGGGAAAATTACTTTTTAAAGAATAATGCAGAAAATATATTCTTTTGTGATGTGACACAATTATAACAGACATATTTACAGGTTTTTTTTTTTTTGTATCTTTAAGCTTTTTAGGTGAGTAACTACATGATAGTGGCAGGAGTATTAAGGATAGTCTCTTTACAATTTAAGATTTAAGTCTATAAGGTCAAATAAGAAAGTTTATATTTCTCTAATCACCAGAGTAATCCAAACTTTTAAAAGTGTATCAGGTCTTGTCACTTCCCTGCTTCCCTTATCACTTTCCTGTCAGTAAACCCTCCAGTTTCTTCCTGTCACAATGTTAAGGAATCCAAGTTCCCTGCCTTGACCTCTAAGGCCTGTATGACTTGGCCTCTTCACATCTTTCTGACTTCATCCCCTTGCACTCCCAGTCTTGCTCACTTTTCTCAGCCCATAGTGACCTTTCCGCTTTTCTTTTAAGCAGCTGTGCTCGTTCTGCCACAGGGCCTTTCTATTTACTCTTTCCTATACACGGAATAGCGCTGAGAGCTTTAGGTAACTCCCTCATCTCATTTGGATCTTTGTGGAAGTGTTACCTCTTTAACCACCTTGTTATAGAAGTACCTCCTCTCTACTCCACTGCTTTTCCTGACACTGCTTTTGTTGTATTTACTTTATTTGACACTTTTTGTTTACTGGTTTGTTGTCTTTCCCCTCACAGTAGTATAAGTTCCATGAGGGCAGTTACATTGTCTCTTTTATTGTTGTATCCCCAGTGGGTTGACTAGTACCTGGCACATAGTAGATGCTCAAGGAATATTTGGTCAGTGAATGGCCATCCTTGGCTGTGGTCATAGTCACTCTCTTACTCTAAACATTTCATTGAGTTAAAGCTAACTTCTGATGTAATCACCATTCTTTAGAAGCTTGGGAGTCAATACTCACCCTCACATTTCCAGGCTAGTCCTGGCACAATTCCTTTGTCAAAAGGCTACAGTCCTTTTAAGCTCCCATTGCCAGGTAGGCTTTGTATCCTTTCAGGCGGCTGCTGGGAACAGTCACTAATATGTGTCCATTCTGCCTTTGAGCAGTGGCTTTTTTCCCCCGACGAATATTTTATGTAATTGTAATGTGAATGGCACTGTTGGCATGAACCATTTTATTTATTTGCAGTAGTCAGTGTGTAGTAGCAAAGATAGACCAGTTTATGCAAATTACATTATGCAAAGCCTAATGTAAGTACAATGAGGAAGGCAGGAGGTACTTTTTAACTGACTGATTGTAGTCTCCTTAATTACAAGTTATTTTAATATGTAAGTATTTATTCTGGTAAATTTGTGCAGTGAATTGAAAATCTTACAGATGTAAAATGTCATTAAGTGTATTGAAGTAATGTTAGGGATGTCCTTTGCTCTACCCAAAGCGACTGTCCAGTGAGGATCTAGTTGAGTTACACCAGTTCTTTTTTTTTTTTTTTTTTTTTTTTTTTTTTTTAGAGGGGGAGTGTGCAGGTGAGTAGGGGAGAAGGGCAGAGGGGGGAGAGAGACAGAGAGAGAGAGAGAGAGAGAAAGAGAAAGAGAAAGAGAAAGACAGAGGGAGAGAGAATCTTAAGCAGGTTCCATGCTCAGTAGAGAGTCTGATGTGGGGCTCCATCCTGTGATCCTCGATCATGACCTAAGCTGAGGTCAAGAGTAACACATTCAACTGACTGAGGTACCCAGGTGTCCTGAGTTATACCAGTTCTTAAGGGAAAAAAAGAAAATTGACAAGGGTGATAAATGATTTGAATATCATAGGATTTAGAGACTTTGAGAAATTTGATGAAGGCCTTGAATATTTTTTGCATAAGCAGCTCTTTTAATAATCTTTGCTGAAGTTAGTCCTATAGAGTCTGTGATGCCATGTTATACTGTCATAAATTTTAGTTGGAAAGGTGACCCCATCCTCTTCTCTGCTCCCTCCCTTCTCTCTCTGCTCATAACACTGCTATTTTTTTTCACACTTTATATTTTTTGATCCTAGGTTCTGAGAGTTGAATTATTCACACTCCAGAGTTCTATTAATACTGTTATAATTGGCACTAAAAAAAAATACTGTTGTATTGGCCTTTCCAGTGTCCTTCACTTGTTATTTATCTATGTGGAATCCTCCTTTTTTATCTTTTGTTTTCATTTCACTTTTCTTTCTAGATCCTAACATCTGCCTACGTATGCCTCACTTCTTGGCTCTGTTTCACTCATGTTTCATTTTACCTTAAAGCTTTTTTTTTCTTTTTTTAACTTAATTTAGTGTAATTAATTTTCCCCCCATTTTTATTCTCAGTTTATTATTTTTAATTTAAAAAAAATATTTTTATTTAAAAAAATTTTTTTAAGTGCTTTTATTTATTTTTGTGACAGAGAGAGACAGAGCATGAGCAGGGGAGGGGCAGAGAGAGAGGGAGACACAGAATCCGAAGCAGGCTCCAGGCTCTGAGCTGTCAGCACAGAGCCCCACGCGGGGCTTGAACTCACAGACCGTGAGATCATGACCTGAGCTGAAGTCGGACGTTTAACCCACTAAGCCACCCAGGCGCCCCCAAAAAATATTTTATTTTTAAGTAATATCTATACCCAATGTGAGGCTTGAACTTACAACCCCACGATCAGTGCTCACATTTTCTACTGATTGAGTCAACCAGGTGCCCCACTCAGTTTATTTTTTAAAAATGTTGCTTTGGGACCATCTGGTGCCTTAGTTGGTTGAGTGTCTGACTCTTGATTTCAGCTCAAGTCATGATCCTTGGGTTGTGGGATCGAGCCCTGCATGGGGCTCTGTGCTGAACACGGATTTGGCTTGGGATTCTCTCTCTCTTTCCCGCTACCTCTCTCCTCTGTTCTCTCTCTCTCTCAAAAATAAAAAAAATAAAAATAAAAAAATAGGGTCTTTATTTTTATTTTACTTTTATTTTTTTAAATAGAGTCTTTACAAAAACATTAAAAAAAAAACAAAAGAAAACAAAATTTTGCTTTGGGTTGCTTTATTTATTGATCTCATTTTTTTTTCCTGCCTTCTCAACTTGTAAATATTCTTAAAAAAATTTTTTTTAACGTTCATTTATTTTTGAGAGAGAAAGACATAGACAGAGTGTGAGTGGGGGAGGGACAGAGAGAGAGGGAGACACAGAATCTGAAACAGGCTCCAGGCTCTGAGCTGTCAGCACGGAGCCTGACGTGGGGCTCTAACTCACTGACTGTGAGATCATGACCTGAGCCGAAGTCAGACGCTTAACTGACTGAGCCACTGATGCACCCAAACTAGTAAGTATTAAAAGTGAGGATTATGTAACTAGCTTTTATACTCCTCTAAGTGTTAAGACAGTCACAGAAAAGGCACAAACTTTTTTCAGTTTAGTAGGTATAAATACAGTATTTGAAAATGAAACAGCTCTCTTGATCTTTCACCCTTTCTATTTACATGAGTAAAAGTGGGAGATTTACATGTGTCAATTTTGAGAAGATTTCTCAATGCTTTAATCTTATAATTTAAAAAAGTGCTATTATAAATAATTTTTAGAAAATCATGAATATTTACCAAAATAGATATAATTTGTCTTTTGGTGGAATTAGGTACTTTCCTGTTACCATGATTATAAGGTTTACATTTGAATAAATTTTATATTTCTAAGTGCCAAATTGACAGAGTAGCATATAAGTACATATTGACGCAGCTCCAACAGAGCTTACTTTCTTTATTCTTCTATAGACCTTGATCCTTATTTGGAAAGATATTTTGTTCATATTATTTGTGCTGACTGCTAGAAGTGCAGCTAATTGTGAATTTGAAATAAGACCAAGACCACCAAGTTGATTCACATAGCCTACCAGGCAGCTGTTGGTTGGTAATTTTGCCATTTCACTACTGATCTGGATCAGAGTCAGGGAGTCTTTATTCACTTCTGCATCCCAAGAGCCTTGCAGAGTATAACTGGGGATTAAATGTTTTCTTTGATTAAATGAAGAAGTTAGTGGTATGTTCTTGATTTTTTTACTATCATAGAAAGGGATGCTCCAATAAGCCAGGAATTCACTGCTAAGCCACAGTTTTCTGTCTCTGCAGTCTGCTTTTATTTGACTTACGATAAAGAAATAAAGTAGATGCCCAAATCTAGCACCAAATAATATTCTGACAGTGGATGCTTCTTTTGTGCATCAGTGTCCTAAACACTGAAGGTGAAATAACTCATTTAATCCTCCTCGTACTATTATCCCCTGTTGACAGATAAGGAAACTGACACTCAGATGCTAAGTCACTTCCGCAAGGCCACCCAGTAGTAAACGTTGGAGCCAGCTTTTGAATCTAGGGAATCTACTCCACAGTCCATGTACTTAACCATTACACTCTCCTCTACCTCTGGTTGTAACCTATCCTGCTTCTCAAGAGTCAGCTCTTGCCTCTGTCTTACACTTACTTCATGCCCCATCCATGTAAAGTATGAAGTCTTTGAATGTGATTAATTAACTGTTTCATGCATTCCAGTATGCTTTTCCTTCTCTCTGGATGCTGACCAGCACTTAGTACCTCTCCATTCACTTGCCAGTCTGTGTAAGCCTTGACCCTTGTAGGTACATTGTAGCAGACCTGTCTCCTTCATCAGGAAAAGAACCTTTTTAGTTTTATGGATCTAGCTTTTCTCTTTGTAAAAGGAGAGCATTTTCTCTTTGTAAAAACCTTCATTGACCCACAAAAATAGAGTTTAATACCTCTTCCTTTATGCTACCCCTGTATTAGTTATATCCCTCTATTATTTTATATTCTTTTTTTTTTTTTTTTTTTTTTTTTAATACAGTAGGTTCCAGGCCCAACATGGGGCTTGAACTCAGGACCCTGAGATTGAGAGTTGTGTGCTCTACTGACTGAGCAGCCAGGTGCTCTATTTTATATTCTTTTTCTTTAACAAAGGAATAGATTTTTTAAAAAAAATTTTAGAGTGCGTACAATCTGGGGAAAAGGGGTGGAAGGAAAGAGAGAGATAGAATCTTAAGCAGGCTCTGCACACACCTTGATGTGGGGCTCAATTTTACGACCCTGTGATCATGACCTGAGCCAAAATCAAGAGTTGGATGCTCCACCGACTGAGCCGTCCAGGTGCCCTGCCTATTGTATATTTTTATAACAGCTTTATTGAGATATAATTCATATGCACTACAATTCACAGTTTTCAGGTATACAGTTCAGTGAGTTTTAGTATAATCACAGAGGAGTGCAACCATTATTACCACCTAATTTTATGACATTTTCATGCTCCCCCAAAGAAACCTTGCATTCTTTAATTTTCATCTCCTTTTCTCTTTTCACTACCCTACCCCCAGTTCCTGGCATTCACTAATCTACTTTCTAACTATGGATTTGTTTGTTCTGCACATTTCATATCACTGCAATAATACAATAAGTGGTCTTGTGATTGATTTCTTTCACATAGCATAATGTTTTCTAGGTTCCTTTCAGTTGTATCATATATCAGTACTTCATTCCTTTTGACACAGTATTCCATTGTAGCGTATATCACATTTTAAAAAATGCATTCATTAATTGATGGAGATAGGGGTATTTATAGTGTTTATAGTTTTTGGCTGTCGTGAATAATGCTGCTGTGAACATTTGTGCGGAAGTTTGTGTATGGATGTATATTTTTGTTTTGGGGGGTGGTTTATATCTAGGACTGGACATTACTAGGTTGTATGATAACTCTGTGTTTAATATTTTGAGGAACTGTTTTTCAAAATGGCTACATCATTTTAAATCCTGCCAGTAGTCTCTGAGGATTCAGTTTTCCACATCCTCACCAATGCATGTTATTGTTTGTCTTTTTGATTATAACTGTCCTAGTGAGTGTGAAGGGGTATCTCATTGTGGTTTTAATCTGTATTACTCTAAAGAACAGTGATGTTGAGCATTGTTTCATGTGCTTGTTGGCCATTTGTATATCTTCTTTGGAGGAATGTCTCTTCACATCTTTTTACTCTTTCCATTAGCTTAATTTGTCTACTGTTGAATTATAAGGGTTCTTTATATATTCTGGACATAAGTTCCTTATCAGATATATGATTTTCAGATATTTTCTCTCATTATATGGGTTGTACCGTCAACCTTCCTGATGGTGTACTTTGAAGTACAATAACTTTAAATTTCGGTGAAATCCAATTTATTTTTTCTATTGTTGCCTGTACTTTTGGTGTCATATCTAAGAAGACTAACTCAAGGTCAACAAAGTTTTACTCCCTTTTCTTAAAGAGATTTATGGTTTTATTTCTTACATTTAGGTCTTTGATACATTTTGGGCTCATTTTTGGGTGTGATTTATATAGAGCATTCTTCTGTTATTGTCACAACCATGATAAAATGATCATAATTGTGATACAATTATTTGTTTACAAGTACGCACCTTTCATAGTTTCTGAGCTGATGAATATAGTACCTGTATCTTCCTTATTTTGGGAATCTAAGTATTTACTAGGTACAGCTTTTATGAAGTCTGCCTGTGGCTTCGAATATTTTATCTTGAAAGTACACAGAAAAATTTAAAGAGTAGACATGAAATATAAATAGTTAATAAATATGTTTCTGTGTTTTATTTATTTATCTAAAGTTGTTTTGTTTTGTTTTTAAAGTAGGCTTCACACCCAGCGTGGAGCCCAGCTTGGGGTTTGAACTCACAATTGTGAAAGATCTGAGCTGAGATCAGGAGTTGGATGCCTAACAGATTAAGCCACCCAGGTGCCCCTAAAGATTTTATTTTTTTAAGTAATCTCGACACCTAATGTGGGGTTTGAACCTACAGTCCCAAGATCGAGAGTCTCATGCTCTATCGACCAAGCCAGCCAGGTGCCCTAGTATGTCTCTTGTTTTAGAAAGATAAATATCAATATCAATATCAATATATATATTTATATTTATAGATGCCTGCGTCATGATCTCACAGTTTGTGAGTTCGAGCCCCAAGTTGGGTTTTGTGCTGACAGCACGGTGCCTGCTTTGGATCCTCTGGCTTTGTCTCTCTCTCTCTCTCTCTCTCTCTGCTCCTCCCCAACTTGCACCCTCTCTGTCTCAAAAATAAACATTGAAAAATTACTAAAAAAACCAGAAGGATATATAAACACACTATGATAAGTACAAACATGATTGTGTATTATTTTTTTCTCACAGATTTCATACTTACTTTCTTTTGTTTATTTTTTTATATGATATCCAAAAGCCCAAGGAGTCTTTTTTTTTTTCTTTTTTTTTTTTTAAGAGAGGGAGAGAGAGCAGGGGAGAGGGGAAGGAGAGAGACTTCCACAACCCTGGGATCATGACCTGAACTGATATCAAGAGTCAGATGCTCAGCTGAACCTGAGATACCCAGGTGCCCCTTTATTTATTTTCTTTTAAAAACAAGCTGTCATTAGTAGGTAATCTTTATTATTTTTAGTTAAGAATATATATATTTAAATGTGTGTTTATTTTTGAGGTGGGGGGGCAAAGGGAGGGGGAGACAGAATCCCAAGTAGGTGCTATGCTGTCAGCGCAGAGCCTGATGTGGGGCTCAAACACTCCAACCGTGCGATAATGACCTGAACCAAAATCAAGAGTTGAACGGTTAACTGACTGAGCCACCCAGGCACCCTAAGAAGATATATTTTGTATTTGTATGCTGTTAGGTATTGTAGACACAAATCAAATAAGACATAGTGCCTGTCCTCAAGGATCTTAAAGACTAATGGGGACCTGGCAAGTAAACAATCTGCTTTTGTTCTTTAGCAAGAAATGCCCAAAGGCGATTTAAAATACTTGGCTGTGGGCGCCCGGATGGCTCAGTTGGTTAAGCACCGACTGTTGATTTGGGCTCAGGTAATGATCTCAGGGTTTGTGAGATCAAGCCCCGTGCTGGGCACCGTGTTGGGCGCCACACTAACAGCTTGGAGCCTGCTTAGGATTCTCTTTTTCCCTCGCAGCCCCTCCCCTGCGCTCGCTTGCTCTCTCTCTCCTCTGTTGTACTACCCCTCTCTTTCTCAATAAATAAATAAACTTAAAAAAATTTTAAATACTTGGTTGTTGGTGGCTTTAGACATTATGGCAAGTATGAAGTTCTGTATTTGATGGGATGAATTGGATGTATAATTAACTGCTAGAGCTGGAATTGTAGAATTGTTCCAGGAGAACATAGATTGGCTTTTAAGGTGTTTCTAATTTTCACTGTCCCTGTTGAAGCATATACATGCTTTTGCATGTATGGAAAGTTAAATGTTTATTTATTTTGAGAGAGAGAGGGTGAGTGGGGGAGGGACAGAGAGAGAGAGAGAGAGAGAGAGAGAGAATCCCAGCAAGTTCCACACTGTCAGCACAGAGCTCGACATGGGGCTTGAAGTCACAAACTGTGTGATCATGACCCGAGCTGAAATCAAGAGTCAGATGCTTAACCCACTGAGCCACCCAGGCACCCCATATGGAAAGTTATATTAAATCAGATATGATCAGATATGGTTATCTATTCTGCAGTGTAAGATTTTTAAAAGACCTGTAAAGGAAAAGGATAAAGATATCTCAGTATCAGGTAAGCTTCATAAAAGTTTATTATGGCTCAGGCTTCTTTTGTTTTCCGAAATAAGTTAATTTTTACCCAATTGGATTGAGACCCAATTGGATTGGTAAGTTAATTCTTACCCAATTGGATTGGAAATACAAAAAGGCACCTTTTTGTATTTAAAGTTAGTAAAGTCTGTGCATCTTTAACCAAATAGAGAAAGATTGTCCAAGCCATAACTCAATTTTTATTAAAAAACAGATATGAAATATTAACCATGACTCAAAATAGTACAGTACATAACCTGTGTTGAAGTAATTTGTGCCCTACATATCTGAGATTCTGCAACTTGATGAAATTTCTTTTTTTTTTTTTTTTTTAACTTTTTTATCTCAAGGCGTTTTGTACCTGGTCTCCAGCAGTTTCTGAAATGTGTACTTTTAAGAAAAAACCTTTGTAGCCGTAGGCTCATAATAATTTCTTACTTATATTGGGTTATAATTATAAAGTACTTTGTCACATTAACTCATTTGGTCATCACAGCAACTCTGTGCTTTGTTTCTCAAATGAATCATTCTGGTAAACACGAATTCTTCGTAGACAGGAGGCTAAGGACTTGAGGCTTTGAGTGGATAATTCAAGTTGTGAAGGTTTGAGAATGGTGTGTACATTTTTGCCACTGACATGGTGGAGGTGGGCCTGTTTTTAGGAATAAGACAAATGGTAAAACCCAGAGACTCATCTGAACAAGTGAAATTCTCCTTTGTTTATAGTTGTAAAATAAAGCCTTTTTCGGGTGGGGGTGAAGGAGTGGGAGGGAGGAGTTTCATTAGGTGTTCTAAGAAAGCCAGGTTGTTCCTTCTTAATTCTCTTATACCACTCTCCCACAAACCACGCTCCCCCCTGCCCTGCGAGCCCAACTCCTTTGTCCCTCCATTGCTGCCCCGAGTGGTTAATGCTGTGGGTAAGGGTGGGCTCTGAATATGTATGTTAATAAGTAATAAATAAAAAAGTACCACTGCAAACGATAACAATATTGCTAGGCCCTTTAGAGATTAGTATCTTACAAGAAACTCTCTGCTTTTTCATTATATAGGGATTTTTTTTTCTTTAATCTCTATGTCCAATGGGAGGCTTGAACTCATGACTGACCCCAAGATCAAGAATTACATGCTTTACTGACTGAGCTAGCCAGGCACCTCAGTCTTTTTTTCCCCCAATGATACTTATTTTCCAACTTTATTGAGGTGTAATTGACAAAAATTGTTTATATTTAAGGAGTACAATGTGATGGTTTGATATATGTATAAATTGTGAAATGATTACCATAGTCAAGAAGTTAACTAACACATTTATCACCTCACGTAGCTACTTTATTTATTTTTTATTAAGAACACTTAATATCTACTCTTTTAGGAAATTTCAAGTGTACAACACAGTATTATTAACTATAGTTACCATGCTGTACAGAACTTACTCATAACTGAAAGTCTGTATCCTTTGACCAGAAACTTGTTAAGAACATTAATTTTTTTTTTAAACTTAACTTGGATCAAGAGTTTAGTCAAATGTTGCAGAAAATTTCTTTTTTTTTTTTTCAATATATGAAGTTTATTGTCAAATTGGTTTCCATACAACACCCAGTGCTCATCCCAAAAGGTGCCCTCC
Source organism: Panthera uncia (assembly GCF_023721935.1). NCBI lineage: Eukaryota > Metazoa > Chordata > Mammalia > Carnivora > Felidae > Panthera > Panthera uncia. The sequence goes on along the minus strand of NW_026057577.1, from coordinate 123,090,933 downwards.
TCAATACCCATCACCCATCCTCCCCTCCCTCCCACCCCCCATCAACCCTCAGTTTGTTCTCAGTTTTTAAGTCTCTTATGCTTTGCAGAAAATTTCTAAAACAAAAATGTGTGAATGATGTGAAAAGTTATTGATTACTACTAACGCCAATAGAGAGCTATTGTTTTTCCATGCAAAACATCGTAGGAAGAGTAATTCCATGGTGTAGTGAGCAAGTGGAGAGAAGTGAAGAAGCTAGAAGTCAGGGAAGCACTTTCAGTGACATAGGGGAGTGTTCATAATTTAAGATGTGAATAGTTTAAGGTAAACCATGTCATTATAGAATGATATGAATTACCTCGTCTGACTCTATCACTTTTATAAGTGGAAAAGCTAAGTTTCTATACAATTGAGTGGCTTAGTGAGGATTACAAGTAGAGTTAGGTGCAGAGTCCTGTCTAGATTCAAGTCTTCAGAAATAACAATAAGAGTAAGTGTGGAAATACTCATAAAATTTTAGGCTGTCAGGGAATGATAAGGCATATGTTCATGGTAGCTTTTGAAAATAAATGTGTCTTCTGGTATAAATCTTATTGGCTTATTACCTGCCATTGTTGTATGATAAACATACAAAATTGTCATCTTTGTGTTTGTTGAGAATGTCATGGAGTTTTAAAAAATAATATAATTTCTGATAAAATATAAGAATGACCTATTCTTTGTTTGGGGCACCTGGGTGGCTCAGTCAGTTGAACATCAGACATCAGCTTAGGTCATGATCTCATGGTTTGTGAGTTTGAGCCCCGCGTCAGGGTCACTGCTGTCTGTGCAGAGCCTTCTCTGGATCCTCTGTCCCTGCTCTCTCTGCCCCTTCCTGTTTGTTTATGCTTTCTCTCAAAAATAAATAAATCTTAAAAAAAATGACCTATCCTTTTTGAGTTTCTCAGCCCTCACATAGGTATAAAAAGTTATTTAACAATGTACTTTTAAGTCGTGTTTCTTGGAAATATTCTTCAAAGTTGCAGCTTGCAATAAGGCATAAACTGTTTGAGGGTAATTTAGAGGTGGTTTGGGAACACTACTCATTGAAGGATTGGAACCAGCTGTGAGAATTCGATAGGAAATTGTCTTTCCTTCCTGCAATATTTTAGACATATAACTTTACATTTTTAGATGAAGATTTTAAACATTTGATAAATTATTTCTTTTGAAGCTTACCTAATGTTTATTAGAACATTAAGAAGTATTCAAGCTTAATATTATGCATCGTTTAATCTTTTTGTTTGCTTATGGGGGTTATATCTATGAACAATTTTTTTTTTTAGTTTTGGGAAAATACATATAACATAAAATATACAATCTCAACCATTTTTATTTTTAGTCATTTATTTAAAATATTTTTTTAATGTTTATTTTTGAGAGAGAGAGAGAGAGAGAGAGAGAGACACAGTACAAGTGGGGGAGGGGCAGAGAGAGGGAGACACAGAATCTGAAACAGGCTGCAGTCTCTGAGCTGTCAGCACAGAGCCCGATGTGGGGCTCGAACTCATGAACCGTGAGATCATGACCTGAGCTGAAGATCATAAACGATGGAACCACCCAGGTGCCCCTAAAAAATTTAAAATTTTAAGTTTTAAATTTTCAGTGTAGTTAACTTACAATATTTGTATTAGTTTCAGGTGTACAATATAGTGGCTCAACAATTCTATACATTACTCAATGCTCACCATAATAAATGTACTCTTTAATCCCCATCACCTATTTCATCCCTTCCCCCTACCCATCTCCCAATCTTAGCCATTTCATTTTTTTAAATCTTTAAAAAATGCTTATTTATTTATTTTTGAGAGAGAGAGGGAGAACGCAAGTGGGGCAAGGGCAGAGAGAGAGGGAGCAGAGAATCCCAAGCAGGCTCTGCGCTGTCAGCGCAGAGCCCAACATGGGGCCTCAACTCACAAACCATGAGACCACGACCTGAGCCGAAATCAAGAGTTGGACGTGCAACCAATTGAGCCACCCAGGTGCTCCCAGTATTAACCATTTAAAAATTTTCAGTTCAGTAGTGTTACATTGTTGTATACTCCGTCTCTAGAACTTTTTCATCTTGCAAAGCAGAAACTATACCCATTAAACAGTAATTCCCCATTTTCCCCTTTCTCCCAATTCTGGTAACCACTATGTTACTTTCTATGAATTTGACTGCTCTAGATACCTCATATAAGTGAAATCATGCAATATTTTTCTTTTTATGGCTTATTTCGCTCGGCATTATTTCCTCCAAGTTCATCCATGTTGTAGTGTGTGTCAGAACTTCCTTCCTTCTAAAGAATAATATTCCATTGTATGCATATACCACATTTTGTTCATTCATTCATCTATCAGTGGACACTTGGGTTGTTCCTATCTTTTGACTGTTGTGAACAATGCTGCTGTGAACATCTTTGGAGACCCTGCTTTCAGTTCTTTTGTGTATATACTTAAAGGGGAATTGCTGAATCATAAAGTAATTCTATTTTAAATTTTTTGAGGAACTACCATACTGTTTTCCATAGAAGATGTACCATTTCTGTTCAGCAATGCAGAAAGGTTCCATTTTTTTGTACATCCTTGTCAACATTTCTTATTTACTTATTTTTAAAATAATACCCATCCTGTTACTGGTATTTCAGTGTGGTTTAGATTCTCATTTCTGTGATGATTAGTAAAGTATCTTTTCATGTACTTGTTGGTCATCTGTATTTCTTCTTTGGAGGAATATCTCTTTAGGCCCTGTGCCAATTTTTGAATTGAGTTGTATGTTTTTTTGTTGTTGAATTGTAGGAGTTTTGTTTTTTTGGATGTTAACCCCTTATATGATATATGATTTGCAGACATCTTCTCCCATTCTAGTGTTTGCCTTTTCACTGTGTTGACTCTGTCTTAAAAAAAATGTTTTTTTAATATTTATTTATTTATTTTGAGAGAGAGAGAGCTCATGTGAGTGGACGAGGGGCAGAGAAAGAGAGAGAGGGAGAGAGAGAGAATCCCAAGCAGGCCCTGCACTGCCAGTGTAGAGCCTGATGTGGGGCTCGATCTCACGAACCATGAGATCACAACCTGAAATCAAGAGTTGGGCACTCAACCGACTGAGCCATCCAGGTGCCCCTTGATTCTTTTGATGAACAGAATAGAATAACATGGTGATTTTTTGAAAACTCAAATCTTACCAAATTACAAGGCTCAGAGCTTAAATTTCAGATTGTTGGCATTGTATACAATCTGGCTTCTAACTCTCTGGGTAAGAAAAAAAAATTTTTGCACACAAAAATTGTATATACACACAACACACACAGCCTTCCCTCCTTTCCTGCCCAGCAATGTAAACTCTGTCCAGGCAAAATTATTTGCAGTTCAGTAACTGTCAGGATTTGTCTTATGCTCTTCTGGATGCCCTCCACATTCACCTGGGGAACCTCTATTTATTTTTCCAAAGGCATCTCAAGCATCTCTTCTATAAAGTCTTTTCTAATCATCCTCTTATTTCCCAGGCAGAGTGGAATTGAGCACTGAACCCTGTGTGTTCTGTCATAGCATCTGAAACATTTTAGTGTTGCCCATTTGTTTACCTGTCAGTTAGTTTTGCTTTATTGGATTGATAGCCCTTGTGAGCTGAGTCTTTGTTATTTTTATTATTGTTATTTTTAAATCTTTAACTGTAGTCCCTGGTATATGGTATGTAATTAACTACTCAATAAATGTTTGTTGAGTGAATGTGTGATGATGAGTAACTATTGTTAAGTCACTCTGTTGGATCTCCGGAGTTATACTAGAATAGACTCTAATTTTGGTTTTCTGTGATACCACACTGGCAACTATTTACAAAATACTTTCTGGGAGAACTTAGCACTCCTTTCCAACTTCCTGGTTAGCACTCCCCAGTTTCTCCCCATAATTCATAGCCACTTTGTGGCAGATCGTTGTTACTGGGTAGACTTTTGATTATGGCTTATAGTACCATACATATACAACTTCTTAAACTTATGACATCTTTACCCTGGAAAGGTTATTTTTGTTTTGCAAGTCTTTTGAAAACACTTTAAGGATGTGTGTCAGATGGAATTGCTCATGTTATTCCAGATATATTTGCTATCGTTGTTATTGAGGGCAAACTAAAGAGCCTGGGAAATAATCCTTTGGTTGGCATTTAAAACTAAACCAAAACAAAAGCTGGTATCTTTTCCCCTCTTCCATTAAGACTAGCTCTTGTTATGAATTCTTATTATAAATGACTTCATTGAAGTCTCGTAGCTTATGGTGTGCCCTGGCATGAAAATCATGAAAATATTTTACTGTTAGAGCAAATTTCACACTAAGCCATATTTCAAAAAGCCATTAGTAGAAGTTTTGGAAAAAGAACAGTCACCATCAAGTGATATGCTACTAAAAGATGGATTGCTACTATTTTAGATGATTTAGTTGTGCCAGTTATATGAGCCTTTTATGAGTTATGCCCTACATGATTTCCAGTAAAACTTTGATTTTAAATGTAAACAACATTTATTTAAACATTTAATTCACTGCTGATGTAAATATTAAATTGTTCTGTCTTCATGTAAGTTTTTACTTGACATGTCAGAAATTGTCTATATATAGGCATATTGTGCATTGAACTTAGTGAAATAATTTCCATCCCTCCTTTTGGTGACAGTGTTTCTGTTTCCTGAGTGATGAAAAAGTAATTAGTTATGAAATGAGACACTGACTATAATAGAATCTTCTTGAAGGGAAACATTTGAACTATTCTCCTGTTTTTTGCAAGAGTACTTAGTACTTATACATGAGTTTTTATTGCTTACAAATGTTGTCAACTGCAAAGGGAGCAGTGGCTTACAATTTAATATAGGGGTAGTCCAGAATTCATTTGTTTGACTTTCAAATTATTTTGGAATTTGTGTTGGAATATTGGTATCTCTGAAATCAAGGTATGTGCAGCACTTTCCAAAGCATAGTAAAGCATACCGTAACATCTTGTCTTGAGATAAACTGTAAACTCTCCAGCACTTACTGTGAGGTTAGGGTTCTTGTTCAGTGCCTGTGGTTTCCTAATCTCCTTCTTAAATGCACTGTGGTGGTAATAGATTATAGTAATCTCTCATGCAGGAAGTCTAAAACAAAATTGCCTTTATTTCTCTATACCTGCAACTTTGTTAAAAAAAATTTTTTTTAAGTAATCTCTACACCCAACACTGTATATTCTCCACTGGAATTCGTGACCTGGAGATCAAGGGTCGCATGTTCTACCCACTGAGCCAGCCAGGCACCCCTAAACTTGTAGCTTTATATCTGTTTTTTAGTCTGGGATATAATCATTTGGTTGTGAAAGGTTTTTTGTTTTTAAGTTTATTTATTTTGAAAGAGAGAGAGAGAGAGAGAGAATTGGGGGGGCAGAGAGAGAGGGGAGAGAGAGAATCCCAACTAGGTTCTGTGCTGTTAGTGCAGAGCCCAGTGTGGGACACAAACTCATGAACTGTGAGATCGTGACTTGAGCCAAAACCAAGAGTCAGATGCTTAACCGACTGAGCCACTCTGGCAACTCAGTTTTTACTTTTTGAACACCTCAGTTATCCCTGACTGTCGCTTACCTGGCTGATCTGGTGGATAGCATCTGCTCTTCTTTATGGACATAAACATCAATGTTTAAAGGTAAAGTAAAAATTACAATCTAGTGTGATCTACAAGGTCGATATTAGGCTATTAATTAATTCCAAGACACTTTTGTGTGTGTCTGCCATCCACCATCTGTTTTGTGGTTTGGGGATCCAGAGATGATAATAGATATACACAATCTTTGAGAAGTGTCCATTTTGCAATTTGGTTAGGGAGTGGTTGGGACGGAAACAGGTAAAAAATTGCAGTGGATTTTGGGGGTGGCCACCAACTGGCTCAGTTGGTAGAACATCCAACTTTTGATCCCAAGGTCATGAGTTCAAGCCCCATGTTGGACGTGGAGCCTACTTAAAAGAAAAAGTTTAAAAAAAATTATAACAGATTTTGATAAATTCTGTGATAGAGATAGGGAGAGGTTGTCTCCTTACCTGAGACATGAGAGTGCATTGGAAGTGCCATTTAACCCCGAGTTTGAACTGTTGAGAAATGCTTCCAGTAGCAGGTCACATCTGAATTGAGTCTTAAAGGATGAGTAGGAATTAACCTGGTAAGGAGAAAGAGAAACCTGGAAATAGATTAAGTTGATATGACCAGAGAGTTAGGAGGTACGTCTAAGGATAAACAGTGGCTGTCATTTACTGAGTACCTACTTTGTGCTCAACACTGCATTATAAGGCTTAAACCACTTACCAGTAACCTAAAGGGCAAGTGCTGTTATCCTCAGTTCACAAATGAGGAAATAGACTCATAACTATCCTGGAGTTATGACAAGGTTAAGGAGTGGCAGGGCTAGATTAAAAAGCCCAGCTTTTCTTGGGGACCTGGCTTGCTCAGTCAGTAGAGCATGCAACCCTTGGTCTTGGGATTATGAGTTCAAGACCCATGTTAGATGTATAACTTATTTAAAAATAAAATATAATGTTGAAAAATGTTAGACCTTATATAAACATACAAATAAAAACCCTAGCTTTTCTGGCTTCTTGTCTAGGCTGCTTCCTCCCAGGAGAGAACAATTTCAAGATGGAAGAAATAGTTAAGTAGTTATGTTGTTGAAAGGTCAGTTATGCAGGTTAAGTTCTGAAAAGTGTCCAGGGGCATTTATAGTGACGTGTTTGTTTATTCATGAGATATTTACAGACAGTCTCTTAAGTGCCAAGAACTGTGCTAGGCATTAGGAATAAAAGAACACGTGCCTGAGTGGTAGAGGTAGAAGGGAGAGAGGAAGTAGAGACATTTGAGTGAAAACTGTCATATAAAGAAGCTTAATTGCAAAGAAAAAGATAATGATACAGCAGTAAATGTGGGGGAAATTGCTGTGTGTGTGTGTGTGTGTGTGTGTGTGTGTGTGTGTGTAATACGGGAAGTACTTTAATTGTTTATGTGCTGAGGAGAAAGAGCCATAGCAGGAGAAAAGTTTATGATGAAATAGAACTTGCGATTGATTGATTCATCAAGGATGCTAAAGAATGAGGGGAGACAGGGACCAAAGTCTGTTAGACTGCACATATTTAGTTAAGTAGATTGCAAGATGATCCTAACATGAATTTGGAATGGCCCTAAAATTTGAGTATGGTTGCCCTGCTCTTGGATAATGGAAACTTGACTAAGCAATGAAACTTCTTGCTCAGATTATCACTGTGACTCCCTTATGTCTGATTTATGCATCCATCGTCTCTCTTCCTCAGTTATCCTGCCCATACCTCCTGTCTATCATAGCATTTCTTATATTGAACTAGACTGATTGGCCACCTCCCCTTCCCCAGACCATATGCTTCTTGGGAGGGAGAATGGTAGAGGTTATGTCTAATGCTACCCATCTGGTATAATCTCACTTTAAATAAATGCTTATTTATTTAACGGAGTCAATAAATGACCCAGTTCCTTATTTGTGTCATTTTTGAACGGGAGTTTTTAGTTTTATAAACTTTTAAGGGCTGAAAGGTATATATCTACCCTGTGCAGATTTTGTTGCCTATTTAAAAATTTTTTTTATACATTTATTCATTTTTGAGAGACAGAGAGAGAGCACAAGTGGGGGAGCGGCAGAGAGAGAGAGAGGGAGACACAGAATCTGAAGCAGGCTCCAGGTTCCAAGCTGTCAGCACAGAGCCCGACGCGGGGCTCGAACTCATGAGCTGTGAGATCATGACCTGAGCCGAAGTCGGATGCCCAACTGACTGAGCCACCCAGGCACCCCTGTTGCCTATTTTAAATTAAGTACATAAGCACTTTAAATTATGCCCAATTTTCAGTGAAGAGAGGACTTCAAATATTTTGAATGCTGAGAGGACCTTATGGTTTCATACAACCTAAAAAGTTTCTTGGGTTTATCTTTTTTGAGATTTAAGATAAATTTATTATCAGCTCAACAATTGTAATTTATCTAGAAGTGCAGAAATAAGCTATCTTCACAATTTTTCATTTCCTGTTTTGTTTTTTAAACTTTGTGTTAAAAAGCTAGCGATGCTATTTTTAAAAATTGTGTCTCCTGTAGATGTAGTATGTAGTTCCCCCCCACACCCTAAATGCATTTGTTACTCATTGATGTCATGGAATTTTCTTTTTTCAGAATCCTGTCCAAAAGATTCCTGACTCTCATGAAATAACTCTAAAGCATGGCACTAAAACAGTAAGTTTGAAAAATTTGATTCTTTCCTTTCAGTAACAAGACTCTCATGTTAAAGTGAACCGATGATACATTGGTATGAAGGCTAATTATACAATCAACTGATAACACAACAGCTATAGACATTAAAGAAAAAGAAAGATTACATTTCTATTCAATCAAAATAACCATTGTGTTTCATTTAAAATAGGAACACTTATTATTGTCATTGTTATTGTTGGCTTTAAAACCTTTTGCTTTGATATAGGAACATTACAAGTGAAAAAAAGAAATGAAACTAAAATACAGTTTTCCTTTTTATGGTGTGGGAAAATTTCTCATTACTCTTAGCTTTATTTCTGTATCAGTAAAAGGTCCGAGTTCGTTTTTTAGATGTACATTGAGATAAGAAATGAACATAAAATAGTTACTGTATTGCTGTAAGGTTATATTACTTAGAATTACAGATTTCTGTTTTTGTATTGTTATATTTATGTTACTTAAAGATTTAATAATATAAAATTTTGAGTCATAAGATGGACTCATTTTATTGTAAAACCATTAAAGTGGTAGTAGAATGAATGAAACATATTACAAATGAAAGAATAAAATGATCTTGCTTTTTCTTTTCAATGAAACTGCCCTTTTCTAGGTGTCTAACACCTAGAAAGTAGGAAAATACATCCTATAATGAGGAAAACATGGATCGGTAGTTATAGACCCAGAAATTACACAAATGACGGAACTAATAAAGATATTAAAACAGTGACATTCTTCTTGCCAAATGTTTTGCCTTTGAAAATACTATTTTCATAAAAATATTTGTTACGGTATAGTGGGCTTATCATTATTTTATTTATTAAAATTTTTTTAACGTTTATTTATTTTTGAGAGATAGAACACAAGCAGGGCAGGGTCAGAGAGAGAGGGAGACAGAGAATCCGAAGCAGGCTCTGTGCAGTCAGTGCAAAGCCTGACAATGGGGCTTGAACCCACGAGAGCTGTGAGATCATGACCTGAGCCGAAGTCCGAAGTCTGATGCTCATCTGACTAAGCCATCCAGGCGCCCCTATTGTTATTTTATTTTATTTTTATTTTTATTTTTTTTAAAGGCTTACCTTTAATTTTTAATTTATCTTTATCTTTTAATGTTTATTTATTTTTGAGACAGAGAGAGGCAGAGCATGAACAGGGGAGGGTCAGAGAGAGAGGGAGACACAGAATCTGAAACAGGCTCCAGGCTCTGAGCTGTCAGCACAGAGCCCGACGCGGGGCTCGAACTCACGGACCGTGAGATCATGACCTGAGCCGAAGTTGGACGCTTAACTGACCAAGCCACCCAGGCGCCCCAACAATAAGTACTTTTAAATGTCTTAGTTAAAATTTTTACTGTGGTAAATATTGAAACACATAACTCACATAAACAAATGCTTTTTGGGGTCCTCAAAAGATTTAAATAGTGTAAAGTGTCTTAAAACCAAAGTTTCTGAGAACTGCTGCTTTAAGAAACCATTTCCATCTAATTTGTGATATTATATCTACTTTATATGAAATCAGACTTTTGGTATTTTTATTATGAAATTATGATGGAATTTTACTAATTTTCATGTTTTTAAGCAAATTAGGAAAGGAATTACAGACTATTAGTACTTAAACAGAAGCTTCCCTGTCACTTGAGAGATTTTTTACTGAGGGAGTTCATGGGTTTCATGCATGTTTTAGTTAAATATTTATATTTTTTAGTAGAATTTTATCTTTGAAAAAAGAAATAAAATGAGAAATATACTGCCAACTTGTTTTACACATTAAAAGTCAGTTAGAGGTGCTAATTGTACTGTTAGGGTACCTGATCTTTTTGCAGTCCTGCCTTTGCCCTGCATTTATTTCATCTTATATATGTCAGAGATTAGCAAGGTGACTCTTTTGCCTGGTTGGTTTTTTCAGCTGGTTATTGTAAAATATTTACACATTCACAGAAGAATAGAGGATACTAAAAGGAATCCCCGTATATTTACTTCTGAGCCTTACCAGTTCTCTACAGTAGGCCAGTCTTTGTTTCCTATACTTTACGTTTCTAGTGTCTCCCACCAATATACCCACCTTTCCATTCCTTAACAGGACCTAGAGATGGTTTCCTTTGTTTCCTACCAGATATTCCAAATCATTTCTTAGCTGTGTTCCTTTAAACCCCAGAAATCCAGTTCCAACTTTTTTAAAGGCCGTATGTAATTTGGGTCAAAGTCACGAGTCAACATCTACCTCTCCTTTCATTAATATAGTGACATACTGTTAATTTCTCTTTCTTAATGAAAGAATTCACAGCCAGGACAAAGAACACTTTTTAGGGGAAGAGCTGCTTCTTTCCAGGTTTCCTTTTGAGCACATTCTTCCCAGCTTGCACTGAACTCCAAACAACTCCCTGGAATTTGGAAGCTGCTGGCTCCCCACAGGCCTTTCCGCTTCCCCAGGAGGACTCAACTAAGGATGCCTGCAGCCAGTCAGCCAGTCATTAGTTCTCCCACCCTGACTGCAGGCCTTTGCCCCTGCTGCTCCACACTGACGATTGCAGCAAGGAGGAGGAGCTTCCCCCCTTGCGGGGAGGACAGGCAGGGAAGAGACAAGCCACAAATGAATTTGCAGTTTCGAATTGTACTGTAATGGGATGAACACTGGTGTGGTCAGTCGTATCAGGAAGAAGGCACCCTTTTAATTGTAATAGGAGGGTGGAAAGATAGAATGGGCATGGGGGCAAGTAAGTTTGTGGTTGGTAGTAGCAGGAGTCACTTCTTAGACTTCGAAAGCTACTGTTTATTTTTGTTTTTTGTTGTTGTAGGTTTTAAGATACATAATTGTTCAGACATAAAAAATGACTTAGTTTTCATTTGTATGCTTTCTTTGACACATTTAAAGTGGTACGTATCTAATTTAAACATATAATTTATTAATTATGTTCATGTATAATTCCCTTATCTTCTGAAATCAGTGTTCATAGGTGGTGCTTGAAGTGAGTATAAATTATTTTGTAACTATCTGGTTTTAATTGCAGTAATTCTATTACATTTAATAACATTCCAAGGGTAGTAGGAGAACTGATTTATAGTTGCTTCCTTTATATGAAACTTCGATCCTTTTACTCTCTCATATATACAGTAATCACATTATTTCTTTTTTTGTTGTTTTCATTCCACATATTAATTCTTTTGTTCTGTTTTTTGTTTTGTTTTACACACTAATTATTTCTAATGCATTTTTTTTTTCCTTCTGAGAGGGAAGTAGATTCAGGAACTTCCTTCTTAAGAATAGTAGGTTACCAGTTGGACACTCACATGTGCATTGGACCTAGGAAAGTTCATGGGGAAGGCAGTTATCTTTTGGAACGAATATAAAAGTGCTATTTTAATGTAGTTAGTCACTTATAAATTCAGCTTTAAAAATAATTGTTTAAGGTGATCATATTGAGTCAGTTAGCCATATACAGAAGAAAATAATTTCTACTTTGTCCTACTTGATTAAATAGATTTCTTAACGTTCCCATTGGCATTTTCTCATTTTGGTAATTTTAGATTCATGTGGTATTTAGTTAGTGGTAGTTAAAATATCTCAAAAGGTTTCCTTAAAATCTTTTTTATTAAAAAAGCTGAATTATTTATGGGGTTTGGTAGATAATTGGGACAAAGCTGGCAATTACATTAAGTTAAAATATTATTTTATTTCAAAAGAAATAATATTCATAATAATAACAAAGTCAAATAATATAGAAGATGCTATCCAGTTCCACTTTTTAGAAGTAACAACAGCTTGTGGTCTGTACTTCCAATACCTATAAGATAAGAGGTAAGGTTAGAGAAAGGAAATGCAGGTTATTATAGAATATAAGTAGCTTTTCTCCAGTTAATTATTATTATTTTTTTTTTGCAGGTTTCTGCTTTGGGTCTGGATCCCTCAGGTGCCCGTTTGGTGACTGGAGGATATGACTATGATGTTAAGTTTTGGGATTTTGCTGGAATGGATGCCTCTTTTAAGGCATTTCGATCCCTTCAGCCCTGTGAATGGTATGTATTGCACAACTTAATGCCTTCATATTTGCAGACAGAGTAATTCCATCTATAATGCTTTGTAGGAAAATACACTGTTTATATGACTGTATTTACCTTCATTATTCAAATGAAAGAAAAATGTACCTTAAGTTTCTCTCCTTTAGTTTCATTAAACCATGAAAACTTTAAAGACATTTTCAGTCTTTTGTTGTTTTGTAAAAAAATATTTGTATTTAGAGATTATTACCTTTCCTAGTTTATTTTAATACTCCAGTAAATACCATGAAATGTTACATATACGTGTATGATGTATGTTAAGCCAATAACCAGGTGCTAGTCAGTGCTCCATTGTGTAGGTATGGCCAGCTAGCATTATATCAGAAAGGGCTTTACATGTTGTTACCACAGCTACCCTCTTTTTTTCTGTTTTTGACCACATCTGATCTGTTAGTATATTGGATATCAAAAATAGATTTTTATTGGTGAAACTGATATCTTGTTAACTTGCATAATGTATGTTGGAAATGAGCTCTTATTGACTAAATGTAAATACATTCAAGATATGTGAATTAGATGAAATTAATAGAGGCCCAATTTTCTACTCTTGCATGAATGGAGTTTGTATCTAAACGTGGCTCTGGCTAGTTTTGTATAGATCATACTGATTTGTAAATTTTGAAGTCGTACCTGTTAAGTTATCTTCAGTAAAGATTTGAGGGTTCCCTAAGTGAACATAGATCTCTGATTAGTTGGAAAGGATTTAGTTGGAAAAATTTTTTTTTTAGTGTTTATTTATTTTTGAGAGAGAGAGAGAGACAGAGTCCAAGCTGGGGAGGGGCAGAGAGAGAGGGAGACACAGAATCTGATGCAGGCTCTGAGCTGTCAGCACAGAGCCCGATGCGGGGCTCAAACTCAAGAACCGTGAGATCATGACCTGAGCCAAAGTCAGACGCTTAACCAACTGAGCCACCCAGATGCCCTGGAAAAAAAAATTTTTAAAAACAGGATATTCCCAGTGATGGCTGTATTTAATAAAGCTCTCATTATTTAAAATAGTTAACTTGGTATCTTGAGTTAGTATGATGACTTTAAAAAAAACTGTTTTTTTAACATTCAGTTTTGAGAGAGAGAGAGAGAGAGACAGAGTGTGACTGGGGGACAGGCAGAGAGGGAGGGAGACACAGTCTGAAGCAGGCTCCAGGCTCTGAGCTGTCAGCACAGAGCTGAACGTGGGGCTCTAACTCACTGACTGTGAGCTCATGATCCGAGCTGAAGTCGGACGCTCGACTGAGTGAGCCACCCAGCGCCCCAGTATGATGACTTTTTAAAAATACAATGTTATAACCTTTATTCCTATATGGTATTCTCTTGGTTTGTATAGGGATTGTGTTCCCCTTCTGCTTTCTTCTTTTTTAATATTTATTTGTTTATTTTAAGAGAGAGACAGAGGGACAGGAGAGAACCCCAAGCAGGCTCTGCTCTGACAGCCTCACGAACTGTGAGATCATGCCCTGAACTGTAATCAAGAGTCAGATGCTTAACCGGCTGAGCCACCCATGCGCCCCTCCCCTTTGCTTTTACAAGTATAAATTCACTTGTTCGGGATTATCTAGTACTCGATTAATGATCAGCTCTGAATAGAATCATGCCTTATGAGTCTCAAGCCACTACTCTATTACTAAACTGTGTCATCTGCTGCACTGTTGTAATTGAAAATGCAGAAAAGCCCAAGAAAAAGCTTATTTTCTCTTCGCATAATTAAATTATTACATCCTACATGTCATAGTGAACTGTCAAAGGGTAGATGGGAATAAACAGAATTCTTGACAATCCATACAAGATTAACATAAACTCTAGTACTGCAAACATTTTGTGAATGTTCCTATTTTAAATCATGAGGACGGTTTAACTTTGCTATTATTTGTCCCTAATCTCTAAGTAATGTGACTCTACTTTTTATGACAATATGTATATTACTTAACGTGTATTTTATTATCTCTTTATATATCCATCTGTAATTTACTTTTTACTGTGAAAAATTTCAAACATGGAGGAAAGTAGAGAGATTAGTGAAATAGCCATTTTCTACCTAGATTTAACGGTTACATTTTTCTGTCTGCTTCATCTCATTTTTGTAATCTTTGAAGTATTTAAAAGTAAAGACATACATAGCTTTCACTTTGAAATAATTCCTCATGAATCTTTAAAAAATATAGACATTTCCCTATATAAATACAGCTCCAATTATTCTAACAAAATTCTTTAAAACTTAATATTTCTAATAATCATTCCATATTTAAATTCCCCAGTTTATCCTCATATGTGTCGTAATGCTGGCTTGTCAAACATGGATCCAATCAAGTAATACATATCCCATTTCTTTTGTCCCTCTCTTACATATCTTTTAATCTAGAACAGTGTCTCTTTCCAAACCATTTTCTTTCCCATGACTTTATTAAACAGGTCCAGTTGTCCTCTATAAGGTTCTTCCTCCCTGAATTTTCTAATTGCTTCTTTATGGTATCATTTAATTTATTTCTTTGTCTCCGGTATTTCCGATAGAAGGGCCAAAGGCTCGATTGTAATCTACATTGTATCACATCAAGTGGCATGTATTGTCTAGTTGTTGCTGCTATTTGTAACTAGCAGTTAAGATTAATTCCTGGATTAAGTTGGTGACATTTGATTCCTCCATTGTGAAGTTAGTATTATATACTTGAGATAGGCAAGGACTTTGTGGGGAGATACTTGGTAGCATGGAAATATCTACATTCTCCTCATCCCTTCACTTAATAAGTTTAGCATCCATTGCTTATTCGTACCTGAATCAGTTATGTCATTGAGGGTTGTAAGTTGGTGATTTTCTAAATTCCTTTATTTCATCTACATTTATTTGTGGACACTCTTCTAAAAGAGTGTCCACAAGTAATTTTTAATTTTTAAAAATTTAAAAAAATTTTAATTTTTAATATTAAAAAAACTTTTAAATATTAATTAATTTTTAAATTTACAAGTTAGTTAGCATATAGTGCAACAATGATTTCAGGAGTAGATTCCAGTGATTCATCCCCTGTGTACCACACCCAGTGCTCATCCCAACAAATGTCTTCCACTTAGCCCATCCCCCCTCCCACAATCCCTCCAGCAACCCTCCGTTTGTTCTCTATATTTGAGTCTTTTACATTTTGTCCCCCTCCCTGTTTTTATATTATCTTTGTTTCCTTTGTGTTCATCTGTTTTGTCTCTTAAATTCTTCATATGAGTGAAGTCATATATTTGTCTTTCTCTGACTAATTTTGCTTAGGGTAAAACCATCCAGTTCCATCCATGTAGCTGCAAATGGCAAGATTTCATTCTTTTTGATTGCTGAGTAATATTCCATTGTATAAAAATACCACATCTATCCATTCATCTGTCCGTGGACATTTGGGCTCTTTCCATACTTTGGCTATTGTCGATAGGCTATAAACATTGGGGTGCATGTGCCCCTTTGAAACAGCACACTTGTATCCCTTGGATAAATACCTAGTAGGGCAGTTGCTGGGTTGTAGGGTAGTTCTATTTTTCACTTTTGAGGAACCTCCATACTGTTTTCCAGAGTGGCTGCACCAGTTTGCATTCCCACTGGCAGTGCAAAAGAGATCCTCTTTCTCCGCATCCTTGCCAACATCTGTTGTTGCCAGAGTTGTTAATGTTAGCCATTCTGACAGGTGTGAGGTGATATCTTATTGTAGTTTTAATTTGTATTTCCCTGTTGATGACTGATGTTGAGCATTTTTTCATGTGTCGGTTGGCCATCTGGATGTCTTTGGAGAAGTGTCTATTCATGTTTTCTGCCATTTCTTCACTGGATTATTTGTTTTTTGGGTGTTGAGTTTGATAATTTCTATATAGATTTTGGATACTAATCCTTTATCTGATATGTCGTTTGCAAATATCTTCTCCAATTCCATTGGTTGCCTTTTAGTTTTGCTGTTTCGTTCACTGTGCAGAAGCCTTTTATTTTGATGAGGTCCCAATAGTTCATTTTTGCTTTTGTTTCCCTTGCCTCTGGAGACGTGTTGAGTAAGAAGTTGCTGTGGCCAAGGTCAAAGAGGTTTTTGCCTGCTTTCTCCTTGAGGATTTTGATGGCTTCCTGTCTTACATTTAGGCTTTTCATCCATTTTGAGTTTATTTTTGTGTATGGTGTCAGAAAGTGGTCCAGGTTCATTCTTCTGCATGTTGCTGTCCAGTTTTCCCAGCACCACTTGCTGAAGAGACTGTCTTTATTCCATTGGATATTCAAAGATTAGTTGGCTATACATTTGTGGGTCCATTTCTGGGTTCTCTATTCTGTTCTGAGTGTCTGTTTTTGTGCCAAAGATCCTTTCCTTATTAACTGATGTTATTTGATCACCCTAAAATATAGTTCCTACTGTAAAGGCAGGATAAATACTTGGTTATTTCTTTAATTACTCATTTTCAGTTCAGGGGTTGGTGGTGATAAATGAGTTGTTGCTGTTATTGGTGGTGATTTTTTTTCTTTTTTCTTTTTCCTTTTTGAGTGTCAGTATTTATGATTTAAAAATTTTCATGTGTTCCAGTCAATTGCAGTCATTATTCTTTTCTGATGCTTAAATTGTCCCAGATTTGGCCGGGGGAGTCCCTGATTGCTATGTAGTTTTACATGTATTCATTAGACTTTAAAAGCTTACTTATTTTCTGGCATAACATGATGCAAGCTTCCTGGTACTTCCTTTCTAAGTCCTAGAGTCAGCATTTCCCTGGGAGACCTTTTTTTTTTTTTTAGTGGGAATGGTATTTAGAGACCAAATCTGAATGTTATACCTGCTCATTAATAGTGGGGTATCATTCCTTTTTGACCTTTTCAGTGGAAAGAGGTGGAAAATACAGGTGTGTGTGTGTGTGTGTGTGTGTGTGTGTGTGTGTTTGTGTCCATGTTTAAGTGACAAGATCATATTGATATTGCCATTTCAAATCTTAGTAAAGTTTAACTTCAGAATATATTTAATTCATAGAAAAGCTGCAAAGATAGTCCACAGTTCAGGTATACCCCTAACTCAATTTCTTCTGTTGTTAATGTCTTACATTACCATGGTACATTTATGACAAGTAAATCAATGTTGGTACATTAATATTAACCAAAACCCAAATTATATTTGGATTTCACTGTTTTTTCCACTAATATGCCTTTCAAAATACACATTACATTTATTCTTCCTATCTCTTCAGTCTTCTCTGGTTTATGATGATTTCTCAGTCTTTCCTTATTTTTCATGACCTTGATAGTTTTGAGGGGTTCTGGTCAGGTATTTTCTAGAGTGTTTCTTGATTTGTTTTTTTATGCTTTTTTTTTTTTTTTTTTTTTTTTTTTTTCCCCATGGTTTAGACTGGAATTATGGGTCTTGGGGATGAATACCTCAGAGGTGAAGCCAGCCACTCTTAGCTCATGCTAGCCACTGTCCATGTCCTCTGGACCCTCGCTGCCTGCTGCCTGCCTCAGGGAGTATCCTGGCCCACCTGCTCCAATTTAAATTTAACATTACAGACTGTTTACCTAATGTCTTTGAATTTTATACTCAAAATCAAAGATAGAACATATTTTTGAGAAAAGACTTACTGGTCAAGACCGGGAGTTGGCAAAATTTTTCTGTAAAGGGCCAGTAAGTATTTTAGGCCTTACGTGCTGCAAATGATATTTGCTAAATTTGTCCGTGTGTTCATGTGTGTCTATATATTATATAACATTAAATTAAATATACATTAGAATTTTAAGTAAAAAAGTGCAGTGCAGTAGAGGTGTTTACTTTTTTGGCATTCAATTTTATTCTCTGTATTTTGTTAGCTAATTGTTCCAGTTTTAGATTCTGACATCTAACATATTAATGATCAAACTGTTGTTGTTGTTGTTGTTTTTTTTTTTTGCCAATTGCAGATGTGATAAATGTGCAGTAAGTTGTTATTCAGTTGATGCTGGTTGAATATGGCAGAGTCAGACTTGGTGTGCCATTAGAAGCCTTTGTTTTTATGTTATCTGTGAGACAACCCTTTAGATTAAATTGCTCATGCCTATGAGAATCTATATACATTGGTTACTCAGCCAAATTTTTCCATACCCTGTGTTACTCATCTACGTTGTTCTTATATTGTCTGCAAAGAAAACTTTAAGGAGTTTGTTGATTGTCTTGAAGGTATAAAAAGCATATTGTACCACTTTTAGACCATCTATTCACCATGGTGAGTAAGTGGCTGCCAAACAGGCATTCACACAAAGACCCCCATAACCATTCAGGATAGGAGGCAGAAGTCCTAAGGCTAGGAGTGAGACTGAGATAAGGTGTTTTGAATTTTGGGCATCTCTGATGAATTTTTTAGTATTCTTTTTTTGTTTTTTTAAATTTTTTTCAATGTTTATTTATTTTTGAGAGAGAGAGAAAGAGAGAGACAGAGTGTGAGTGGGGGAGGGGCAGAGAGAGTGGGAGACAGAGAATACAAAGCAGGCTCCAGGCTCTGAGCTCTCAGCACAGAGCCTGACGCAGGGCTTGAACTTAGGAACTGTGAGATCATGAGCTGAGCCGCAGTCAGATGCTTAGCCCACTGAGCCACCCAGGTGCCCCTTGTTCTTTTTTTTTAATGTTTTATTTTATTTATTTTGAGAGAGAGAGTGAGCAAGAGAGCAAGAGCAGGGGTGGGGTAGGGAGAACTAAAGAGAGAGAATCCTAAACAGGCCCGGCACTGTCAGTGCAGAGTCTGATGCAGGGCTCCATCTCATGAACCGTGAGATCATGATCTGAGCCGAAACCAAGAGTCAGATACTTAACCGACTGAGCTACCCAGGCGCCCCTGAATTTCTTAGTATTCTTGAACTTGGTCTCATTTCCCTGGGACACCTTAAAAATACTTTGAAATAAAATGTTTTCTTGATCTACCAGGATAAAAATAAAATTTTTCAAAATGCTTTTCTTTTTTTGTTATTCAACCTCTCTTTGATGCATCTTCCATTTTGGTAATTTGAAGTATGTTTAATAATTTGTTTTGGACATTCGCCCAGCCAGCAGCAATATTAGATTTGTGGATCTCTAGTTTCTAAAGTGTTTCTTTGTCCCATTTAGTGAAAATCATCAGTACTGCATTTTCTCTAATCCAGTCTGCTCAGCACCTTTTGCTTTCTTTATTTCTTCACAGATTATCAGTAATTATGTATGTAAGCTCAAGAGTTAGAATCCTTGGGCTGACAGATCCTTCAGGTGTATCCTCTATGCAAAAAAATATGGATGAAGTAAAATATTAAGAATTCCATATCTTCTGCCCATTTAAAAATGGATATTCTTTCTTTTCTTTTTAAAACATTTTCTCTTCTTTTGAGAGAGGGACTGCGAGCAGAGGAAGAGCAGATGGGGGAAAGGTGGGGGGGGGGAGAGAGAGAGGGAGAGAGAGAGAAAGAATCTTAAGCAGGCTCCATACCCAGTGAGGAGCCCTACATGGGACTCAGTCTCATGACTCCCAAGATCATGACCTGAGGTGAAATCAAAAGTCAGATGCTTAACTGACTGAGCCACCCAGATCCTCCTAAAACATTTAAATTAATTAATACATTAAGTTATGTTCTTATGAAGAAATTAAAACATTACAGATAAAACTTAAGTCCTTCTTTGATTATCTTTTTAAAAATCTCTTTCCCAGGGTTTCTCACAGTTTTCATTATGGTCCTTATTCTTTAAGGTTTTTTAAATTGTAGTCATCAACAAATATACCCATCAAAAGAGTATATACTATATTTGTTTTCATAAGTGATATCAGATGGTTGTTATTCCATAATTTGTTTTTGTTTTTCAATTCACAATATTGCTTGGAGATTTTTAATATCACTGTCATGCATTTTACTATATTCTTTCTAAGTGCTGTATAGCATATTATGTATAACTTACCAAAGTTCAGAACCATCTGAAGGGCTTGTTAAAATGTTAAATGCTGAAGGGGAAAAAAGTAAGAGAGAGAGAGAGAGAGAGGAACAAATCGAGAAACAGACTTTAACTACAGAGAACAAACTGATGGTTGCCAGAGCAGAGGTGGGTGGAGGGATGGGTTAAATAGGTGATGAGGATTAAGGAGTATATTTGTGATGAGCACTGGGTGTTGTATGGAATTGTTGAATCACACCTGAAACTAATGTTACATGTACGTTAGCTAGCTGGAATTTAAATAAAAACTTAAAAAAATGTTAAATGCACCTTTAGAATTTCTAATTCTTTAAAACTGATGTGGCCTGAGAATAACTGAAATTTGTAGTTTTCTAAACTGTGGTAACTGAAATTCATGCATATCAGAATTATGCAAAGCAAAAATTGCCTGTATTTTTAAAGAATTTAATCCCAGGATAGTTAGTATACAGTGTTACATTAGTCTTAGGTATAAATGAAATATATGATATCATATGTATAATAAAGTGATTCAACAGTTCCATATGTTAGTGCTCATCAAGATAAGTGTGCTATTAATCCCTTTCACCTATTTCACCCATCCCCCCACCCACCTTACTTCTGGTAACCATTTGTTTTCTATAGTTAAAGACTTTTTTGGTTTGTCTCTTTATTTTTCTTTGTTTCTTAAATTCCACATATGAGTGAAATCATGTGGTATTTGTATTTCTCTGACTGGCTTATTTCACTTAGCATTATACTCTCAAGCTCCTTCCATCTTGTTTCAAATGGCAAGATTTCATTCTATTTTTTTATGTTTGAATAATATTCCATTTAGTATATATACCACATCTTTATCCATTCATCTGTCAGTGGACACTTGGGCTGTTTCTGTAGTTTGGCTATTGTAAATAATGCTGCTGATTGCCTGTATTTTTAAAAAACATTCATTATTGAACTATGGTTGACGTACAATGTTGTATTAGTTTCAGATGTACAACATAGAGATTTGATAATTCTATACATCACTCAGTGCTCACTGTGGTGGGTGTAGTCACTGTCATCATGTAATGTTATTGTAACATTATTGACTATATTGCCTGTGCTATACTGTTTTCATCTCTGTGACTTAATTTATTTTATATTTGGATCTGTTCAAATCTTCACCTATTTCACATACCCTCCACCCACTTCCTTTCTGGCAACTGTGAGTTCTCTGTATTTAAGAGTCTGTTTGTTTTGTTTTTTACATTCCACATATAAGTGAAATCATATAGTACTTGTCTTTCTCTGACTGACTTATTTCATTTAGCATAACACCCTCTATGGCTATTCACATTATTGTAAGTAGCACAATTTCAATTTTTAAATGACTGAATAATATTCCATTTTATATATACACACACACAAATACATACATACACATACACACATACACATACATATACAAACATACATACAGACAGACAGACAGACACCACATCTTCTTAATCCATTCATCTATTGTTGGATAGTTGGGTTGCTTCTATATCTTGGCTGTTGTAAATAATGCTGTGAACAAAGGGTTGTATATATCTTCTTGAATTTTGTTTGTGTTTTCTGTTTTGCTTTAAGTAGTGTTTTCGTTTTCTTTGGGTAAATACCCAGTATTTAAATTACTGTATTCTATAGTATTTCAATTTTTAGTTTACTGAGGAACCTCCATACTGGTTTTCCACAGTGGTTGCCACAGTTTATGTTTCCACCAACAAAGCATGAAGGTTCCCTTTTCTCTACAGCCTCTCTAAAACTTGTTATTTTCTTGTGTTTTTTGATGTTAGCCCATTCTGACAGGGGTGAGGTGATAGCTCATTGTGGTCTTGATTTGCATTTCCCTGATGATAAGTGATGTTGAGCATCATTTCTTGTGTCTCTTGGCCATCTGTATGTCTTCTTTGGAAAAATCCTTAATCGGATTGTTTGTTTTTATGGTGTTGAGTTATATAAATTCTTTACATATTTTGGATATTAACCCCTCATTGGATATGTCATTTGTAAATCTCTTCTCTCATTCAGTAGGTTGCCTCTTTGTTTTGTTGGCTGTTTTTTTTGCTATACAAAAGCTTTTTATTTTGGCATAGCCCCAATAGTTTAATTTTCCTTTTGTTTTTCTTTTTTTCTTTTTTTCTTTTCTTAAAGCTCACTTATTTATTTTGAGGGAGTGAGAGTGTGTGCAAGAGGGGGAGGGGCCAAAAGAGAGGGAGAGAGAATCCCAACTAGGGTCCATTCTGTCAGCATGGAGCCTGATGTGGGGCTCAGTCCCATGAACTGTGAGATTGTGACCTGAGCTAAAATCAAGAGTTGGACACTTAACTGACTTAGCCACCCAGGCACCCCTCCTTTTGTTTTTTCTTGCCTGAAGAGACATACTTATAAATATGTTGCTAAGGCAGATATCCAATAGATTGCTCTCTAAATTTTTTTCTAGAAGTTTTATGGTTTCATGTTTCACATTAGGTCTTTAATCTATTTTGAGTTAATTTTGTGTATAGTCTAAGAAAGTGGTCCAGTTTCATGCTTTTGGCTATGGCTGTCCAGTTTTCACAACACCATTTATTGAAAAGACTTTTCACCCATTGTATATTCTTACCTCCTCGGTCGAAGATTAATTGACCATATGATCCTGGGTTTCTTTTTGTGCTGTCTTTGCTGTTTGATTGATCTGTCTCTTTTTTGTGCCAGTACCATACTGTATTGATTACTACAGCTTTGAAATCTTGAAATCTGGGATTATGATACTTCTATCTTGTTCTTCTTTCTCAAGATTGCTTTAAAGGTAGTCTGTTTTTGATATAAAAAAATAAAAAGGAAACTCAATGGGACATATAGAATGAGGTCAAAGGAAATGAATTAACAGATAATAGCAGAAGAAATATAACTGGCCAATGAACACGAAAATGGATACTCAACTTCACTAATGATAAAAGAAGGGAAAATTAAACTGCTAGTAAGGTACTACTTGTCACCTCGAAGACTGGCAAAGGAGGAAAAATCCATATTGTCCAATGTGGGGAGAAGGCAAAGATAGGATATCATTTACTAAACTTGTTCCCCCACAGAATAATTCGGTAATATCAGATGAAAAGTGTGAATTCTGATGCAGGATTTGGAGAAAAAAGCCCTTTACCTATCCACCATTCCCTAGGTACCATGCTCCTTACTCTTCCTGCCTCTACAGTTTCTTTTACAGTCCTTCCCTGAGGGTTCGCCTAAAGCTTACACCTCCCTTCGAAGTCTGCATCAGTCTCTTTACTCTTTCCCCCACTATTCCTGCTGAATCCCTGTCACACCTTCCTGATGCATTTTGACTAAAACCCAAATGTCTTGCCATGGTTTATAATGGTCCTTGTGTTCTGGCCACTGCCTATTTCTTCCCTTTCCCTATTATGCCCTAGCAGAATGGCTGAGAGATTTTGACACTGTATGTACTTTGTTTTCTGTGTAGAATGCTCTTTCCTACTGTTACCTGCTCCGCCCTCACAAACATGTAGCTCCTTATGCTTAGGTCTCCACCCAAACGTTGCTTTTCCAGAGAGGCTCTCTAATATTGGGCCCTCTCATATGTGCTCCCTTAACACCTTTTTATTCAGTGTGAAATCTTGAGGTTGTTCTGCTACTCAAATTAAGACTTGAGTTATTTTTAGCGTCAACATTGTCATAAAGGAAACTATTGGGAATAACCAGAACAAAGCTAGTCATTCTCATCGGTTGGCTATTTTTTTTTTTTTTTTTAGTTTTTTTTTTTAATTTTTTTTTTTTTTTTTTTTTAAATTTTTGAGACAGAGAGAGACAGAGCGTGAGCAGGGGAGGGGCAGAGGGAGAGGGAGACACAGATCTGAAGCAGGCTCCTGGCTCCCAGCTGTCAGCACAGAGCCTGACGCGGGGCTTGAATTTACGGACTATGAGATCATGACACAAGCTGAAGTCAGATGCCCAACCGACTGAGCCACCCAGGGCGCCCCTTGGTTGGCTGTTTTTGATCATGTTTCTCTGATCTTCACAAGACATGAAAACATATTGTTTATATATTTTGGTTCATTGCCTTTGGATTTTTGTTTGTTGGTTTGTTTTGGATTGACTATCCTGTCTTAACATGGAATTTGACTGTGAAATCTAATAAAGTCACGAAGCTATTAATCTATACTTGATTGAGTGATAGAGTAATTTTATCACATTTCTAAATAAGAATATGTGTTTTAATGGAAGGGAAGGGTTATAGATTAACTGTAGTAAAACTGTATATTTATGTATAAATAAATATATATATATAGTATATTAACTTTGTAGTAGTTATATAGTAGATTAACTTTAGTCAAACTTCTTGTCTATCTGTCTCTCTTTCCATATATATATATCTCTCCATATATATATATATATATATATATATATATATATATAGTCCTGGATAGAATTTTTTCTGGCTTTACTTTTGTTTGACAGATAAAGTATTTTATAATATTACTACTACCTTTCTAACCTTTGGTATGTTTAAGCTGGTTAGTGATATATTCTTAATTAATTTTGCATTGGAAATATATTCTTTTTTTTTAAATATAATTTATTGTCAACTTGGCTAACATACAGTGTATACAGTGTGCTCTTGGTTTTGGGGGTAGATTCTCGTGATTCACTGCTTACACACAATACCCAGTGCTCACTCATCCCAACAAGTGCCCTCCTCAATGCCCATCACACATTTCCCCCTCTCTGGAAATCTATTCTTAAATTTAAAGCTAAAATATTGAAGTAGCTGAAGATTTATTTTGGCATGGAATAAATTAGTATTTTCTGATATTCTCATACGGAAAATTTTGATGGTTCTGCTTTCGGTCTCTTGCTTTCTTGCCCTGTTCCCAGCACTAGATAATATATATTGATACCTGGAAGATGGCATGCAAATCTGAAACTGTATTTTCTGTAATTATTATTGAATTTCATTTCCAAGAATATAGTAGTCACATTTGACCTAAGATTTGGGTTTTTGAGTGGGTGTAGAAATCAGAAAAGATGTAAGAACATTTCTCATGGGTATTTTGGTTAGTAGATAATTAAAACCTGCGATAAACTAACAGTAGCTTGACTTGTAATGAATTTGAAATACTCAATGTATTCAATTGGAATGTATTCATTATAGTTGGCTACCAAGATTTTATACCTGTCAGATAATCTTAAAGAGACCTTTGAAATTAAGAAATAATAATAATGGCAACTATTCATTTCATATACTGTGTCAGGGTGTCTTTAAGTATAGTATTTTTAATCCTCACCCTAATCCTGCCTTATTTCTCCTGTTTATTTTTTTTTTAAATAATTTTAAAAAACGTTTATTTTTGAGAGAGAGAGAGAGAGAGAGCACATGTGAGCAGGGGAGGGGCAGAGAGAGGGGGACAGAGAATCTGAAGCAGGCTTGTGCTGACAGTAGGGAGCCCCACATGGGGCTCGAACTCAGGAACTGTGAGATCATGACCTGAGGTGAAGTCAGACGCTCAATGGGCTGAGCCACCCAGGTACCCCTCTCCTGTTTTTTTTTCAGTGGAAGAAACCAGGACTCAGCAAACTGAGTACATGAACTCTGTCTCAGGAGCACCTCTGCATGGTTTGCCAACTAGTTGCATCAATTAGTTTTCCAAAAGATGGGGAGACTGAGCCTAGTGAGGCTGGAGGGCTTGTTCATCATCACATAGCTACTTAGCAGCAGAATGAGGACTTGGATCCCTGGCCTCCTGACTCACATTCCGGTGCACTTTTCACTACATCAGGACACGTTGGCTCCTGAGCCCCAAGTGACAGCCCCAGACAGCTGTGTTTATCTGTCTTGCATGTCCCAGCTTGTTTTGCTAGCCGAGCAAAAACTACTTAAAAGGATCCTCAATCTTCACCTTCCCATTCCCCTCCACTTACACTCTTATACTCCCACTTGCCCCATGAATAACTTCACAGAAAGAATTGTGCAATGTCACTAAGCCTTCCTCTGGTGTCAGAGTTACTCCCTGAGAGAACATTCACTTCCTCATGACTCCAGTTTACTGTCAGATTGGCTTTCCCTCTTTTCTCTTTGATCGGAATCTTAGTTGTTTAGGCAGGAATTTGAGGAGCAGATGTTATACCCCTTGAAGAAGCCCTTTAATTCTCCTTAGTACTGTGTCTAATGACTCTTAATCCTGTCCTTTTAACTCTGTGGCTGGCAGAATTAAGAGCGAAGTGGGACAGGAATGGTGAGCTTGATGCTTAACTTTTCATTTTAATGTTGACAAAGAGAGCACATGGAACAGTGACACAGAGGGAAAACATTAAGTTTGCCTCTACAGCTAAAATGAGGTGAGGTGAATGTTAGTGTGGGATCGTTGAGATTGTCTATTTCCCTCCAAATATAAATAGAGCAATTTCATAGAGCACATAGCCAGAGAAATAGAGCCACTATTTTTACTACCTTATCGTCTTAAATTTTTCTCTGGTTTTTAGATTGTTACTTGTAAAGAGAAATAAAAATGATTCACCAGAGAAAACAAAGTGATCTCACGTAGTACTCGATCTTTCATGGTTAGTGGAGAAAATCAACTTCTCCAAAGTGAGAGTACTGTTAACAAGGATATACCCTATGAACTACTTTGTTTTAGCAGTCTGAACTATCTAATTATGAAAAGTCTGATCTGTTTGTTTATACACATATGTGTGTAAATATATGTGTATAAATACATATATATTATATATATTACACACATATATAATTGTATACATTGGCTGTTTAGCTCAGTTTGTTTATATATGCATTTGTATACATACAAATTTATATACAAATACAAATGTATATATGAACAAACTGGACTAAACAGCCAGTAATTTTTCTCAGTTTCTAACCAATCACTTGAAATTTAGTATATCAATTAGCATCTGATTAGTAGAGAGAAATCACACAGCAATTTGAAAAGGGAAAGCTTATTATAAAGATTACTAACTGTAACAGAGGATTGGAGAAATGAGGGATTGGCTAGAAGTAAAGAGTACTCTAGAGAAGAATAGCAAATAAAAAGAGCATCTATTACCCTAGGGTAGAGATAGAGCATTCAAAGTTGATGCCTCCAGGACTGAGATCTAGACATTTGAGAGGATAAGGCTTTGGTTCATTGAATGATAAAGAAGTTGCTGGAGCGCCTGGGTGGCTCAGTTCGGTTAGGTGACTGACTTCACTCAGGTCATGATCTCCCAGTTCATGAGTTTGAGACCCGCGTCGGGCTCTGTGCCGACAGCTCAGAGCTTGGAGCCTGCTTTGGATTCTGTGTCTCCCTCTCTCTCTGCCCCTCCCCTGCTCATGTTCTGTCTCTCAAATAAATAAACATTAAAAAAAAAAAAAAAGAAAACTTCCTTTAAAAAAAAAAAAGAAAAAGAAGTTGTGACAGAAGAACTTTTCAAAACCTAACTGGACTCACTGCTATAGCTGGGGTTGGGGGGGTGTGCAGGAGGGAAGGGGCTGGGTGTTGCTGACCACCAGGTACTTCAGCAGCCTGGTGGAGACCAGCTGCACAAGCTGCGGGAGCCAGATGCTAGGGAAGCCACCTGAGGTGCTGGAGCCCACCAGGAGCAGCACACTAGACCCAGCAAGGAAAGCCTCTTCCACCTGTGACATCTCTGTAGTACCCTCTACGTCAAAACCTCAAGCCGATGGGCAAAGGGAAAATAGAGGGCCCACATTTATTTTTGCAGAGCAGGCACTGAAGGATGAATTTGGAGCTAAGAGGCAATAAGTGGACAACTGGCACATCTGGTGATGAAATATATAGTTTGATATCGTATTATTATTGGTGCCTCCTTCTGGAGTAAACATTTAAATTTGGGACCCTGCTCAGAATTTTCCTAAGGATTTCATTCCTTCCCAGCATTTTCAGAAGCATGTGATAGGCCAGAGAGGCTTTTCTTTTTAGGAAGGAAGTACTTGGGCAATAGCACCATATTTGCTTTTCTTTTTTTTTTTTTAGTTTTTTTTTTTAACGTTTATTTATTTTTGAGACAGAGAGAGACAGAGCATGAACGGGTGAGGGTCAGAGAGAGAGGGAGACACAGAATCCGAAACAGGCTCCAGGCTCTGAGCGGTCAGCACAGAGCCCGACGCGGGGCTCGAACTCACGGACCACGAGATCATGACCTGAGCTGAAGTCGGACGCTTAACCGACTGAGCCACCCAGGCGCCCCCATATTTGCTTTTCTAAGTTTCTTTCTCATGAGCATCTGGTGTGGGAGCTTCAGTTTCTCCTCTACCTTAATTCACACTGTGAAATTTCTCACACTGTCACACAGTCTAACCTCAGAGCACACTCGGACCTTTGTTTGAATTATCTTTGCATTGGAATTAACTTTGAATCGGTGTATTAAGAATGGCTCTTTTAAGAATAAATATTTAAAAAACTATCAGCTAGAATTTCAGCATTTTAGGAGAAATGGTCAGTATAATTTTTGAGCACCAGTTGCTAGTTAGTGGTAGCTGTACAAAAGAGCAGTTTCATTGGTAAATATCTGATTTGGATTTAGTAACTAGCCAGGAAGAATAATTCCTTTTTTTTTTTTTTTTAAGATTTATTTAAGTCCCCTCTATACCCAATGTGGGGCTCGAACTCATTACCCTGAGATCGAGTTGCATGCTTTTCTGACTGAGCCAGCCAGGCACCCCAGGAAGAATAATTCTTTTGAAGATTAGCCAGACACATTTAAATTTTGATTTTTTTTTGTGTCTATATTCTGTTTCTAAAAGACAAAATTATCAAAAGTTAATAGTTTTTTTTCCTGAAATATCCATTTATTTCTCAGTCTTGAAATTACAGACTTAAAAGTAAATCTAAATAAGACTAAATTGCCTAAATTTTTGTTAAAATTGTCTTATCGTTGAGATTTATTTTATTTTGAGATTGGCCTGTTAGAATAAATCAAAGAATTTGGCTTTTTTTTTTTTTTTTTTTTTTTTTTTGCCAAGAGATTTATATTCATAAAAGAAGTTATGAGGACAGCTTAAAAAAAACCATGTTCAATTTTATTTTTGATAGAGAAATTTTATATTTGGGACTTTACTAAGTTGGTTCTCCAGCAGAATTCTTTGTGGGTTTGTGTATTAATATCTATTTAAAGTGTTTAATTATTTGTTGGCCATTCATATTTATTTGGTGATTTCTTTTTTGAGAGAATGATAACCTGTGATAGCATTCCTTTAAGATTGCTCTGATGTGATCCATCTCTGAAGAATGTTGTAGATGGTTTTTTAGCATGGGGAATAAGAAATTTTTACCTGACGAATTTACTTATTAGTCATTTCTAAATTTGCAACTGGAAATCAGTTACACTGACTTTTTTAGTACTCGTACTATCATCATCCAAATAGACTTTAATAGATTTCGCTAGGGTTTGTGTGTGCGCGTGTGCGTGTGTGTGTGTTTATTTATTTTGAGAGGGAGAGAGAGAGATAGAACAGAGAGAAAGAGGGAGACAGAGAATCCCAAGCATGCTCTGCATCACCAGTGCAGAGCCAGACATGAGACTTGAACCCATGAACTGAGACCATGACCTGAGCTGAAATCAAGAGTTGGATGCCAACTGACTGAACTACCAAGCACCCCAGAATTTCTTTCTTTCTTTCTTTAAAATTTTTACTTATTTTTGAGAGAGAAAGAGTGTGAGTAGGGGAGGGATAGAGAGAGAGGAAGACAGACTCTGAAGCAGGCCCCAGGCTCTGAGCTGTCAGCACAGAGCAGGATGTAGAGCTCAAACCCACGAACTGCAAGATCATGACCTGAGCCGAAGTTGGATGCTTAACCAACTGGGCCCCACAGGTGCCCCCCAGGTTTTCTTTTTTTTAAAGGCCATTTTACTTTGTATTTCATTTTTCATCTGTTCTATGAGCCAATAAGAATCTTCTGTTTTTCTTAAGTTCAGACTGTTTTATATTTATTTCATATTTTAACAGCTGCACTGTTCATATGTAGCTATTTAAATTTAAATTAAATAAAATTAAAAATTAAGTTCCTTAGTTGCACTAGCCATATTTCTAGTGCTTGACAGAAACATGTGGCTAGTGGTTATGACAATGGACAACACAGATGTAGAGCATTTCTACCATTGCAGAAAGTTCTGTTGGGAAGTGTTGGTCTTATGCAGAATGGTGACAGTCTCATACATTGCAGTTGTTGATGTGGCATCTTCCTTTGTCTCTGAAGGTAGATTTTTTTCATTTCATAGTCCCAATGATACACTTGGTATTGTTAGCCTTTTAAATTTTAGTCATTTGGTGCGTATATAGTGGTATCTGTGGTTTTACTTTGAGTTTCCTGATGAAAACATGTTTGGAAAAAAAAGTGTTTTTAAGGTTTTACTTTTGTCTTTGACGTTCAACACTTTTGCTGTGGTGTGCCTGGGTGTGGTTTTTTTGCTACCCTATTGGGGTTTATAGTACTTACTGAATCTCTGGGTTAGTGTCTTATTTTTCCAAAATTTTGACGGTCACCTCTTCACATGTTGCTTCTCTCTCTTTCCATTCTACAAGTCTAATGTGAGGCTTTTCCACCATATCTCATGTTTCCCTTATGTTTTCTCTTGCATTTTCCATTTTTTCTCACCATGCTTCAGTCTAAAAATAATCGTTTAGCCAATAATTCTCACCTGTTAAATCCACCCATTAGTTCTAAATTTCGGTTATTGTAGTTTTCATTCTAAAATGTCTATGTATTTCTTTTTTTGTGATTTTCAAATCTGTGTATATATTATCTATCTTGTCATTTAATTTCTTAATTATAGTTGTTTTAAATTCCATGACTCATAAGTTCAATATCTGGTATTCCCAATTTCTGTGAACTTGGGTAAAAAATTGTTTCTTTTCATTAACCACTAACTGATTTTTATCATTTCCTTTAATTATGAAAGTAGGCAACAAAGCCACAAGTGTACCTACAAATTTCAGTGCTTTCTTACTATATTATCATTACTACAGGTACATTGAAATATGTATTATTTATGCTCATCATTACTTTGAAATTACAGTAGATCTGCCTCTAGGCATAGTGTCTTGATACGTAAGTATGGAGACTCACATATTATGTCACAAATTAAAAAAATATTTTAATATTTATTCCTTTATAGCTGGTTTCCACTATATGCCTAATGTAGTTTTTAAAATTTTTTTTTTTTAACGTTTATTTATTTTTGAGACAGAGAGAGACAGAGCATGAACGGGGGAGGGGCAGAGAGAGAGGGAGACACAGAATCGGAAGCAGGCTCCAGGCTCTGAGCCATCAGCCCAGAGCCCGATGCGGGGCTCGAACTCACGGACCATGAGGTCGTGACCTGAGCTGAAGTCGGACGCTTAACCGACTGAGCCACCCAGGCGCCCCCTTAATGTAGTTTTTTAAAGATGTTTAAAAAACATAGGAAGAAGGAGCCCACAGACTTCAGAGTGCAAAATGGTCCAGGCACAAAAAAATGGTTCTGTATAGTGTAGGTCAGATTGTGTCCTTGCTCCACTCAAAGCACTCTGGTGGGTTTCTTCTGATTTCTCTCAGAGAGAACAAAAGCCAAGGCCCTTTCAGGGACTTATGTGGCCCTGTGTGATCTGCACATCCCCACCTGCTGCATTCTGACCTCTCCAACTCCTGTTTGTTTTGCTCAGTCTGCTCCAGGTTACATTGGGCAAATGCCAGGACACTCTTGCTGCAGGTCATTTCTGATAGAAGTTGCTTCTTCTTAGAACGCTCTTCCTCAAGATATTGTCACAGCCTACTCCCTCACTTCGTAGCCCACTCGGTCACTTACTTCCTGACCACTCTACTTAAAATATTTATTCCCGTCCCCTTGGTACACATTTTCAGTCCTCCCCACTCTGATTTTTCCCATATACTTATTACACAGTTTTTCATATTCCATACTTTCCATTAGCTTAGTACTGATTTTGGGAGTGGGGCTCATCATAGACTTCAGTTACTGAGAGGTTGGACCTTTGGCAATAATAGGTCTGTTTTGGAGAGTTACCATTGGTCCCATGCCTAACTTCTATCCCTTCTTCCACTGCCTATTGCATTAACAGTGGCGTGGATGATGACAAAAGCTACCTAATGTCAACTGAACTGGCCAACTCATTTTGCATTGTTTATTGCCTCTTTGGAAGTTGATGTCCTTTGGGATTAACATGTGATACAAAGAGCTTCGTATTTGGTGTCCACTTTTGTGGGCGTGTCTACATGCATCTTCCCCACGTCTCCTTATCTCCATCTCTTGATCTTTCCTAGGGTTTGTCATCTTCTGGAGACAAACCCTACTTCTGGTTTCTCACCAGTGTACTTGATTTTTTGCTCACCGGATTCAGTTAGCATGATGTCATCTAGATCGTGGACCAACATGAATTTCTTCACGTTGTCCAGATGGTACAGGTCCCTTCTGAGTATGTTAAGACAAAGGGCCAGAAAAGTAACGTAGCCCTGGCTCGAGCATGCACACGTGTGCTGTTGTTGGTCACCTGTGAACGTCAACTGCTTTGGATCCCTTTTCCTAATAGTGGTAGAAAAAGACGCTTTACCAAATCGTTCACTTACCTGACAGGGACAATAACCCTGTCTTTATAGGCTGCCAGAGAGGCCCTTTGGCTTTCACACTATAGTTTTTAATTGGTGATTTAGTCAGTCTCAGCCTTTCATTGTCTTTGTTCATTGTACTGACTACCCAGGTAATAGGAATCCAGTTTTTTTAAAAAAAATTTTTTTTTAATGTTTATTTATTTTTGAGACAGAGAGAGACAGAGCATGAACAGGGGAGGGGCAGAGAGAGAGGGAGACACAGAATCTGAAACAGGCTCCAGGCTCTGAGCTGTCAGCACAGAGCCCGACGCGGGGCTCGAACTCACGGACTGTGAGATCATGACCTGAGCCGAAGTCGGACGCTTAACCTACCAAGCCACCCAGCCGCCCCAATAGGGATCCAGTTCTGCAGTTGTTTCAGTTATTCCTTTTCCCGTACCTCTCAGATGCCTGAAGTAGCCCACCAGCCAGTGTCTCTCCCTTCATGGTGAATTTGTGGCAGTTGCAGTTACACTGTTGCAGCACGGCGGGGACTCTGTGCCACCTGCGACAGGGTCCTCACTGCTAGCCAGTCAGTGATGAATACCTCTCCAGGATCTCATTTTGGAATTGACTTCATAGGGCCGTTTCTGGTGGCAACTTTCTCAGGTCAGGTTCCCCAGAAACATACCTTGAAACTTCGGGATTTGCATGCAGAAGGTTGGTTGAGGAGTGCTCGTGGTGGGATCAGCCCCTGTGAGAGAAGGTGCAAGGGAAGCACGCTTAGGAAGGTGCAGGAATTGTGGCATCATGGAGTGGCAGAAGCAGCCACAGCTGATCCCACAGGGAAACTGAAGCTGGTATAATTCTTCCGACATATCCCAGACTGAAGCAGAGAGCTGGGCCATTTTACTGCACATTGGCATTGAACGTGGGCTACTTTGGAATGGTAACATAGTCTGAAGCTAGAGGAATGAGTAGAGCGGTGAGAATGGAAGGGATGCCATAGTACCAGAGGAATAAAGGAGATGGAACCTTGTTCTAACGCCTTAGCTGTGAAGGGGAAAGAGGGGCGACAATCAGTAGCTGTTCCTGAGGACACTGGAAGGGATGGGATGCAGAATACAGGTATTAGATTTGCCTTGGGCAGGAAGAGGTTTACATCCATCATTGTAATCAAAGAGGCGGAGGAAGAGAGGTGTTCAGATGCAGATAAGTAAGTTTATAACACTAGTGGGAGGAAGTTGAGGCAGTTGTTTGTTTCTTTTGGCAAAGAGCCAGACAAATCAACAGCTGAAAGAGGGGAGAGTTGGTTGGTGAGTAGAGATTTTAACAGATTGCTGTGGTGAGTGGGAGGAGAGCGCTAACAGGATAGCCACTGGTGTTGAGGACCCATTCGAAGTTGATGATCTTGCTTTTGAAGAATTATCAATTTGTGCAGTTGTGCAACTTTCTTCTGGCAGTGCCTAATGTAGTGGAAGTATAAATATTATGCCCAGTGTCTTACACACCTGTTTTCTTTTTTCTTTTACAAAGCCATCAGATCAAGTCATTGCAGTATAGTAACACGGGAGACATGATTCTTGTTGTATCTGGAAGCTCTCAGGCTAAAGTGATTGACAGAGATGGTTTTGAAGTAATGGAATGTATAAAGGGAGACCAGTATATTGTGGACATGGCGAACACCAAGGTAAGCATTAAACAATATTTTAGTGAATTTAATTAATTTGGCACACATTTGTTAACAACTTGTTTGAGTTGCTATAATTCATCCTAAAAATTAGTGTCTTGTTTTAAACACTGTATTGTTTCTCACAATTCTGTGGATTGATCAGGAAGTTCTTATGCTTCATATAGTGTCAGCTGGGGCACTAGGATGGTTTTAAGGTTCAAAATGCATCATTCACATGGTTTATGGTTGGTGCTCTACCCCATGGTATCTATCCTGCTCCCAGCACTCCCCACTTCCCGACTATGTGCATGTGCATGCGTGCGTGCCCCCTCTCTCTCTCTGTCTCTCCCACTTTCTCTTTCCACATGTCTAGTTTGGGCTTTTTTCACAGTGTGTTGGACTTAGTGGGGTTTGACTTCTTGCTTGATGACTGGGTTCCATGAAGGATGGATATGGAAACTTTGGATTTTATAAGGTCTGGCTTCAAATCTTATGTAGCATCATAGTGCCAGTGCAAATTTGAGGAGAGGGGAGATAGATTCTACCATTTGGTGGTTGAATGACAAGATCACATAAAAGATCATGTGGGCGGGGAGATATGGATGTAGCCATCTTTATAAACAACATAGCACAAACTTACTATGTACTAGGGCTTAGGACAAGAATGAAAGAGTCTCATCAACCTTTTAAATAAAGATTTTTAGTGAGATAATATCTTAAAATTACAGTAAATACCAATTAACTATAGCAGCATAAGTCCTATCAAACTTAATGGCTTATTTATAATTGCTGACATATCTTTGGGATGGCTGGGCTTGGCTCCAAGCTCCAGTTAGTGCTAGGTCTGTTCCATGTGTTTCTGTTCCCGCTTGTACTCGCAAACTTCCTGAGGGCATGTTTTTCTCATGGTGATGGCAGAAACACAAGAGGGAAACCCCAAATCTGGAAGCACATTTGAAGTCTTTGCTCATATGTCCACAGGCGTTCCATTGGCCAGAGCAAATCACATGACTGTGGGTAACATCGGTACAGTGGAGAAATATGCTCAGGTCTTTAGTGAGAGGAGCTGCAGTATCACATGCCAAAGCTGGAGGATGCAGGAGGGGTGATGGATTGGGAACAATAATGCAAGTTATCACAGATACATTACAGTGTCAGTGGATATAATTGATGCAGAAGTTTGAGCCTCAATTTTAATTTTGATTTTTACTCTTTCTTTCCCTATCTGTCTTAGTACCTTCTTCTAAAACACTAATCATGGTTTGTAACTAAATCAAAATCTTATATGAGATTTGATTGTCTTAAGAAAATACAGTGGGTCCTGATTGTTTGTTGTTCCTGTATTTGCAAGCTCACCTATTTGCTAAAAATTTTTTGTAACCCCGAAATCAGTACACAGTGCTTTTATGGTCATTTGCAGATGTGCATATGTACAGAGTGGCAAAAAAGAATTTGAAAAAGCTGATGCTCTTTTTTCTTGTTTCAGCTCACGTTGTAATCAAGTATCCTTTCTGTGATCTATGTAGTGTTGCGTTTTTCTTATTTGGGCAATTTTTGTTGGTGATTTTGCTGTTTACAATGGCCCCCAAGTGTAGTGCTGAAGTGCTGTAGCATTGTCTGGTGTTCCTAAGTGTAAGAAGTCCATGATGTGCCCTAGAGAGAATACATATGTTAGATAAGCTTCATTCAGGCACGACTTACAGTGCTGTTGGCTATGAGTTCAATGTTTATGAATCAGAAATATATATTATTATATGGTTGTCCTTAAACAAAAACATAAACAAAGTTATGTATTGATTGCTTGATGAAAATGTGACCAGAGGCTTACAGGAACCCAACCCTGTATTTGATAATTCAGTGTTTACAGAACTTTATAGACCGTAACTACTACAAATAAGGAGATTTGACTGTAATCTACTTTACATGCCCTGGTTGACCTATTGGAATAAATAAATATACTGTGTTTCAAATTGCCTTCTATTGAACCCCAGTGAAGTGCCTCTCAACCCTAATGAGGATCCCAGCCTCATGCATAGTTTTAGTTTTTTTTTTTTTAAGTTTATTTTAATTTTGAAAGAGAGAGACAGTACAAGTAGGGGAGGGGCAGAGAGAGAGGGAGACAGAGAATCCCAAGCAGACTTCGAGCTGCCAGCCCAGAGCCTGACATGGGGCTCGAACACACGAGATCGAGAGATTAGGACTTGAGCTGAAGCCAAGAGTCGGTTTCAGCTTAACGGACTGACCCACCCAGATGCCCCTTGACTAATTGTATTAAGTACCCAGTATATGTTAGATGATTCAAACAATTCAAATATAATTTAAGCATACAATTATATTGCAATGGTGGCTTCAGTAGTTTCTTTTTTTTCATGTATTCCACTAGAATTTCTCATTTGTCTCTCCTTAAAGTCAGTGTCCCTAGGATTCCACCAAAGATGATGTTGTGAGAGTGAGGGTGGTAAGGAAAGAAAGCAGATAGGGATATAGGTCCCTGTCCATATCTTAAACTCAGTTAGTTCTGCTTTTATCTGCTTTATTTGAAACTTTGGGGAATCCAGAACTTTAAAAAACTGGTTTGTGGAAATGAAACCTTAAAAAACTCCTATTTATTCTCTTTTTAGCTTGTATTTACCATAGACAATAGTTCTTAAAGAGTATGAGGAAGAAAAGTTTTTGCCAGTCTCTAAGCTCTTCTTAATTGTTTCAGCCATTCAGGGATTTCTTACATTATAAAAAGACTAAGACTTTGTGGATTTAAGTTTTAGCTGACAAAATTTCAAGAAGAAAGGAATCTGTTTAGTTCTCTTGCTAGCTGTTTCTGCAGTCTCAGACTTATAGTGCATATAATAAGATGATTAAGAAAGTAGGACAAGGATGGATAACAAATCTATGTAGAAACACAAAAAAATTAAAATTAAAATATTAAGTTATCAGAGTTACCTTTTACCTCCTTGGTTAAGTTTATTTGTAAGTGTTTAATTGTTTTTAGTGCTATTGTAAATGGGATTGATTTCTTTATTTCTTTTTCAGGAAGTTCTTTGTTAGTGTATGGAAGCACTGTTGTTTTTTTTCTAATGTTTTATTTATTTTTGAGGGAGAGAGAGACAGAGTATGAGTGGGGGAAGAGCAGAGAGAGAGGGAGACACAGAATCCAAAGCAGGTTCCAGGCTCTGAGCTGTCAGCACAGAGCCTGATGCGGGGCTGGAACTCACAAACTGTGAGATTATGACCTGAGCCGAAGTCAGACGCTTAACTGACTGAGCCACCTCGGCGCCCCGCACTGTTGATTTTTTAAATGTTAATTGTGTGTCCTGCAACTTTACTGAATTCATTGATTAGATCTAAGAATTTTTTTTGTTGAGTCTTTAAGATTTTCTGTATTTAGCAATAGAAATAGAGACCATTTTACCTCTTACTTTCCAATTTTGATATATTTTCTTTTCTTACCTGATTTCTCTAGTTATGACTTCCAATACTGTCTTTTTTTTTTTTTTTCAACGTTTTTTATTTATTTTGGGGACAGAGAGAGACAGAGCATGAACGGGGGAGGGGCAGAGAGAGAGGGAGACACAGAATCGGAAACAGGCTCCAGGCTCCGAGCCATCAGCCCAGAGCCTGACGCGGGGCTCGAACTCACGGACCGCGAGATCGTGACCTGGCTGAAGTCGGACGCTTAACCGACTGCGCCACCCAGGCGCCCCTCCAATACTGTCTTAAATAAGAGTGATGAGAGTGGACACCCTTGTCTCTTGTTCCTGATCTTAGATGAAGAGCTTTTAATCTTTCACCATTGAGTATGGTGTTAGCTGTCAGCTCGTCATGTATGGCCTTTATTATGTTGCGATTGGTTCCTTCTATGTCTAATTGCAAACTATATATCTGATAAGGGTTAATGTCCAAAATATGTGAAGAGTCATACAGCTCAACAGCAAAAGCAAAAGAAAATGAACCCAATTAAAAAATGAGCAAAGGACCTGGATAGACATTTTCTGAGGAAGATGTACTAAAGACCAACAAGTACACGAAAAGATGCTCAACATGACTTGTCATTAGGGAAATGCAAATTAAAACCACAGTGAAATATCACCTCGTGCCTGTTAGAATGGCCATTATCAAAAAGACAGGAGATAACAAATGCTGGTATGGATGTAGAGAGAAGAGAACCCTTGTGCAGTATTGGTGAGATTGTAAATTGGAGTAGCCACTGTGGAAAACAGTATGGAAGATCCTCAAAAAAAGTTAAAAATAGAACTACCATATGATCCAGCAATTCCTCTTCTGGGAATATATCCAAAGGAAATGAAAAGATGAATTTTAAAAGATATCTGCACCTCCATGATTAGCAGCATCGTTTGCAGCAACCAATACATGGAAACAACCTAAGTGTCCATGGATGGATAAACGGATAAAGAAGTTGTGGTAACACACACACACACACACACACACACACACACACACACACACATATGGGGTGGAATATTATTCAGCCATAAAAGATGAGGAAATGCTACCATTTGCAACAACATGGATGGAACTTCAAGGCATTATGCTAAATGAAATAAGCCAGGCAGAGAAAGACAAATACTATATGATCTCACTTATATGTGGAAACTAACAAACAAACAATTCCCTGCCCGACCAAAAACCGCAGACTCACAGAAAAGGACATCAGACATGTGGTTACCAGAGGCTGAAGGTGGGGGATGAGGGAATTGGAGGAGGGTAGTCAAAAGGTACAAATTCCTAGTTATAAGGTACATAAATACTAGGGGTATAATAATGTACAACGTTATGACTATAATACTGTATGATATACAGGAAAGTTGTTATGGAAGTAAATCCTAAGTGTTCTCGTCACAAGAGTTTTTTTTTTTTTTTTTTACTTTTTTCTTTTTTATATTGTATCTATATGAGATGAGGGATGTTAGCTGAACCTATTGTGATAATCATTTCATAATACATGTAAATCATATTATTATGCTATATGCCTTAAACTTATACAGTGATGTATATCAATTATTTCTCAATAAAACTGGGAAAAAATTTTAGTTACCAATGTGCAAAAATCTCTATATATTGTAACCATGTACTATAACTTCTCCCACTTTGCTGAATATCTCCGTTTTGATTTCAAAATCATGGTTAATATTTACTCTTTCCATTTCCTAGAAGCAGATGTAATTAATTGACTATTTACTTGTCTAGGAAATGTTACTGGTATCTTAATTGCAGTCTTTGGCTTGAGTAATGGGTTTTGGAAATGCAAGAATTATTGTTTGAAAGTAGTAGATTTCATAGGACACTTTTTTTCCTTAACTTTTTAACCTCTTTTCTGATTCCAAGAGTAATTAGTAACTTGTGGCTTTACTGGAAATTGCAGTGAATAGGACATTAAAGGAAACAATTAAATATATCTGATCTGTTGTGATTAAAATATTATGTACTTTAAATATAAACAGGCCTTTCTAATTATATTGTTAAATTTGTATCTCTAATCTTTACATCACTGTGTGTATATGTGTGTGTATTTTTAAGTATAGTCACAGTGGTAAAGAAATGCTTTTTTCTGTTGTATACTACAACACCGTGCATTACAGGAAGAATAGTTACATTTACATCTTGGAAAAATAAAGTTTATTGGGTTTCTAACAGTAATTCCTGTCAATAATAGAAAATTTGGAAAAGAAAAAATTACTCATAATTCTACTATCCAAATATAATCACTGAGAACATTTTGGTTTCTGTATTCTGTATTTTCCTTATGCATCTGAAAAACATTTTTTCTGATGATAGCAGAACCTTTACATCAGTTATTGCTTGGAGTCACGTTTTGCATGTTCTGCCGTCTTGGAGTTATGTTGTGAGTGCCGCAGGGGCTGCAGTAAGGTGCAAGGAGAGGCCTGGGGATGGGGGTGAGGGGCAGGGGGGTTCTCACTTCAGCCAGAGGAGTTCCAGTTTTGTCTGTTTTATGTGTTCAAGTTTTTCATAAGATATACTTTGTAAATCGGGTCCTGCTGTGTGTGTGTGTGTGTGTGTGTGTGTGTGTGTGTGTGTGTGTGTTTTAAACATGAAGAACGTTGGTCTGGAGTTCATGGGATTATTGATTATTGTACGTGGGGAAAATGGGATCTTACTTCTTTTAGGTTCAGGCGAGTAGTGTTAAATCCAAAAGAAATCCAGCTGAGTAAATTTGTCGCTCTCATTGTTTTTCTTCAATGATTTGTGAATTGGGCAGCATCTCTTCTAGCAAGTAGTCTAAAGAAGTTATGAGATGTACAAAATGGAATGTTTTCAAAGGCAGAGGGTAGGACAAGAAACTTATAAATAGGAAAAAAAGGATTATTTCCAGCAAGGTTATACCTTCCTTTTGGGGGAACAAACGGGTCTATTAGTTGGATAACCTCACTGGTGTTGATCAGGAAATTCCAGACTTTCTGGTTAAGATTACATTCCTGGGAGAGTTTGAAACAGTACTTAGGTTAGGTATTAAGTTTCTTTTTGGTGCCATTGGTTTAACATAAGTGATTCCATTTTGCGCCTGTTGTCTCTCTCTTTTTAAAAAAAATTTTTTTTAATGTTTATTCATTTTTTGAGAGACAGAGACAGAATGTGAATGGGGTAGGGGCAGAGAGAGAGAGAGGGAGACACAGAATCCCAGGCAAGCTCCAGGCTCTGAACTCAGCAGCACAGAGCCCGAGGTGAGGCTCGAACTCACCGACTGTGAGATCATGACCTGAGCCAAAATCGGACACTTAACCAACTGAGCCACCCAGGCACCCCTGTTGTCTCTTTTTTAACATTAAGAAAGTAGGACAAGGATAAGGAGGAATCAACCTTTAAACTATTCAAAAGCATACTTTAAAATCTTAATTATATTGTCATCTAAAACTCATTTATTCTAAACCAGAATTTTGGTACGTTAGTTCCAATCAGAAAGTGTTTTCCTCTCTTACTTTGAAGTCTCACACACACACTTTGCCTGAGACTCAAATGGGGCTGTTTGGCCTAGATCCCACAAATGTGTGACTATTAAATTTCTAGCCCTCACTGAGAAGTATTCCTGTACATCAAAACTCTATAACAAATCAGTATTAAGTTAAATTAAAAGGTGTTTTCATAGATGATAATAAATGAATGCCTGTGATTATCTTAGAGTTTCACTTATTAAACTTCCTTTTGTCAGTTCATCTAGAGTTGATATTGTTAAGTGCATTTCCCTTGGATTGTCTTCAACCCTTTTCTCTTCAACATCAAAACAATTCTGTTACATTTCTTTCTTAATTGCATGACTAACGTGGTAGAGGATAGGTTCAGGGACCCTAGAATGCTTGGATCTTTAATTGGGCAATTTCTCCTTGAATATCCTTTAATTATGGAAATTAGAAGCTTTATAAATAATTACAGGAAAAACATGTTTTTAAATATTTATTTATATTTGAATAGTACATGTAGTTATTCTGATCTCCAGCCACTCCAAAAATTTGCTGCTATTATTTGGAGATGAAACATTTTAGTCATATCCTTTTAATGGGAAATACTGTTTCCTAAGAAGTAAAACATTTTAAACTGTGAATTCTAGGTATATTTTTGTTTCTGTAAGCAGTTTTAACTGATGGTTTTAACCACAAATATAAACTCCCCCAAAGTGCAGTGATTTGAAGCACATTGTGTTTCTTTCCAATTTCTGAATATTTCCAGACCTTTTTATCTAATAGAAACTCCCTAACACTGGTTTCTGTCCTTTTGACATATCCCCATCACTTTTGGGGTACTTTGTTACATTCTGGCACAACAAAATGTTCCTGGCTCGTCTTGTACTTTTCCTGCTCTAATGTTACCCATTTCTCTATTGATCCATGGCCCCTTTTAATAGGGAATTGTGTTTACAAATCTAGATCCTGGCACTGCATATGTTCACTGATGCTGGGGCACCATTGCTTCTAGACTATTTCAGGAGAGAGAGCTGGGATGGGAGATAAACCAAATAACCAAAAAAACCCACCCCTATATATATAATATAAATATATATATATATATATAATATAAAATATAAAATATATAATAAAATATAAAAAATATATAAATATATAAAATATATATTATATACATATAAATATATAATCATGAATTCACACTGATCTATGAAGTAATTCTAATCTAACTTCGCAGCCTTTCCCCATTCTATATTTGTATTTCACTTCTTCAACAGTGAGAAGTTTGGCTTCTAATATCATCACTATAGTAATTCATTTGTTCATTGCTACCACACATAGAAAGTAGTTTCAGAATTGCTACACTCATAGTCATGGTTGTAGACAGAATTCTAAGATGGCCCCCAAGATTCCTGCTCCTCCTCTCGAGTATGGTTGTGAACTATGAGCAGGACCCGACACTCCTATGGTTAGATTATATTGAATGGCATAGCTGAGAAAGGAGGATTATCTTCAGTGGATCCTGTCTAATCCGGTGGGCCCTTAAAGGGATTGGGCTATTCCTGACAAAAGAAATTTGAGGTGTGGGAGGGATTTGACCTGAGGGAGAGTCTCTGTTGCTGGCTTTGAAGATGTAAGCAGACCTACATGAGTAAGTTGGAGATATAGCTAAGGTGATTTCTGAGCAAAGTGTTGAAGGTACTGCCTGCTTTCTTCTTGCTGCTTATAGTAATATATGAGAGAATAAAGTTAAATGGAAAGAAGTTTTATTAGAGAGGTACCAGGACTAGATGATTTAGTTTGTTTTGAGCCTATCCAGATGGTAAATAATGTTAAAATGAAGAAATTGCTTCTGAAAGTTTGGTACAGAGAAGGAACCAAGGGTGTATATATAACCTTTTGCTCAAACCTCAGAAAGATCATAGGGTCAGATTACTTAGTTATACTAAAGGCTTTTTCAAGAAATTAATGTGGGCCTCACAGATTTTCTTAACCAAACCAGGCGACCCCTAGGAAGCTTAAGGATATTACTCCTTAGCCATTTCAAAGGAGTTATAGATAAAGAGGGGATTATTTTGCAAACATTTGCA
Organism: Panthera uncia; assembly: GCF_023721935.1. Lineage (NCBI taxonomy): Eukaryota > Metazoa > Chordata > Mammalia > Carnivora > Felidae > Panthera > Panthera uncia. Next base: position 123,047,493 of record NW_026057577.1, on the reverse strand, counting down.
GGCATGACTTTTGTCTAATTTAGATTCAACATGAGAAGGATTCTCATTTGCTGGCTTTGAAGGTGGAGTAATTCATGTGGCAAGGAAGGCACACAGCTTCTAGATACTGGGAGCAGCCCCCAGCTGACAGCAAGGAAATGGGCATCTCAGTCCTGCAATTACAAGGAACTTGGATTTTGCCAGCAACCTAATGAGCTTGGAAGCAGATTCTTGCCCAGAGCTTCCAGAGAGGAATGCAGCCCTATCACCATCCTGATTTCAGTCTGTGAGACCCTAAGCAAAGAATTCAGCTACGTTGCGATGGACTTCTGACCTCCAAAACTGTTAGGGGCTTAAAACACCTCCAATTTATTAGTTTAGTTTGGTGATTTCTTACACAGCATACATAACTAATACAGTCCTGCAAAAACCAAACATCCCAGGTAATAATGCAAGTACATGAGAAGGTGGTAGTGGTTGTGATCATGCATAAGAGCAGGCAGGAGTTGGCTTTCAGTGAGAGGAGGGAATATATTTACACTGGGAATGGAGGGGTTGTGGAGGGCTCATACCCACAGTTGTTTGTAGGCTGTGGGTCTTAGGTAGGAAACTACTGGCAGGGTCATTAATTTTGTGTTGGGAGTTGTTGTGATGAAGCCTTCAGTACAATAGTAAAGACTTCGAATAGCTATTGAGGGTTGTGAGAAAAAAATGCCTAGAAGAAATGTGGGACATTAAGGGCTATAGAATGTAGATTTGCAGAGACAGTCATTCTGTGTATTTGTATGATACTCCTGAATCTTATTTGGGAGGCTGGATGTTTGAATGGAATACAATGATGGGGGAGAAGGGAGTTATTCCAGAATAAAGATTGTTCATTGTAGGTAAAGCAAGAGGACTCTCAGGTGTATGCCTAAGGAGTGGTTGATACTGAAAAAAAAAAAAAAAAAAAAAAAAAGTTGAACCGGAAGATAGAAAGTTATGTGACCAGTAAATGGAATATCTAGAGCCTAGCACATATCAGCTGAAAAACATTTGTTAAAACAATAAATATTGGAAACTCATGGTTTCAGAAAAGGAACTATCTGTGGTAATGGCAGAGTTAGCCATAGTTGGGGCTGTTGAAAAGTGTTAGAAGAGGTCATTGGAGTTAAGTAGATCAAAGAAGACTGAAGTTATGTCTTGAATACGTTCAAATGGATTTTAAAATTGCTCAGGAACTAGAAAGACTGAACTTGAGTCTTTGATTAAAGAAGAAAATGACTAAGAGTATGGATGGAATATAACTGGGGTCAGCAAACTACAGCCATGGGCCAAATCCAGCCTGCACCCTGTTTTTGTAAATAAAAGTTTTATTGGAAACAGCTATGCCTGTTCATTTACTATTTACTATTGTCTGTGCCTGCTTTTGTGCTACAGTGGTAGAGTTAAATAGTTGCAGCACAGACCATGTGGCCCACAAAACTTAAAATACTCATTATCTGGCCCTTTACAGAAAAAGTCTGCCAACTCCTGCACTAAAGCTGTAAATGTTTTCTGCAGCAAAATATATGCACACAGATTTTTGCTGACAATTTTAGGAACTTTGGTGATTCCTAAAACAGCCTATGAATGGACTCTGGTGAAGAACTTTTGGATCGAAGTTCACACTATATTCTCAGCTGCATTTCTTTTCATCATGTGAGTTGCCTGTTAGCTCACCATGAGAAAGAGATGGGTACTTTCATTTTGGTGGGTCACAGAGCCTCACCTCATTCAGTGACTACAGATGGCAGTGCATCAGGGCAACTGTTTTACAGCTTTTCTTATGTGGTAGCCATAAGAGTATGTGCAGAATAGTATAAATCAGCACCCCGCCCCCATCCCCACCCCCGCCGATTGTCCCCCATCTGCGTGTGTGTGTGTTTAGAGGAAACCAATATTGATCATGGTTCAGTAATGTCCTCTTTTCAGGGAAAGCATAACGTATTTATGAGAAAAAATGGATGGTTAATTCTTCTAGGCTATTTCCAGTTAAGTCTGTTAAATGAAGGGATTTTTTTTCAGGAGAGTCTATGTTTAGATACAGGAAAAAAGAAAAACTAGTTTATTTGATGAAAAACTGTTTTTGTCACTGGCTGTTCTTTAATAGGTGTCACTTTAAAATTTTTTCCGCTAATGTTAGCCATAGTACTGAATCTGTTTAGATCCATTTAAGAATCCTTAGTTGAACTTGATTTTTGTTATGACTAATTTTGGTCACTGTTTTAACACAAGGGTACTTAACATTCCCATTGCTTTTGTCATGCTCCTATCTTTACAAACAAGAAACAACATTCATAGTCTTTTAGATGTTTTACAGTTTAACCTATTATTTGTGTTTGTATTCTGGATACTCAACAGCTAAGGTGACCTCATGTCCTTTTACCTTAATATCTTCTGTAATAGAGATCATTTTTTTTTTCAGTCCTCTTAAAAAATATCTTTTATATTACAAGATGCTATTTTAACTTTAATCAACAAATGTCAGTAAAAGACCTGTTTTCTGGGGCCTGCCATTAAGACCTGCATGGTGTTGGTGAGTTGTTGGGTTGCTGTTCAAAGTATAGGAAGTGATGTTCTAAGCACTGGACTGAGCAGCATCTCTCTGTAGAATCCCTGAGTCTGGGTGTGGGAGAGGAAAATGGTAAAGTAGGAACTGGCTGGGAGGTAAGCATACCAACCATTAGATTGCAGGGCCAGGCAGAGATGTCAGGGGAGATGGACTCAGTTAAGCAGAGGAGGATGCACGTATGGAGTAGTCTGTAAGAATGAGGAAGCCAAGGCAGTTAGATTCTAAGTCCTCAGAGCCAGGCATGTATGTCTTGGTTTATTGGGGTGTTCCTTTGATTGCAAATCATGAGCTGTTTTCCTGCTATAGAGGCACATATTTAATGGGGTGAAACTAGACTAGATAGCTGTTTACTGCTAGGCATTAGAAATTATTTTTTTTTTCTTGGGGCGCCTGGGTGGCGCAGTCGGTTAAGCGTCCGACTTCAGCCAGGTCACTATCTCGCGGTCCGTGAGTTCGAGCCCCGCTTCAGGCTCTGGGCTGATGGCCCGGAGCCTGGAGCCTGTTTCCGATTCTGTGTCTCCCTCTCTCTCTGCCCCTCCCCCGTTCATGCTCTGTCTCTCTCTGTCCCAAAAATAAATAAAAAACGTTGAAAAAAAAAAAAAAAAGAAATTATTTTTTTTCTTAAATAAGCATAGTCTGACAAATTTCTGTTTTGGAAAGAGATTACTGGGGCCCCTGATAATCCTATGTATTTTAATCTATCAGCCAATCAACTAATTATTAGCTTTCAATATCTTAGGTACACAGAATTGAAGGGAACCTAACTCACTTCTCTGTTCACGGTGGCTTGCCATCATGCCATATCTGATGGGCAGTTCTCAGTTCTCATGATGCCATCCATAACTCTTAGCAGCTTTTGACACAGTTGATCACTACACTTCTTGAAACACTTTCGTACCTGACTTCTGATTTGCTGTGCTCTCCCAGTTTTCTTCTTACCTCATTTCGTGTTCCTTTTCACTCTGGTTTTGTTGCTCCTCCTCTGTCCTCCAGCATCCGAATGTTGGGGTGTCCAGCTCATACTGAACCCTCTCTAGTATTTACATCTTCTTCCTGATTCATCTCATCTGGTCACACGGTTTTGATGTGGAAACGCCGGGGTTCGGAGCAAACAGTCAAGAAAGAATTCTTGGGATGTCTTTGGAGCAAAAAAGTGAGGAGGGCACCTGTTGGGATGAGCACTGGGTGTTGTATGGAAACCGATTTGACAATAAATTTCATATTAAAAAAAATAAAAATAAATAAAAAATTTAAAAATTAAAAAAAAATTTTTAAAGCCCCCCCCCCCCCCAATAAAATAAAATAAAGCACGGGGACAGGACCTGTGGGTAGAAAGAGCTGCACTGGGGTTGTGTTGGGTGACTGATTATATACCATCAGGTTGAGGGGGTTAGGGACAGCACAAGCCTCTAAGCAATTTTGAAGACAAGGTTTCCATGGCCCTGAGGGGGCTAGCTGTTGTTAGGAAAAGGTCATTTATTACTGTCTAGCAAACCCTCAGTCATGAGACCTTCAGATGTGTATCAGTGGGTCATGTGTGTGGAGGATGATTACTAACGTATATCTTGCGGGGTAAAGATGGAAGAAGTTTCCAAAGGAATTCCTTTATGTTTAAAGTAGACTCACAGGATCCTAGGAGGTTAGGATAATGTTAAGCTAAGATTGCCTTTTGCCCTTAGCAAAGTGTCAACATTTAGGCAGCTGAGCCCCCAGGGGAAGGTCACTCTGCCTATTTCAAGGGCTTGTGAATGGACTGTAAGTTACAAGGAAATTTAAGTTTTTCTTTTGCCTTTGTTTCCCACATCAGCTTTAAATGTCATGTATAGACACTGATGACTTATGAATTTATGTTTCTTGGCCTGTTTTTTCACCTGCCCAGTATGACCAACTACTTACTTCACGGTCTCACCTGGATGTATAATAGGCATCTTAACACAAAATACGCAAAAAGGAAATTGTGACTTTTCTTTCTACACATCCTCCTACTGCAGTCATCTTTATCTCAGTAAATGACATCATCACTCACTAGCTGATCAGCTGAAACACCTTTGAGTTCTACTTGACTCCTCTCTTCCCTGACACCTCACATCTGCCCCATTGTCCAACGTGTTTTGCCAACAGAGTTGTATGAATAAAGTTGCCATTAACATTTGCATGTAGGTTTTGCGTAGGCATAAAATTTTAAATCAGTGGAGTTAATACCTAGAAGTGTGGTTGCTATCTCATATGGTCAGATCAGCCAATATCTTTCAAAATGGTTTGTGCTGTTTTGTATTCCCACCAGCAGTGAATGAGAGGTCCTGGTGCTCTGCCTCCTTGCCAGCAGCTGGGAGGTTGGAAGTGTCAGGTGGTTGGAATTTAGCATTCTTACAGGTCTTTAATGGCAGTTGGTTGTTTTAATTTGCCTTTCCTTAAAGACTGATGATGTTGGGGCGCCTGGGTGGCTCAGTCGGTTAAGCGTCCGACTTCGGCTCAGGTCATGATCTCGCGGTCCGTGAGTTCGAGCCCCGCGTCGGGCTCTGTGCTGACAGCTCAGAGCCTGGAGCCTGTTTCAGAGTCTGTGTCTCCCTCTCTCTGACCCTCCCCCGTTCATGCTCTGTCTCTCTCTGTCTCAAAAATAAATAAACATTAAAAAAAAAAGACTGATGATGTTGAACATCTTTTCATGTTTGCTGTCTTTATTTTATATCTTCTTTGGTGCAGCGTACATTTAATTAAAAAAATTTTTTTTTCCTATTTTGGGGGAGTAGGGAATCTTTTCTTATTGTTCTTGAGAGTTCACAAAATATTCTGGGTGTATATCCTTTTTCAAATATGTGACTTGTAAATATTTTCTCCCATTGTGTGCCTGGTCTATTCATTCTCTTTGTAAAATTTTTAAAATTTTGATGAAGTTCAGTTTATCAGTTCTTTTATGGATCATGTTTTGGGTTTGGTCAAAGAACTTTGCCGAACTTAGTGTCACAAAGATTTTCATCCATTTTTCTTATAGCAGTCTTACTCTTTAATGTTCTACACTCATTCTATGATCCATTTTGAGCTGATTTTTGTATAACGAGTGAGAAATATGTCAAGGTTTTTTTTTTTTTTTTCTGGGCATATAAATGACCAGTTATTTCAGTATCATCAGTTGAAAAGACTGACCCCTCTTTACTGAATTGCCTTTGCATATTTGTTCAAATATAAATTGATGACATTTGATAAAGTTTATTTTGAGACTCTCTATTCTGTTCCATTGCTATGTGTATACCCTTTCACTAATACCACGCTGCCTTGATTATTGCACCTTTGTAGGATATCTTAAAAGTTGGTGGTGTGAGTGCTCTAACTTTGTTCTTTGTTTTAGTTGTTTGGGCTATTTTAGTTTCTTTCTTTTTTTTTTCCTTTTTTTTTTTTAGAGTTTATTTATTTATTGAGAGAGAGAGAGAAAGAGAGAGAGACAGAACAAGCAGGGGAGGGGCAGAGAGAAGGAGAAACAGAATCCCAAGCAGGCTCTGCACCGTCAGTGTGCAGCTCCATGCGGGGCTCGAACTCATGAACCGTGAGATCATGACCTGAGATCAAGAGTCGTATGCTTAACTGACTGTGCCACCCAGGCGCTCCAGTTTCTTTCTTATTTTTTTTAAGTTTTTACTTCAATTCTAGTTTGTTAACATACAGTGTTATATTAATTTCAGGTGTACAATATAGTGATTTAACACTTCTATACAACACACACATCATAACAAGTGCACTTCTTAATGCTTATCACCTAATTCACCCATTCCCCCATCCGCCTGGTAACCATCAGTTCACTATAATTAAGAGTCTGTTTCTTGGTTTCTGTCTCTTTTTTTCCCTTTGTTCATTTGTTTTGTTTCTTAATCCCACATATGAGTGAAATCATATGGTATTTGTCTTTCTCTGACTTACTTTGCTTACCATTATACTCTTTAGCTCCATCCATGTTGCTGCAAATGGCAAGATTTCATTCATTTTTATGGCTTAGTAATATTCCATTGTGTGTGTGTATATACCACATCTTCTTTATCCATTCAGTCACTGGACACTTTGGTTGCTTCCATAATTTGGCTATTGTTGATAATGCTGCTATAAACATTGGGGTGCATGTATACCTTTGAATTAATGTTTTTGTATTCTTTGGGTAACTAGTGCAGTTGCTGGATCATAGGGTAGTTCTGCTTTTAACTTTCTGAGGAAACTCCTTACTGTTTTCCATAGTGGCTGCACCAGTTTGTATTCCCACCAACAGTGCATGAGGATTCATTTTTCTCTTCATCTTTGTTAACACCTGTTGTCTCTTGTGTTGTTGATTTTAGCCATTCTGACAGGTGTGAGGTGATATATCTCATTGTAGTTTTGATTTTGGGCTATTTTAGTTTCTTTTTCACATACATTTTAGAGTCAGTCATCTTGTTTATATACACAAAGAACCCTGCTGTGATTTTGTTTGAAATTATTTTGAATCTAAAGATCATTTGGAGAGAATTGACATCTTAACTGTTTGGAGTCTTTCAGTCCATCAACAACAGTATATCTCTTATTTATTTAGGTCTTTTTTTTTTTTAATTTTTCCAGGTTTTATAGTTTTTAGCATAGAGCACCTGAACAGATTTTATTAAATTCATACTTAATTTACACTTAAAATTTACTTTTTTTTTTTTTTTTAGCCATTATAAATGGCATCACTTAAAAACGTCTAGTAGAATTTGCCAGTGTAGCTTGGAGTTTTCTTTTTCCTGTTTTCAAAAAATTTAAACTATGAATTCAATTTATTTGATAAGTACAGGACTATTCATGTTATTTCTTTGTTCTTGTGTTGAGATAAGATAGGTTATGACTTTCATGGACTTGGTCCATTTCCTCTAAGTTGCAAATTTATGTACATAGAATTATTAGTAATATTTCTTTAAGGTCATTGCTCATATTTTTTCTCTTTTTCCTGATATTGGCAATTTGTATCTTCTCTTTTTTCTTGGTCTGGCAAGAAGTTTTCCCATTTTATTGATTTTTTTTTCAAAGAGCAATTTTTTTAAGTCTCATTCATTTGTGTTTCTTTGTTGTAGTTCTGTCTTCAACATTGATTTCTGTTCTTATGCTTTCTTTCCTTTTGCTTGCCTCTCCTATTTCTTTTTAGAATTCCTAGTATTTTAAGGTGGATGCTTTAATTAGAGACTTGTTTTATCTTTTCTTTTTTTTAATTCTTGTTTTAATGTTTATTTAGTTTTGAGAGAGAAAGACAGACAGAGTGTGAGTGGGGAGGGGCAGAGAGAGAGGGAGACACAGAACCTGAAGCAGGCTCCAGGCTGTGAGCTGCCAGCACAGAGCTTGATGTGGGGCTCGAACTTGTGAATGGCGATGTCATGACCTGAGCTGAAGTTGGACCCTCAACCGATTGAGTCACCCAGGCGCCCCTTGTTTTAAATAGAATCATGTAGTGCTATAATATTCCTTATAAGCATTGCTTTAGCTGTGTACCACAAATTTTGAGATATATTTTCATTTTCATTCAGTTGCCTTGGAACTACCTCTTTTACTGATGGATTATTTAGCAGCATAATATCTAATTTCCAAATATTTGGGGATTTTTATGTCATCTTTCTGTTACAAATTTCTAGTTTAATTCCTTTATGGGAATGTTTAGCTCATTTAAGTTTAATGTAATTATTGGTATGGTTGGATTTAAATTTGGTGAGGTTTGTTTTGTGACCTAGAATATGATCTATCTTAGTTTCTGTTTTGTGTGCACTTGTGAAGAATATGTATTCTGCTGTTGCCAGGTAGAATAGTCTGTTTATATAAAGTTAAGTCAGTTCATGGAGTTCTGTATACTTGCTGATTTTCTTTGTGCTTATTTTTTCAATGGTCTTTTCAGTTCTTTCAGTTTTAGCTTCATGTCTTGAAACTGTTGTATTGGGTGCATGTATACTTACAATTGCTCTGTCTTTTTGGTAAATTGATCCTTTTATCATTATATAATGTCCCTCCTTATCTCTGGCGATTTTTCTTGTTCTGATGTCTACCTTGTGTGATGCTAATATAATCACTCATGCCTTTTTTTTTTTTTTTTTTTTTTTTTGGCTTTATTTGTTTTGAGAGAGAGCATGAGTGAGCTCAAGTGCCAGAGGGACAGAGAGAGACAGGGAGAGAGAGAATCCCAAACAGATTCTGGGCTGTCAGCACAGAGCCTGATGCAGGGCTCAAACTGACAACCGTGAGATCATGACCTGAGCCAAGATCAAGAGTTAATCGCTTAACCAACTGAGCCACCCAGCCGCGCCTCAAGCTTTTAAAAAATTATTGTTTGCTTGGTATATTTCTTTTGGTATTGATTTATTCAATAACATTTATTGAGTGTCTAGACATTTATTGAATGTCTAGGAGGCAAAACCCTCATGCAGTTTATATGCCAGTGGGGACACATGAAAATATGCAAAACGTATACTGTATAACAAAACCAGAGAGTAATAAGTGCTATGAAGAAGCAGATTAAGGGGATAGAAAGTAACGAGTGACTTCTTTAGATAGAGTACTCAGGAAGGTCTCTGAGGGATTGGCATTCAGGGTGAGGTCTGGATAAAGGATCCTCCAGGGAGCCAGGTACATTGGTATCTGAGGAGCCATGCAGAAAGAGGAACAGCAAATGCAAGGCCCTGAGGCAAGGTGCTTGTTATATCTTTTTCGACTCTTAGTTTTTAATCTTTCTGTGTCATTGTATTTCAAGTCAGATTCCTGAAATAAGTGTTAATTGATAGGTCTTGTGTTTTAATGTATGATGGTAATCATTGTCTTTTAATTGGTGTGTTTAGCTCATTTTAAGTTTAATGTAATTATTGGTAGGGTTGGATTTAGTTCTACCATTTTATTACTTTTGATTCTTTCTGTTCTTTGTTCAGTGCCTCATCTTTCCTAATTTCTTTTAAATTATCTGAGTATTTTTAGAATTCCATTTTTTTTAACTGTTGGATTTTAATTATGCTCTTTGTATAGTATTTTAAGTGGTGGTTCTAGGGAACTATAAAAATATATTAAATTATATATAATCTACTTAGAATTAATATTTTACCATATCAAGTGAAAAATAGAAATTGTGCAACCACATAGGCTCTTCCCCCAATCCTGATGTAGTTGTTGTACGTTCCGTTTTCATATGTTGAAAATCCTATCAGGCAATGATAATAATTTTTGTTCTCAACAAAAGTTAAAGGTGAAAAATATTGTTCTGTTTACTCAGGTATTTATCCTTTCTTTTGTTGTCCTTTCATTGCTTATATTCCAGTTTCTCTTTGTAATTATTTCCCTTTCACTTGAAGTAGTCTTTCTTTTTTAATTTTTAATGTTGAGATTGAATATATAAACCATAACATTTACTCATTTAGTTCGTTATGTTCAGTGGTTTTTAGTATATTCATGGAGTGTGCAGCCATCACCACAATCCATTTTAGAACATTTTGTCATCCCCAAAAGAAACTATTGGAGACAATAAAAAGATTAATATTTGTCAGGGGTAAGGGGCAAGGAGTGATGATTCGGCAGAGCACAGAAGATTTTTAAGACAATGAAACTAGTCTGGGGCGCCTGGGTGGCGCAGTCGGTTGAGCGTCCGACTTCAGCCAGGTCACGATCTCGCGGTCCGTGAGTTCGAGCCCCGCGTCGGGCTCTGGGTTGATGGCTCGGAGCCTGGAGCCTGTTTCCGATTCTGTGTCTCCCTCTCTCTCTCTGCCCCTCCCCCGTTCATGCTCTGTCTCTCTCTGTCCCAAAAATAAATAAAAAACAAGTTGAAAAAAAAAAAAAAAAAAAAAGAAACTAGTCTGTATGATAAGACAATGGAACTAGTCTGTATGATGTTATAATGATGGATATGTGTCAGTATAAATTGTCCAGATCCATAGAATGTACGAAATCAAGAGTGAACCTGAATATGAACTGTGACATTTGGGTGATAACGATGTGTCAGTGTAGGTTCATCAGTTGTAACAAATGTACTACTGTGATGGGGAATATTGATAATAGGGGAAAGCTATGCATGTGGGGGGGCAAGGGCTTTATGGAAAATCTCTGTGCCTTCCTCTCAATATTGCTGTGAACCTAAAACTGTCCTAAGAAGTAATCTATTAAAAATAAAATACTCCCTGTCCCTTAGCCAGCATCCCCAAGTCTACCACCCCTTGAAGCCTTGCACAACTACTAATCTACTAATCTGCTGTCTCTATAGATTTGGCATTTCTGGATATCAGAAAATGGAATCATACAATATGTGGCTCTTTCACTTAGCATGTTTTTGAAATTTATCCATGTTGTATCAATATTTAATTTCATTGCCAAATAATATTCGATTGTATGGATATACCACATTTATCTCTTCTCAAGTTGATGGACGTTTGTGCTGTTTCCACTTTTTTATTATTATGAATAATGCTTCTATGAACATTCATGTACAAGTTTTTGTGCAGAGGTATGCTGTCATTTCTCTTAGATGTATACCTAGGAGTGGAATTTTAGGGTCCTATGGTAACTCTGTGTTTAACATTTTGAGGGACTGCCAGACTGTTTTCCAAAGTGTCTATAACATTTTACCTACCCACCAGTAGTGTATGAGGGTTCCAGTTTTTCTACATCCTTGTCAACACTTGTGGTTTCTCATGTTGTTGTTGTTTAATAATCATCTTAGAGGGTGCGAAGTGGTATCTCTGTGGTCTGTGTTGAACATCTTTTTGTGTATATATTAGCCATTTGTAAATTTTCTTTAGAGAAATGTCTATTCAAATCCTGGCCCATTTTAAAATTGGGTTATATGTCTTTTTATTATTGAGTTCTAACAGTTTATATATTCTAGATATTTGTCCTTTATGAGATATATGATTTGCAAATATTTTCTCTCATTCTTTGGGTTGTCTTTTCATGTTCTCGATGGTGTCCTTTGAAGCACAGAAGTTTTAAATTTTGATGAAGCTCAATTTATTTTTTCCTTTGTTTTGTGCCTTTAGTGTCATTGCCTAACCCACAGTCATGGAGAATTATGCTTATGTTTTCTTCCAAGGGTTTTATAGTTTTAGCTCTTACATTTAGGTCTGTGATCCATTTAGAGTTAATTTTTGTGCATGGTATGAAGTAGGGGTCCAACTGTATAGTAAGTATTCTTGAAATAATAAAATAATTTTTGAATTTCTTAGCTACTCTTTGAATTTCCATATAAAATTTATGATCAATTTTCAATTTCTGTCACATTTCTTTTGGTGACAAGTTCTCTTAGTTTTCTTTCATCTTGCAATGTCTTTATTTCACCTTCATTCCCAAAGTACATTTTCTATACATTTAACTTGGCAGTATTTTTCTGTCAGCACTTTAAAAATGTTGGTCCACTGTCTTCTGGCCTTATTTTTGTTGAATAATTATGCAGTAATTCAAGTATTTGTTTTTCTTTATGTAATGTGTTGTTTTTTATATTTGCTTTTTGAAATTTTCCCCCTATTTCTCTTTTGGACTTTAATAGTTTATTATGTGTCAAGGCATAGGCTTTAAAACATTTATTTATTTATTTATTTATTTATTATTATTATTATTCTTATTTTTTGTTTTGTTCATCCTGTTTGGTATTCACTGAAGTTCTTGGATCTGTAAATTTACCTCCTTCACCATTTTTGGGAAATTTTTAGTTATTATTTCTTCAAATATTTGTCTGTACCTGACTGTCTTCTCCTAAGTCGTATGTAATACGAGTACTAAACTTTTTGATATTGTCTCAGCGCTTTCTGTGATTCTGCTCATTTTTTCCTGTTAGATTAAATTATTTCTATTAATCTGTCTTCAAGTTCATTGAGTCTTTCCTCTGACATATCCATTCTACTATTGGGCCCTTACAGTGAATTTTTTATTCCCATTATTTTATTTTTCAATATGACCAGGTTTCCATTTTAATAGTTTATTTTTCTTTGCTGGTCACTTTATATCTTTGCATTTGTTTCAGATATGTTTGCTTTCCTTTATGTATCATGGTCATAAACACCGATTTTAAGTCTTTTTCTTAAAATATTGATTGCAACATTTGGGTCATTTTGTGGTCGGCATCTTTTATCTTATTTCTTGGGAGCTGGTTAGATTTTCCTGGTTCTTTGTATGATTAATTTTGGGTTGTATCTTTCACATTTTGAATATTGTGTTCTGATATTCTGAGTCCTGTCCAAAACCTCTAGAGAATGGTGGGTTTTCATTTGTTTGTCTGTGAAGTTGCTTTTTTGGCTGAGGGTCAACCTGATTAGTTTTAGACTCTAAATCCTGACCTGCCTCCTGTGAGCTGTTTTTCCTTGCAGTATTAATTTTCAAGGCATCTGTATGTTATTCTGGTTTGCCCCATGTACATGTTATCCAGGGATCCATATGGACCCTGGCTGCTAGTCCATACCATGTTCGCTTCTCAATGCTTTTCTTAGGTTGATTCTGGTAGGTTTCACGCAGTACACCTCAGGAGTGAGTGCAGGACTTTTTGTACAGATTTAAAGGACATTTTTCTCCAGCTTTTTAAACCCTTTCACCCTATGATTTTCCCTTTACTGTCTTTCACGGGTTTCTGTTCTGATGTTCTTGCTGGAAAATCACTCTTATGCATTGTAGCAGTTCCCATACTGTAGCTTATGCCTCCTGGCAAAGCTGGACTGAGGTGAAAAATAAAAATTTCTCTAACCCACAGCAGCTGCTTTTTCTTTTTAAAAAAGTTTATTTATTTGAGAGTGGGGGAGGGACGGAGAGAGAGAGAGAGAGAGAGAGAGAGAGAGAGAGAGAGAGAGAATCCCAAGCAAGCTACTCACTGCAGTGCGGAGCCTGATATGGGGCTTGAACTCACAAACCGTGAGATCATGACCCGAGCCAAAACCAAGAGTCAGACACTTAACTGTCTGAGCCACTCAGGAGCCCCCACAGCAGCTGTTTCTCTGTGTTGGTGGGAAAAGGCAGTGTGGCTACCCATTGTTGGCATTTTCCCGAGGTAAAGCATAGAGTATCAGAAGGATTCTATTCTACATATGTTGGTAGGTGATCTGCTTTCTTGTTAATACTGGCCTACTAGAAAGCATGGAGTGTCAAAAGTGCTGCACAGCGGTTGCTGTCATTGTTGCTTCTGGTTCAGGGGAGGAGGCACCATGCCTCTTTGTTACTGGCTTTTTCCTGGTTTGGGTTAGGAGAGCCAGCAAGTATCTTCTATGAAGGGCTGCTCCTCTTACTGAGACAACAGTCGCTGTTTTGTTACTGGCACTCATCTGCTGTAATGACCTCACAGGGCCACTGCCGCTGGGTGGGAAGATGAGAAGTATCACCCCAGAGCCGGCACTTGGCTGGTGTGAAATGAAGAAAATCGATTCTTTAACCTGTTCGGACTACTTCCATTTCTGGTGCCAACACTGAGGAGAGACTTGGTAGCTTTGTTGCTTGTGCTTGGCTGGCATAGGGTAGGTCAGATCACAAGAACTTTGTTCCTCAGGCCTTTCACCCCCACTGCTACCCCTATGCCCTGGAGAGTGGAACCATTTTTTGGAACTTTGTTTGCTCTTGCTCTCAGTTGTTAGTTGTGGACTGCCCCAGAACCCAAGTCGGGAGACAGAGAAGGCAAAAATCATCCCCAGACTACTCCTTAGACCGAGTATCCCCCAGAATTCATATTTTGAAATTGTAACCCCAAGGTGATGGTATTAGAAGGTGGGGCTTTTGCAAGGTGATTAGGCCATGAAAGTGGAGCTGTCATGAATGAGATTAGTGCCCTATGAAAGTGTCCCAAGAAACCTTTCTTACCCCTTCACCATATGAGGTTATAGTAAAAGGATGGCCTCTGTGAACTAGGGAGTTCAGACACTAAATCTGCTGGCACCTTGATCTTCAACTTCCCAGTTTCCAGAACTGTGAGAAACAAATGTTTATTGTTCATAAGCCACTCAGTTTATGGTATTTTTGTTACAGTGGCCCAAATGAGCTAACAGGGAAAGATAGCACTCCCTTGTCCTTAAGTCACAGCTCAAGGGAATGTAATGGGCAGAGCTAGATTGCATTCCTGTGTCACATCTGTAAGGGAGGCTGGTAAAGATAGAGCCTGACTTTTCCACTTCTCTATGAGAGGTAGTCTCTGTCTTTTACCAAGAGTCATATTTTGGGGAATTTCCTAAACACAGAAGAGAGTTCATGTTCTTCATGGCCAGAGAGAGTGATGTGTTATTTATATAGTCACCCATTTACACAACAGTTGCTTGATTAATTCACAAACTTCGGCTTCATCTGTGGTTGCAGCCCAGATCCAGTTCTTTAGGGAAACCTGTTGTCTCTCTCTTTAAAATGTATCCCAAATCTTCTTACCTCTGAACACTTTACTGCTGTGCCCTAGTCCAAGCGACTGTCAGTGTTCAGATGAACCACATCACTGGCTTCCCAGGTGGCCCTCTTAATTCCTCTTTTGACTTTGCAACAAGCTTTTCTTCACAGAGCATCCAGGACATTTTTTTAAGTGTTTATTTTGATATCGTTTCAAATTAACAGAAAAGTTATAGGAATAGTACCTAGAACTTCCTTATACCCTTTTTTCAGATTCATCAGTTGTTCATATTTTGCCCCATTGCTTTATCTTCCCCCATCCCCTCCTCTCTTCCTTCCTCAGCTAACACAAACTCTGTCCTTCTCTTTCCATCCCCCACACTTATATACCCCCCTCACTCACACTCATACGTATTTGTGCATACATTAGAATTATGTGTGTGCGTTTAATATTCCCCGACTTTTGAAATAACTTGCAGACATCATGTTCCTTTACTCCTAAATTCTTCAGTGTGGTTTTCCTAATAATAATATGATCTTTTTACATAACTATGAATTTAACATTGATGAAATACTATTTAATCTGTAGTCCATGGTTATCTCAACAATCTCCTTTTTGATTATATTCCCACCAGTTTAGTAGCCATGGCTTTTGTCTCTTTTAATTGGGAATAGTTCTCTGCCTTTGTTAAAAGAAACTTTGGTATATTTGAAAACTATAAGCCATTTCTTTTGTAAATGTGTAGAAGTTGTAAATATGTAGCAAGAGATGTAGGATTTGATTTTGTCTGGTTTTCCTCATCATGAGAGTTTGAGTATGCATTTCTAGAAAGGCTGTCACAGAAACAATATTGGGTCCTTCTTGCGTCCTCATATCGCGAAGTACGTGCTACCTGTGCATCGCAGTGCTGGTGATGTTAATTTGGATGACTTGTTTCAGGTAGTGTAATAACAGATCTCTTCTCTACTATTTTCTCTTTGTAATTATTAAGCAGTTTCCAGGGAGATTTTGATAGCATGGAAATACCCTGTTCATTACCAGACTTTTCTCTGCTAGTTTTAGCATCCATTGATGATTCTTGCCTGGTCAATTATTACTGTGATGATTGTAAAATGGTGATTTTTCTATGGTAAGGAAGAGTTTTCTCTTACTTATTTATTAATATTCACCCAGGAGTTCTTAAGTTAGTAAATGCTTTTACTATTACTATTTTTTTTAAAATTTTTTTTAACGTTTATTTATTTTTGAGACAGAGAGAGACAGAGCATGAACGGGGGAGGGTCAGAGAGAGGGAGACAACAGAATCTGAAACAGGCCCCAGGCTCTGAGCTGTCAGCACAGAGCCCGACGTGGGGCTCGAACTCACGGACCGCGGGATCATGACTTGAGCTGAAGTCGGCCGCTTAACCGACTGAGCCACCCAGGCGCCCCTTACTATTACTATTTAATCTATTACTTTTGTTATTTATTTTGATGCTCTAATTGTTCCAGTGGAAGTCCCTTAACCTGCACTTTATTCTTTAATATATCCCCATCATTTTTGCACTTGCTTGTTTTTTGGTAAACCACATGTTCCATGTTCATGTTGTTTGAACAAGAATCAAACTTCTCTCCAAGGAGTCTGGTTTCCTCTTAAATGGAGAATGCAATTTAGAAACTAGAATATCTGTCCTAGGGTTGCTGGTTGTCATTCCTACTAGTCATTCTCAGCATACAAAGCTAGATAATAACTTACACACACACACCTATATTTGTATCTACCTGTTAGAAATCATGGGTTCATATTGATACCCATAATTTCAGTCAAAACCCATAGAGTTCTTTCTAGTCTTTCTTCTTTCCACTTTTGGAACTCCTTTCTCTAACAGCAGGAAAGGCGACTCTCATGGTCCTCAGCATATTTCCTCATTTGCTTAATTCTTCGTTGTAACGAAAGCAGTTTCAGAATTGTTAATGCATACCACTGCAAAAAAGAAACAAATATATTAACTAGAATTAAATATTTATTTATAGTTCTTTTGGTCTTAAAAAAAATTTTTTTTAATGTTTATTTATAATTGAGAGAGAGACATAGTGCACAAGCAGGGGTGGGATAGAGAGAGAGAGAGACAGAATATGAAGCAGGCTTCAGGCTCTGAGCTGTCAGCACAAAGCCTGACGGGGTCAGGGAGGGGGCTCGAACTCACAATCATGAGATCATGACCTGAGCCTGAGTTGGATGCTTAGCCAACTGAGCCATCCAGGCACCCCTATAGTTCTTTTGGTCTTTAGCCTGAGGGTATGTATTCATTTCCTAGGATTGCTGTAATAAATTACCACACAGTTAGTAGCTTAACAACAGAAATTCTTTCACATTTCTGGAGGCCAGAAGTCTTAGAATCAAGGTATTGACACAACCATGCTCCCTCTAGTGGCTCTAGGGGAATCCTTCCATGCTACTTCCAGCTTCTGGCGACTCCAGGTTTTCCCTGGCTTGTGGCAGCATAACTCCAGTCTCTGCCTTCATCTTCTCAGAGCTTTCTCCTCTTTGTGTCTTCTTCTCTTCTGACTCTTTAAGGTTACATTCCCAGCTTCCAGTGGTTAGGACGTGAGTATTTCTTTCTGGGGGCCACCATTTAACCCAGGACAGGGTATATAGTTACTTGAGTTATTACCTTCAGTTTATTCTTTCAGTGTTTTTATTGTTCACTTGAAATACAGTAGGGTTGATTTGTTTCTGTTTATATTGAATTTTAGGTTTCTCCCAGCCTTATTTATTTGTTTTTGAATATGCAAAACATCAGCAGTTTCAGAAATCTGATAATAAGTTAATAGATACAGAATTATAAATCGTGACTATTATTAAGGAAATGGACAGGTACATTGGAAGAGAACAACAGAATAGGCCATATGGATGCAGAGACAGAGCTAGGTCATACTTATTTGAATAAGTGGCATGTAAACTGAGATTGAAGGAATGGAAGCCAGTCATGTAAAAGTAAAGAGCTTTCCCACAAATGGAAAAGCATACGAGAAGGCCTTGATTCAGGGAACGAGCTGGTTGTATTAGAGGAAATGAAAGGAGGCCAGTGGATTCATGTCTGTTGGGGAAGAGGGAGGACAAAATAAGTGCAGTTGTAAAGAAAGCAAGAGACTGAACATGTGAGTAGTTGTAGACGATCTAAAGAGGTTGGGGAGCCAGTAGAGGACAATAACTAGTGGTGGTTTTAGAATGTTTTTATTTATTTACATAAAATACACAAGATGTTTTTATTTATTTTTAAAGTTTATTTATTCAGAGAGAGAAAGAGAGAGAGAGAAGGAGAGAATGTGAGCGTGAATGGGAGAGGGGCAGAGAAAGAGGGAGAGAATCCCAAGTAGGCTCTGTGCTTGGTGGCAAGCCCAACACAGGGCTCAGTCTCATGACTGTGAGATCATGACCTGAGCCAAAATCAAGAGTCAGATACTTAACCAACTGAACCAGCCAGGTGCCCCAGAGGTGTATTTTTAAAAGACTATATTGATTGCTAGGTGGAGCACATGACGCAGGAATAGAAGTGGAGAGACTAGTGACAGACCTGTTTACTGTGTAATAACTGAGATAATGTTGGCTTCTACAAGAGTGGTAGTAGGGAATAATGAGAAAAGTGGATAGATTTAAGGTGTATTTTGGGTTGAAGTGAGAGGACTCGCTAATGGATTGAATTTGGGTGGACAGAGAGAGGGTTTTAGGTTTATGGTTATTGTAGTATTTAAGGATGACCCCCACGTTTGTAGTTTTAGCAACTGGGGAAGAAGTTGATTGCAGATGAAGTGGGCAGTAAGAAACAGATTTCCCTAATGGACCTATTATTATGTTTGAAATGCCTAGGAGATGCAAATGGAAATGTCAAGTTGATAGTTAAATATGCAGTCTTAAATTCAGGAGAGGAAAGTGGAATCTCAGACTTCCCATCTGGTCCCATTACTTCAGTTCATGCTTCCCTACTGCACATCTGTGGTCCCTGTTCTACCCAGTAAACATAAGCAAATTGTCATGAGTTGGCCAGGTCCTGTTTGAGACGTTGTGAGCAACTTGGACTGTAGATGGTCTCTAGGTTTATATGTGGGTACTCCAGTTCCAATTCATTCTTTCCAGAGAGATACAGTTATTTTCCTTCTAAATCATTTAAAGATGTACATTTTGCTTCTTATAGCATAGTTTTATTTTCAACTCTTTCAGAATAAGAGATTTTTCCGTTATTAAGTATTAGGCTCTTTTCTGCCCCATCTGAACATACCGTATGAGGTCACTCTAGCTGACTTTGCACCTAGATGGGGAATGTGTGTGTATGTGTGTATTTATGTTTGATATGTACTCTCTGTGTGTCAGTTTGTTTACCAACATCACATTATTTTATTTACAGTATTTTAAAATTATGCTCTTAGAAGGGTTAATCTTGAATCATTTTAAAGATGTCTCTCCTTTTCTCACATATTTATTCTTACAGATGTATGGTTGAATCAAGATTGTGGACACATTTTTAAGAAGTGTAAATTTTTTTCCCTTAACCTCTTGCTTTTGCCTTGATTATTTGCAAATACTTTTTTTTTTCTTCTTTTCCATTGAGAAAAGAGTCTTTAAAGAAGGGCCTATCTCCCTCTTATTACGGTTTTTCCATTTACATCTCTCCTAAAGAGAGACTCTCAGTTTCTTCTCTATTTCCTTACTTATTAAGCACCTGTTCTGTATAAGCACTGTGTTAATTTCTGGGCAGGAGAATTATATGGAGAATTAAACAAAATGAAATAAACAAAGCATATTATGAAATAAAATTGGCGTAGCATACCATGTTTATAATTAAAATAGTGTGGTCTTGGGAGGACTAAAAAGTTTAACTTTAAAGCATGACATATCAGTTTCTGGTCATTTTATTTATTTTTAAATCTTTTTAAATATCTTTTTTCCTGTATTTTTATTTTTTAAGGGTCATACAGCAATGCTTCATACTGGCTCATGGCATCCCAAAATAAAGGGAGAATTTATGACTTGCTCAAATGATGCGTGAGTACTATTGATAATTCACCTAATACATTAATATCTTTCAGTATTTTCTTTAATATTTGTATTGTTACATGCTGGCCAGTAAAGTAGGAAATAGAGTGTTAGGAATCCTGATGTTTACATATTCTTTTTTCTTTTTTTTAAGTTTTTACTTTTATTCCATCATCATATAGTGTAATATTACTTTCTTTAAATTTTTTTAATGTTTATTATTTTGAGAGAGAGAGACAGAGCATGAGTGGCGGAGGGGAAGAGAGAGAGTGAGACACAGAATCTGAAGCAGGCTGCAGACTCTGAGCTGTCAGCACAGAGCCCAAGTTTCATTTGTACAATATAGTGATTCTGCATTTCCATACAACACCTGGTACTCATCACATAAGTACACTCCTTGATCCCCATCACCTATTTCACCCATCCTCCCACCCACCTCCCCTCTGGCAACCATTAGTTTTGTTCTCTATAGTTAAGTGTCTGTTTCATGGTTTGTCGTTCTCTCTTTTTTTTATTCCTTTGCTCATTTGTTTTATTTCTTAAATTCCACATGTGAGTGAAATTATATGGTATTTGTGTTTCTCTCTCTGGCTTATTTTACTTATCATAATACTCTATAGCTCCATTCAGGTTGTTGGAAATGCCAAGATTTCATACTTTTTCATTGCTGAATAATATTCCATTGTGTGTGTGTGTGTGTGTGTGTGTGTGTGTGTGTGTGTACACATACACATTACATCTTCCTTGTCCTCCTCCCCCCCCCCCCCCCCCCCCCCACGCACACACATCTAGGGTTAGGGTTTAGGATAGGGTTAGGGAAAGGGTGAGGATATGTGCCTTATATCCTGCAGTTCAGAGACCTCTCCAGAGAATGAAACCCTAGACTTCTGCTTGGGCGTGATTAGACATGGCATACATACACCAACAATAGCCAAATTATGGAAAGAGCCCAAATGTCCATTGACTAATGAATGGATGAAGATGATGTGGTATATATATTAATGGAATATTACTCAGCCATAAAAAAGAATGGGATCTTGCCATTTGCAGCGACTTGGATGGAGCTGGAAAGTATTATGCTAAGCAAAGTAAGTCAGTCAGAGAAAGACAAATACACACATGATTTCACTCATGTGAAATTTAAGAAACTAAACAGATGAACCAGGGGAAGAAAGACAAGAAAACCAGAAAACAGACCCTTAACTATAGACAACAAACTGAGAGGGGAGGGTGGTGGGGAGGGATAGGGAATTGGCTGAATGGATGATAGGTATTAAGGCAGGTACTTGTGATGAGCACTGGGTGTTATATGTAAGTGATGAATCACTAAATTCTACACCTGAAACTAATATAATGGTGTATTTTAACTAACTGGAATTTAAATAAAAACTTGAAAAAAAGTACATATTCTTGTTCTTAACTTTTATAGTATAAGGTTTGTTTAAATAAATAAAACTATGAAAATGAGAGTTGGCATAAATTCCAGTACAGTTTATTAGGGTGCTCAATGGATCAGACTCATGCTATTAAGTGGACTCAAATGACTTTGAAGTTGTGACTAATAACTTATTAGTTTTTATAATAAAGATTGATTTCTGAGTCTAATAGCTAATACAAGTTTATTGTTTAAATTATTATTTTTTGGAAGTAATAACTGAAAAAATTGATTAAGTAGTTATTAAGATTCTTTTGTATTGTATCTGTTGGCCTAGAACTCAAGAATATTATAGGAAATATTTGAGCAGCTTTTCCCTATATTATTAAATTGTATGATTAATTTTTAGTATTAAGAGTAGTTCACAAGAATGCACTGTAGGTAATGTTATGGAGAAATTGCAATGGAAAATTTTATAAATTAAAAAATATAGATGGTGTTATTTAGGTGAAACGTCTTTTAGATAAAATATATTTTGTTTTTAGGCTATTTTGTCTTTCATCTTTACTTTCTGTTATTTATATTTTGCCTCATTTACCTTCAAAATTGCTATTGACATTTTTGGATAGTTTGTGTATTCTGGAATTAATCTTTAGAGTAACAGACAAAAGGTATAATTTTACTCCCATAGCACAATTTAAAAATTAATTTGATCTGAAAGGAACTAAAATTTGGGAATCTATACAGAATATGACTGAAACAGGATAAGACAATTTGATTAAAATTTCTGGTAAATAGACCTATGTAGTTCTAACTTGTTTTTTTTCTTTGTCTTGTTATCTTTCCAAAACTTAAATTATGTATGTTTAAAGTGACATTCCTAATTTTAGCAAATCAATTTTCTGATTTCTTTGGGAATTTAGCAGCTAATCTAAATTAATAGTATCTCATGACCAGGTAAGGCTTATTCTAGAAATGCAAGAATTTTTTACAATTAAGAAATTTTACCATCAAGAAATTTTTAAGATAATTCGTTAACAAATGAAAAATTACAAATCACATGATATTATTATATGATAACATTGACATTTGATAAAATTTAGTCGTCTTTCCCAGTATAAGTTCTTTAAAAAAAAAATTTTTTTTTAATGTTTATTTTTGAGAGAAAGAGAATGTGAGCGGGGGAGGGACAGAGAGAGAGGGAGACACAGAATCCAAAGCAGACTCCAGACCCCTGAGCTGTCAGCACAGAGCCCGACGCAGGGCTCAAACCCACAAACTGTGAGATTATGACCTGAGCCGAAGTCAGACACATAATGGATTGAGCCACCCAGATGCCCCCCCCCCCCCCCCCCCAGTAAAAGTTCTAAGTAAAATAGGAATAGGAAGAAATTAATAAAACTCTTAAAAAAATTATTTACCAAAATTTAAAGTAAATATTGTATTATATATTTAAGTACTGAAGCTATTTGTATTTAATAAGAAGACAAGGATGCCCACAACTATATAGAGGCTTTATGCAGTATAGATTTTTTTAAATTTTATTTTTTAAAATTTATATCCAAATTAGCATATAGTGCAACAATGATTTCAGGAGTAGATTCCCCTTACCCATTTAGCTCATCATCCCTCCCACACCACCTCTAGTAACCCTCTGTTTGTTCTCCATATTTAAGAGTCTCTTATGCTTTGTCCTTCTCCCTGTTTTTATATTATTTTTGTTTCCCTTCCCTTCTGTTCATCTGTTTTGTCTCTTAAAGTCCTCATATGAGTGAAGTCATATGATATTTGTCTTTCTCTGATTAATTTCACTTAGCATATAGTACCTTCCAGTTCCATCCATGTAGTTGCAAATGGCAAGATTTCATTCTTTTTGATTGCCGAGCAATACCCCACTGTATATATACCACATCTTCTTTATCCATTTATCCACTGATGGACATTTGGGCTCTTTCCATACTTTGGCTATTGTTGATAGTGCTGCTATAAACATTGGGGTGCATGTGTCCCTTTGAAACAGCACACCTGTATCCCTTGGATAAATGCCTCGTAGTGCAATTGCTGGGTCATAGGATAGTTCTATTTTTAGTTTTTTGAGGAACCTCCATACTGTTTTCCAGAGTGGCTGCACCAGCTTTATGCAGTATAGATTTAAAGACTTTATATAGTGTAGTAATATAAGGAAATAAATACATTAATATATGAGTCAGAAGAAAACATTCTATTAAAGCACAGAGGGGGGCGCCTGGGTGGCTCAGTCAGTTAAGCGGCCGACTTCGGCTCAGGTCATGATCTCGCAGTCTGTGAGTTTGAGCCCTGCCTCGGGCTCTGTGCTGACCGCTCAGAGCCTGGAGCCTGTTTCTGATTCTGTGTCTCCCTCTCTCTCTGACCCTCCCCCGTTCATGCTCTGTCTCTTTCTGTCTCAAAAATAAATAAATGTTAAAAAAAGAAATTAAAAAGCACAGAGGAACCAGGTAATTTTGGTTAAAAGCTTCAATGAATAAAGCAATTGGAAAAAAAACTTGTTCTCTAAACTAGTAAGGATCAGGCTAAATGGTCGGCTCTCATAGTTGGCTAACACAGTAACTTTATGAACTCTGCAGAAGCTTTTCCCAAATTGATTTCCAAGATATGTAAATTAGTAAAGAAAGGCATTCCATGGTCAAATAAGTTTGAGAAACTTTGAACATTATATTTCCAGGCCAGCGATCTACAATAAACATTTAAATACTTTTGTATAGGGGTACCTGGGTGGCTTAGTCGGTTAAGCATCCAACTCTTGATTTTGGCTCAGGTCATGATCTCATGGTTCATGAGATGGAACCCCATGTCAGGTTCTGTGCAGGCACACAAGTGCTCTGTCTCTCTCAAAATAGATAAACTTAGAAAAAGATAAATAGTTTTATATAGAATTTATAGAAACCTATTTAACTTTGTTAATGCTCTAAACAATGGTTTGGATAAAGTTCTAAGTCATGACACTTTATTGGGCATAAAATGTAGTTTTTCCCATTCCTTGCAAGAGCAATTCTTTAATTCCCTGCTCAAACCACCGACATACTAGTATATTGTACCTTTGAAAATATGCTCCAGTTTCTTTTTACACTGTACAGATGAGCTTTTTTTGTCCATACTTTTGTATGAAGATCAGTTGGCTTTAACCATAGACCCCAATTATACATATTCTTTACCACCTTAAAAAAAAAAATCTACCACTAATAAATTCAGATGGTTTGCAGCTTGACTTTTTCTTGACCTTTGACTTTGAGGGTAGTAATTAGTAATAGGCTGTGCTGTGAGAGATCAGCCCAGATGCCTAGTTAAATCAGCAAATACAGTGTGCTCACTATGTGGCAGGTACTCCTGTGTGTGATATAAGTCTCTGCCTTCATGATGCTTACATTTAAGTAGAGGTGAGTGCTTGGAGACAGACAAGGTACAGATACAGTAGTAAATTAATATAGTTTTATGTAGTAATAAGTATTGAGAATAAAATAAAGTAAAGCAGAAGGGTAGAAAGTAGAAGTGTCTTCTGTATGTAGAGTAGGCAGAGAAGGCCTCAGAGGAGGTCACCTTTTTTTTTTCAACGTTTTTTTTTTTTTTTTTTTTTAATTTATTTTTGGGACAGAGAGAGACAGAGCATGAACGGGGGAGGGGCAGAGAGAGAGGGAGACACAGAATTGGAAACAGGCTCCAGGCTCCGAGCCATCAGCCCAGAGCCTGACGCGGGGCTCAAACTCACGGACCGCGAGATCGTGACCTGGCTGAAGTCGGACGCTTAACCGACTGCGCCACCCAGGCGCCCCAGAGGAGGTCACCTTTTAATGTTTATTTGTTCTTGAGAGAGAGAGAGACAGAGAGTGAACAGGGGAGAGACAGAGAGAGAGAGGGAGACACAGAATCCAAAGCAGGCTTCAGGCTCTGAGTTGTCTGCACAGAGCCTGTTGTGGGGCTCGAACCCAGGAACTGCAAGGTCATGACCTGAACTGAAGTCGGCTGCTTAACCCACTGAGCCACCCAGGCACCCTGAGGAGGTGACCTTTTAGTTGAGACTTATACCATGCACAGGAGGTAGCTCTAGCAGAGAGAACCTTCCAGGCCAAAGTGGCAGCATAATTCAAGACCTTAAGAAGGGAATGTATTAAGACATATTGGAAGGGTGGAAAATCTGGTTTTGTTGATAGGAAAGGTAGGAATGACAGGAAGTGAATTTGAAGAAGAAAGCAGGGACTAGATCATATAAGGTATTGTAGTCTAAGGTATAAAGGGTTAGGATTTTAATGTAATTATAAGGCCAGCCAATAAAGAGTCCTATGATTTTGATTTTCATAGGAATGTTCACTCTACAGGGTGTTAAAATTTTCCAGTGATCTCAACTATAATAAAGGCCATGAATGGAAAACCCACAGTGAATATCCTACTCAATAGGGAAAAACAGAGCTTTCCCTGTAAGGTCAGGAACAAGACAAGGATGTCTACTTTCACCACTTTTATTCATCATAGTACTGAAAATCCTAGCCACAGCAGTCAAACAAACAGAGAGCATCCAAATTGGAAATGAAGAAGTAAAACTTGCAATTTTTGCAGATGACATGATACTATATATAGAAAATCCTAAAGACTCCACCAAAAAACTACTAGAACCGATAAATTAATTCATTAAGGTTACAGGATATAAAATCAATGCATAGAGAAATCTGTTGCATTTTTATATAGTAATAATGAAGCAACAGAAAGAGAAATTAAGAAAATAATCCTATTTACAATTATACCAAAATAATAAAATACCTAGGAATACACTTAACCAAAGAGGTGAAAGCCCTATATTCTTTAAAATTATAAAACATTGTTGAAAGAAATTAAAGATGACACAAACAAATGGAAACCGACATTCCACGCTCACAGATTGGAAAAACATATATAGTTAAAATGTTGAGTCCACCCAAAGCAATCCACACATTTAATGTAATCTCTGTCAAAATACCAACAACAGTTTTCACAGAACTGTAACAAATAATC
Organism: Panthera uncia; assembly: GCF_023721935.1. Lineage (NCBI taxonomy): Eukaryota > Metazoa > Chordata > Mammalia > Carnivora > Felidae > Panthera > Panthera uncia. The sequence continues at coordinate 123,021,221 of NW_026057577.1, read as the reverse complement.
CTAAAATTTATATAGAAGCACAAAAGACCCTGAAGAGCAAAAACAGTCTTGAAAAAGAAAAGCAAAGCTGGAGACATCACAATGCTAGACTTCAAGTTAGATTACAAAGCGGTAGTCATCAAAAACTGTTTAGCAGCACAAAAATAGACACATAGATCAATGGAACAGAATAGAAAACTCAGGAATAAACCCACAAGTATATGGTCAATTAATCTTTGACAAAGCAGGAAAGAATATGCAATGGGAAAAAGTCGCTTCAACAAATGGTGTTGGGAAAATTGGACAGCAACATGCAAAAGAATGAAACTGGACCACTTTCTTATACCATACACAAAAGTAAACTTAAAACAGATTAAAGACTTAAATGTGAGACCTAAAACCATAAAAGTCCTAGAAGAGAGCACAGGCAGAAATGTCTCTGACATCAACCCTAGCAATGTTTTTCTAGGTAGGTCTCCTGAGGCAAAGAAAACTACATCAAGACAAAACTTCTGCACAGTGAAGGAAACAATCAACAAAACTAAAAGACAACCTATTGAATAGGAGAAGATACTTGCAAATGACTTATTCAATAAAGGGTTAGTATCCAAAATATATAAAAAATTTATATAATTCAACACCTAAAAAAAGAATAATCCAATAAAAATAGAAGACATGAACAGATATTTCTCCAAAGAAGACATCCAGATGACCAATGGACACATGAAAAGATGTTCAACATCACTCATCATCAGGGAAATGCAAATCAAAGCCACACTGAAATACCAGCTTACATCTGTCAGAATAACTAGAATCAAAAAGACAAGAAGTAACAAGGCCAGGATGTGGAGGAAAAGGAACCCTTGTGCACTCTTGGTGGGAATGGAAACTGGTGCAGCCACTCGGGAAAGCAGTATGGACTTTCCTCAGAAAGTTAAAAATACAACTATTTTGTGGTCCGGTAATTGCACTACTGGCTATTTATCCCCAAAATACAAAAAACTAACTCAAAGGGATATGTGTACTTCTATTTTTATAGCATTGTTATTTATAATAGCCAAATTATGGAAGCAGCCCAAGTGTCCCTTGATAGATGAATAAAGAATATGTACAATAGAATATATGTACAATGTGTACAATAGAATATTATTGAGCCATAAAAAAGAATGCGGTCTTGCCATTTGCAGTGATGTAGATGGAGCAAAAGCGTTATACTGCTAAGCAAAATAAGCCAGTCAGAGAAAGAGAAATGCAATATGATTTCACTCATATGTAGAATTTAAGAAACAAACAAACAAAAAATGACCAAAGGCCAAAAAAAAAAAAAAAAAAAAAAAAAAAGACAAATCAATGGACTTTTCCCTTGTATTCTTTTTTTATTAGGTATTGGAACCAGGATTACACTGGTCTCCTAAATAAGGCAGCTTTCCCTCTTTTTCTATTACCTGGCATCTATGCCCAAGTTCATAAACATGGCCATAAACAAAAACCTTATGGAACTGTCAAGGTCATCCAACAAGTTGAATTAAAGTCCACACCCAGAGTTCTAACATAGAAAGTATTTTAGAAGATTTATTTTATTTTTGACTACAGTTTCTCATATTTTTTTGTAAAAAATATATATTTAATAAATTTAGAATAAATATTAGAAGTAAGCAGGAGGAATTTAGAAGAAAATACTTTGATCAAAAAATTTCAGGAAAGTATCTGTGATGTTATATTAAGTGCTAATACTATTATACTTCAGTGTAATTGTCAGACCAGTATTTTACCTTGTAACACTAGAGGATATTCTAAATAGGTTTTAGGAATAAAAAGAATAACCATGATATATTGGTTACTTTCCAACACAATGAAAAAATACATAGATTATTAGGAACAATTAACATCTGATCAGGCATCATCCGAATTCTTAGGTCTGATACTATGAAGTTCATCCTGGATTAAGAAATATTCCTGTGGTTCAGGAGTTAGTTCAGTTATGGCCTTTGGGCAAAATCTGACTATAGTTTTTGTGTGTCTCATAGCTCAGAGATGCTACTCTGCTTTTCATAGCTTTACCTCATTCTCTTCTTTGTTGGTGAGGGTTGACAGAGAGGCAAACATCAACTGTACATCCTATAAACTATTTTCTTGGAGACTTTATTAGGGGTTATTTAGGATTTAAAGTAGGATCATTTCATCAGACTTCATCGAGCTCATTGTAGTAATATCCTCTTCTTCGTCTTTCTCTTCTTCCCTAGTCTCCTTCTATCTCACCCTCTTTACCCTCATTTTGGGCAGCTGGAAAATAATGTATTTTGGATAATACGACCGTGGTGTAGATAGCTTCTGGATGAAAGTTATTCATCTCAGCATTTCCTCTGTTATCATAGTGTTATGTATTTAGTACTAATTAACACGTGTTTGTCAGGTTATTGTTATCAAGTAGTGTAGGAGTAGAGAGGGAATTCTTTCCAGATCAAAACCAGCCTTTCTTGTAAGCCACACATATTATGAATAAATTTAGATACATTAGGAGTGAAGTGCTATCCCACAGATAGCATTTGTGGGAAACTATTCCCTTGGAGGTGAAGGTGGTGCTCACTATTTTGTTCTGGCCTCCTGTATGCCCAGTTAAATTATGATGTTAACTTTGAGTATGAGTTGGAGATGCTAGTACCTTAAACTTTTGATCTTATGCATTTCAATATTAAACACAAACCTGAGATAAGGCCAATTTAGGAATGAAATGAGGAGGAAGAGGGTAATATGGAAATCTTCTGGGTTTTCCCAAATTTATCAGAATGAAGCATAGATAATAAGGCAGAGCTCACTACATTACACTTGGAAGTAAATGTTAATGAAAACCAGATGGTACTGAAGATAAAAATGCTTACTTATCCAGAGGAAGTCAATTCTACTTGTGAATTTATATGATCTGATATGGAGTCACTTTATAATTTGTAGTGCACAGAGTGAGAGTACAAGTGATACTACACTAGTGTAATCTGAATCCTTGGTGTGGAATTTGTACAGAGCAGAGTCCAGCTCAGCACAGGCTCTGCCCATAGGCACTGCTGAGTGAATCAGTTGCTTCCATTATATACCTGGAGGGTTTTCTATTGCTTACTCAGGAATTTGTATCTCAGAGGAATTTGTTCATATCTATTATAACTACTCCTGCCTCTATATGCAGTTAACAATGAGGAAAAAGCAGGAAAATAATGAAATGCACAAACATTTCACAGTGAGTGGCTGCAGAAAAATAGACAGCGTTAGGTAAGAGTAGCTGGGGAGGTGACAAAACTTCACAACATAATATCTCCTTCTAAAGTCAGGGGAGGGAGGACATATGGAAGAATAGTTAGGCAGTGGTAGGGACCGTGCTAATTTAAAAAAACAAAACAAGATGGGCACAGAGAAAGTGGGTTTAGGCTGGAGTTAAATAGGAGGAACTGGTGGATGTCACAAAATAGCCACAAGATCCATTTGTAAACACTTGTGAAAAATGACTCCCAAGTACTGAATGAATTTTTGAGGGCTAGAATTCTGCAATAGCTAGCAGAATTAAGAACCAGAGACTTCAAAAAGAAAAAAAAAAAAAAGCAGAGTAAGACCAATATTTACTCCAGAGTGCAGTAGTCTGAGGAAAGTCAGGCTGCTCATGTAGTATTAAATATGCCCACTAGCAATGGCTCAGGTGGGTACAGGGAGCATAGAAGAAGAGTTGCTAATGCCACTTGCTTGTAAGAATCAGGGAAAGCTTTATACTGGAATTTGTAATCTGTGGGCAGTAGTCTCCCTTATCCAAGGGGGATATATTTCCCAAGACCCACAGTGGATGCCTGAAACCATGGATGCTACTAAGTCCTTCATGTACTATGTTTTTCCTGTACATAATTAACTATGATGAAGCTTAATCTATAAAAAAGACACAGTAAGAGATTAGCAACAGTAATGAATAATAAAATAGAAAAATTACAATATACTGTAATGAAAGTTATGTGAGGGGCACCTGGGTGAGTCAGTTGGTTAAGCATCCGACTCTTGATTTCAGCTCAGGTCACATGATCTCATGGTTCATGAGTTTGAGCCCTGCATCAGGCTCTCCATTGACCGTGCAAAGCCTGCTTGGGATTCTCTCTTTCTCCCTCTATGTCCCTTCCTTCCCTCAAAGTAAATAAATAAACTTTAAAAAATACATTAAAAAAAGTTATGTGAATGTGCTCTCTCTCTCTCTCTCTCTCTCTCTCTCTCTCAAAATATCTTACTGTACTGTACTCACCCTTCTTGTGATGATGCAAGATGGTAAAATGCCTACACGATAAGATGATATGAGGTTTCTGACATAGGCATTGTGCTATGTGCATTAGGCTGCTATTGACCTTCTGATACGTTAGAAGGAGGATCATTTTCTTTTGGACCAGGTTGATCACGAGTAACTGAACCACGGAAAGTGAAACCGTAGATAAGGAAGGGACTCCTGTATTGATATACATTTCTTTTGTGGAAAAGTAGGGAAGTGGTAGAAGGAGGAGGTGGACTTAGAGAAGAATATAGGGAAATGTTAATTTGGGCCCTCAAGGGTGTTAGCATATAGATCATGCAAAATATGTAGTGAACCATGGTTAGGTGATTTTGTCTATAAACAAAAGACATAACTCATATTAGGGTTTATTTTGTACACTGTGAAATGAGTATTTAGAGACTTTAAAATCTAGTCCATTTAGTTTTCTTTTGAGCAACTGAATATTATGAAATGTGAATGTCATGAAAGGATAAAGTTAGGGGGATGCTCTAAATTAAAGGATTTATGGCAAGCATAGAAACCATTTAATTTGCGAACCTTGGTTTGATCTTATTTCTTCTTATAAGAGGAGGAAAGGAAAAGGAGGGAGGGAAGGAAGGGCAAAAAAAAAAAAAAAAAAAAAAAAAAAGCAATAAAGAGACAATTTGGGGGATAATTAGAGAAATTTGGCTATCAGGTGATATGACATTAAAAAAATGGCCACAATTTGTCATCTTTCCTACAACCATGCTCTTTGCAATGTGACTTTGCAGGTACTCCCATTAAGTAAGACTCCATTAAGAGATGGAGTCTATTTCCCCACCTCAGGAATATGGGCTGATTCACAGAATGTGACAAAAATGATAGTGTGCCATTTCTGAGCATAGGCTTCTGAAGAGTTTTTGTGTCTTCCATTTTCTTGGAGCCATGGCATTGCCATCTGATCAAGCTCTGGCTAACCTGCTGGAGGGTGAAAGATCTGGTGAAGGAGAGTTCAGTTTTCCCAGTTGAGGCCATCCTAGCTTATAGTCTGCCAACCCCCAAACTTGTGAGAGACTCAAAGGTGGATCAGCAGAACTGACTACAGACACATGAATTAACTGAACTAGGACAGAGCCACCCAGCTAGAACAGAATCACCCACCTGACTGGACTCATAAACATTAGTGTATGTCTGTTGTTTTAAGCCATTAAAATTTGGAAATGTTTTGTTATGCATCAGCTGTTTACTGATACAGATATTATTGAATTATGTAGAATCATGGTTATACAGAAGAATGTCTTTGTTCTTACAAGACACCAGCTGATGAATTTAGGTGTGAAATATGTGATAATGTGACTTACTTCAAAATGGTATAACAAAAATAACGTATGTCGATGTGCATGGTGTGTGTGTGTGTATACATTTATGGAAAATGTGTGTGTGGGTATACATCTTTGGAAAGTGAGAGATTAAGAATGCAGATGTGACAGAATGTTATGGTATATGGTGTCCATTGGAAAGGGTATATGGTGTTTATTGTACTGCTCTTTTAACTTGTTTGCAGCTTTGAAGCTTTTCAAAATAAAAGTTAGGAGGATCTTCTTAATAGTGGCTTATTTGGATGTCATCCTGTTAGAAGGTGGAGAAGGGACAGTAAAATGTCCTCCAGACTGAGAAAGCACTTGGAGACTGAAAAACAAAGCAAGTCACTTCATATCATTTACATGGAGATTTATTTAGGGTAACTTACTGACAGGGGATCAGGTGGATAGCAATCCAGTTGCTGCACAGCTATTCTCTGAAAGTCTGGACCTTAATCCACAGATTTTATAGTGTTGTGGTGAGGTCAAAGGGTAGTTATCTAAAGTGGCACCATTTGTGTGCTAGAGGGGAGTGAGGGGAAGAAACTATGTTATCTCTACTAGTTATCTAAATGACTTTAGGGAAGATCAGAACAAGCCTTCCTGAATTCCAGCCAGGGTACCCATTAAACTTCCATGGACCCTGGGACACAAAGGGCCAAAGATGGAGTCAGTATTGTCAGCACTTCTACACATCCATTCCATTCCCACCTTTTTTTTCTCTATAAGTTGAATGTAAGGTACAGTATAAAGGGTCATGATTATAGTGAGTTGCATTCTACTTTGATCCAGTTTTTTCTTGGATAGTTTTTCAGTGTATCTTAAGTTTCTACATGTCAGTGCTGACTTAGATGGTGAGAACCTAGTATTCAGGGATTGTCTGCATTGGATTATAGGTAGCAGGATTTCCTAAATGTGTTCCTGGGAATGCTACTACCTGTAAGGTGTCCATGGAGAAAGGGTTTAAGGAACCCTTGGAGAATTACAGTGCCTACAACTATAATGTTAAAGATCCTGAGAACTATATTTAAAAAAGAGCTATCATTTTGTAGACATACTGAAACAACTCCATCTTTCTCCCTCTGCCAATAGCACTGTTACACTCTGGGGTTTGGCATTCCCAGGAGTGTACTTTGGGAAATGAAGATTGCCCCTAGTTAATGCTTTTCATGGTGGAATTCAGTACATTATAAACATTTTTTATTTGGTGACAGTTTATAAAGATGAATTATATCAATTAAAACTTTTGGCAGATTTTGGGATGGCATAATAGAAAGAGCATGCAATTTCCAGACCCAGAGCACTTGGGTACTCTACCCTTTGTCATGACCTTGGGTTGGTAATTCACCATTGAAACTCAGATTCCTATAAAATGGGGTCATAATTGATTCACAAGATTATAATCTGGATATAACGTGTAAATCCTTGTGTTTAGTTGGTGTTCATGTGTAGGACTAGCCTTGGAATCATTTGAATTGGATTGAAGATTGTATGATTTTCAGTCTTTAGTTTTTCTTTTTTTTTTTCAGATTTCTTTCTTGATCCTTTTTTTTTTGTTTTTTTTCCCCAATATATGAAGTTTATTGTCAAATTGGTTTCCATACAACACCCAGTGCTCATCCCAAAAGGTGCCCTCCTCAATACCCATCACCCACCCTCCCTTCCCTCCCACCCCCCATCAACCCTCAGTTTGTTCTCAGTTTTTAAGAGTCTCTTGTGCTTTGGCTCTCTCCCACTCTAACCTCTTTTTTTTTTTTTTTTCTTCCCCTCCCCCATGGGTTTCTGTTAAGTTTCTCAGGATCCACATAAGAGTGAAACCATATGGTGTCTGTCTTTCTCTGTATGGCTTATTTCACTTAGCATAACACTCTCCAGTTCCATCCATGTTGCTACAAAGGGCCATATTTCATTCTTTCTCATTGCCACGTAGTACTCCATTGTGTATATAAACCACACTTTCTTTATCCATTCATCAGTTGATGGACATTTTGGCTCTTTCCACAATTTGGCTATTGTTGAGAGTGCTGCTATAAACATTGGGGTACAAGTACCCCTATGCATCAGCACTCCTGTATCCCTTGGGTAAATTCCTAGCAGTGCTATTGCTGGGTCATAGGGTAGATCTATTTTTAATTTTTTGAGGAACCTCCACACTGTTTTCCAGAGCGGCTGCACCAGTTTGCATTTCCACCAACAGTGCAAGAGGGTTCCCGTTTTTCCACATCCTCTCCAGCATCTATAGTCTCCTGATTTGTTCATTTTGGCCACTCTGACTGGCGTGAGGTGATATCTGAGTGTGGTTTTGATTTGTATTTCCCTGATGAGGAGTGATGTTGAGGATCTTTTCATGTGCCTGTTGGCCATCTGGATGTCTTCTTTAGAGAAGTGTCTATTCATGTTTTCTGCCCATTTCTTCACTGGGTTATTTGTTTTTCGGGTGTGGAGTTTGGTGAGCTCTTTATAGATTTTGGATACTAGCCCTTTGTCCGATATGTCATTTGCACATATCTTTTCCCATTCCGTTGATTGCCTTTTAGTTTTGTTGGTTGTTTCCTTTGCTGTGCAGAAGCTTTTGATCTTCATAAGGTCCCAGTAGTTCATTTTTGCTTTTAATTCCCTTGCCTTTGGGGATGTGTCAAGTAAGACATTGCTACGGCTGAGGTCAGAGAGGTCTTTTCCTGCTTTCTCCTCTAGGGTTTTGATGGTTTCCTGTCTCACATTCAGGTCCTTTATCCATTTTGAGTTTATTTTTGTGAATGGTGTGAGAAAGTGGTCTAGTTTCAACCTTCTGCATGTTGCTGTCCAGTTCTCCCAGCACCATTTGTTAAAGAGACTGTCTTTCCATTGGATATTCTTTCCTGCTTTGTCAAAGATGAGTTGGCCATACGTTTGTGGGTCTAGTTCTGGGGTTTCTATTCTATTCCATTGGTCTATATGTCTGTTTTTGTGCCAATACCATGCTGTCTTGATGATGACAGCTTTGTAGTAGAGGCTAAAGTCTGGGATTGTGATGCCTCCTGCTTTGCTGTTTTTCTTCCAAATTACTTTGGCTATTTGGGGCCTTTTGTGGTTCCATATGAATTTTAGGATTGCTTGTTCTAGTTTCGAGAAGAATGCTGGTGCAATTTTGGTTGGGATTGCATTGAATGTGTAGATAGCTTTGGGTAGTATTGACATTTTGACAATATTTATTCTTCCAATCCACGAGCATGGAATGTTTTTCTATTTCTTTATATTTTTTTCAATTTCCTTCATAAGCTTTCTATAGTTTTCGGCATACAAAATCTTTTACATCTTTGGTTATATTTATTCCTAGGTATTTTATGCTTCTTGGTGCAATTGTGAATGGGATCAGTTTCTTTGTCTTTCTGTTGCTTCATTATTAGTGTATAAGAATGCAACTGATTTCTGTACATTGATTTTGTATCCTGCAACTTTGTTAAATTCATGTATCCGTTCTAGCAGACTTCTGGTGGAGTCTATCGGATTTTCCATGTATAATATCATGTCATCTGCCAAAAGTGAAAGCTTACCTTCATCTTTGCCAATTTTGATGCCTTTGATTTCCTTTTGTTGTCTGACTGCTGATGCTAGAACTTCCAACACTATGTTAAACAACAGCGGTGAGAGTGGACATCCCCGTCGTGTTCCTGATCTCAGGGAAAAATCTCTCAGTTTTTCCCCATTGTGGATGATGTTAGCTGTGGGCTTTTCATAAATGGCTTTTATGATGTTTAAGTATGTTCCTTCTATCCTGACTTTCTCGAGGGTTTTTATTAAGAAACGGTGCTGAATTTTGTCAAAGGCCTTTTCTGCATCGATTGACAGGATCATATGGTTCTTATCTTTACTTTTATTAATGTGATGTATCATGTTGATTGATTTGCGAATGTTGAACCAGCCCCGCATCCCAGGAATGAATCCCACTTGATCATGATGAATAATTCTTTTTATATGCTGTTGAATTCGATTTGCTAGTATCTTATTGAGAATTTTTGTATCTATATCCATCAGGGATATTGGCCTGTAGTTCTCTTTTTTTACTGGGTCTCTGTCTGGTTTAGGAATCAAAGTAATACTGGCTTCATAGAATGAGTCTGGAAGTTTTCCTTCCCTTTCTATTCTCTGGAATAGCTTGAGAAGGATAGGTATTATCTCTGCTTTAAACGTCTGGTAGAACTCCCCTGGGAAGCCATCTGGTCCTGGACTCTTATTTGTTGGGAGATTTTTGATGACTGATTCAATTTCTTCGCTGGTTATGGGTCTGTTCAAGCTTTCTATTTCCTCCTGATTGAGTTTTGGAAGCGTGTGGGTGTTTAGGAATTTGTCCATTTCTTCCAAGGTGTCCAGTTTGTTGGCATATAATTTTTCATAGCATCCCCTGATAATTGCTTGTATCTCTGAGGGATTGGTTGTAATAATCCCATTTTCATTCATGATTTTATCTATTTGGGTCATCTCCCTTTTCTTTTTGAGAAGCCTGGCTAGAGGTTTATCAATTTTGTTTATTTTTTCAAAAAACCAACTCTTGGTTTTGTTGATCTGCTCTACAGTTTATTTAGATTCTATATTGTTTATTTCTGCTCTGATCTTTATTATTTCTCTTCTTCTGCTGGGTTTAGGCTGTCTTTGCTGTTCTGCTTCTATTTCCTTTAGGTGTGCTGTTAGATTTTGTATTTGGGATTTTTCTTGTTTCTTGAGATAGGCCTGGATTGCAATGTATTTTCCTCTCAGGACTGCCTTCGCTGCGTCCCAAAGCGTTTGGATTGTTGTGTTTTCATTTTCATTTGTTTCCATATATTTTTTAATTTCTTCTCTAATTGCCTGGTTGACCCATTCATTCTTTAGTAGGGTGTTCTTTAACCTCCATGCTTTTGGAGGTTTTCCAGACTTTTTCCTGTGGTTGATTTCAAGCTTCATAGCATTGTGGTCTGAAAGTATGCATGGTATGATCTCAGTTCTTGTATACTTATGAAGGGCTGTTTTGTGACCCAGTATGTGATCTATCTTGGAGAATGTTCCATGCGCACTCGAGAAAAAAGTATATTCTGTTGCTTTGGGAGGTAGAGTTCTAAACATATCTGTCAAGTCCATCTAATCCAATGTATCATTCAGGGCCCTTGTTTCTTTATTGACTGTGTGTCTAGGTGATGTATCCATTTCTGTAAGTGGAGTGTTAAAGTCCCCTGCAATTACCACATTCTTATCAATAAGGTTGCCTATGTTTGTGAGTAATTGTTTTATATATTTGGGGGCTCCTGTATTCGGCACATAGACATTTATAATTGTTAGCTCTTCCTGATGGATAGACCCTGTGATTATTATATAATGCCCTTCTTCATCTCTTGTTACAGCCTTTAATTTAAGGTCTAGTTTGTCTGATATATGTATGGCTACTCCAGCTTTCTTTTGACTTCCAGTGGCATGATAAATAGTTCTTCATCCCCTCACTGTCAATCTGAAGGTGTCCTCAGGTCTAAAATGAGTCTCTTGTAGACAGCAAATAGATGGGTCTTGTTTTTTTTTTTATCCATTCCGATACCCTATGTCTTTAGTGGTGACGAATTCCTTCAGTTGTTGTTTGTTTGGGAAGACCTTTATCTCTCCTTCTATTCTAAATGACAGACTTGCTGGATAAAGGATTCTCGGCTGCATATTTTTTCTGTTCATCACATTGAAGATCCCCTGCTATCCCTTTCTGGCCTGCCAAGTTTCAGTACAGAGATCAGTCATGAGTCTACAGGTCTCCCTTTATATGTTAGATCACGTTTATCTCTAGCTGCTTTCAGAATTTTCTCTTTATCCTTGTATTTTGCCAGTTTCACTATGATATGTCGTGCAGAAGATCGATTCAAGTTACGTCTGAAGGGAGTTCTCTGTGCCTCTTGGATTTCAATGCCTTTTTCCTTCCCCAGATCCGGGAAGTTCTCAGCTATTACTTCTTCAAGTACACCTTCAGCACCTTTCCCTCTCTCTTCCTCCTCTGGAATACCAATTATGCGTAGATTATTTCTCTTCAGTGCATCACTTAGTTCTCTAATTTTCCCCTCACACTCCTGGATTTTTTTATCTCTCTTTTTCTCAGCTTCCTCTTTTTCCATAATTTTATCTTCTAGTTCACCCATTCTCTCCTCTGCCTCTTCAATACGAGCCGTAGTTGTCTCCATTTTATTTTGCAGTTCATTGATAGCATTTTTTAGCTCCTCCTGGCTGTTCCTTAGTCCCTTGATCTCTGTAGCAAGAGATTCTCTGCTGTCCTTTATACTGTTTTCAAGCCCAGCGATTAATTTTATGACTATTATTCTAAATTTACTTTCTGTTATATTGTTTAAATCATTTTTGATCGTTAGCTGTCGTTATTTCCTGGACATTTTTCTGAGGGGAATTCTTCCATTTCGTCATTTTGGATAGTCCCTGGAGTGGTGTGGGACTGCGGGGCACTTCCCCTGTGCTGTCTTGAATAACTTGTGTTGGTGCGCAGGGCCGCAGTCAGCCCTGATGTCTGCCCCCAGCCCACCGCTGGGGCCACAGTCAGACTGGTGTGTGCTTTCTCTTCCCCTCTCCTAGGGGCGGGATTCACTGTGGGGTGGCGTGGCCGTCTGGGCTACTTTCACACTGCCAGGCTTGTGGTGCTGGGGATCTGGCGTATTAGCTGGGGTGGGTAGGCAAGGTGCACGGGGGCAGGAGGGGCAGGCTTAGCTCGTTCTCCTTCGGTGATCCACTTCAGGAGGGGCCCTGTGGCAGCGGGAGGGAGTCAGATCTGCTGCCGGAGGTTTGGCTCCGCAGAAGCACAGAGTTGGGTGTGAGCAAGCACAGAGCAAGTTCCCTGGCAGGAACTGGTTCCCTTTGGGATTTTGGCTGGGGGATGGGCGAGGGAGATGGCGCTGGCGAGGGAGATGGTGCTGGAGAGCGCCTTTGTTCCCCGCCAAGCTGAGCTCTGTCGTCCGGGGCTCAACAGCTCTCCCTCCCGTTGTCCTCCAGCCCTCCTGTTCTCCGAGCAGAGCTGTTAGCTTATAACCTTCTAGATGTCAAGTCCCACTGGCTGTCTGAACACACTTTGTGGGGCCACTCAGCTTCCTCCAGCCAGACTCGGGGGCTCTGCTTGGCCAGCAGGCTGCCCCCTCTGCCCCGGCTCCCTCCCGCCAGTCTGTGGAGCGCGCACCGCCTCGCCACCCTTCCTACCCTCTTCCGTGGGCCTCTCGTCTGCGCTTGGCTCTGGAGACTCCGTTCTGCTAGTCTTCTGGCGGTTTTCTGGGTTATTTAGGCAGGTGTAGGTGAAATCTAAGTGATCAATAGGACGCGCGGTGAGCCCAGCGTCCTCCTACCCCGCCATCTACCAGTCTTTAGTTTTTCTTAGAGTTTTTCTCACATCTTGATGAGCATCTCCTTTTTGAGAGCCTGTGTGGGGCATGTTAGATCTCACGGGCTTTTGCTGCAAGGCTGCTAGGCAGGTTTCAAATTTTATAATCAATAACTTGTAAATATAATTATAAAATTCTCTAAGGAACAGTGATTCATATAAATGGATCCGTTTTCTATAACTCAAACTTTTTTTTTTTTCTATTTTAAGTATCTTTTGTTTGGGAAACCTAAAAAAAAAAACTTTCAGCTTCCTATATTATTAAAAGTGTTTTCAATATCATTTAACATCTTTATAATGTATAAATTATTACATTGTGATATAAAATGTTTTACAAGGTCTTGGCATATATAGGCCTATCTACAGCTTTTAGAGTTCTTGACTGCTATTTTGGTTTTCCCTTTCTGTTAATCATTGCTTCTTGGTGCTGTTGGTGTGGCATCCTATATAAGTACCTCAGTTTCTCTCAGTTGTTTGTTTCCAGTAAGCTGTGGGCTGGGACTGGGGTAGGGGTAGGGTGGCCCAAGTTTTTTAGAATTTGTACAGAAGAAGAGGAAATAAGCAATTTGTGTAGTGTATGATTTTTTGTTGTTATTGTTAGCACATTAATTTTTGCCATATTTGGCTTCCGGGAGACTTTTTCTTGCTTTCTTTCTGCTTCTGGGTGGAGTTTTGTAGTGTCCATGCTCCCAAATAAGTAAGATGGTGGTTATATTTTTAATGGTTCTTTTTTGGTGATTTTCTCATAGAAACAGTGTACTCTTTTTACACTAGGCTTACTGTAGTGATCGTTTTGCAATAGATACAAATAATGAATCCTTATATGTCTGAAACTAATGTAATGTTAATTATATACCTCAATAAAAAGAGGAAATACACTGTTTAAGTCATGTTGCTGCAGTATCTGGTATTGCTTTTATCTAATTTAATTCTTTGATTTTTAAAATCTAATTCTAATTATTCTCTAATATACTCTCATACGTTTTCATTTTAAATAAGCATGCTTTTTAAATTATCTGTTTCAACAGTTACCAGCATTTTAAAAATTAATAGCTTTGATTTTACTTTCATTGTGTGGGTAATGAAAAATTTATCTATGTAATATTTTTAAAGCATTTGTTAACAGAAATTTTACATGAAACAGATAACTTTGTTGAAAAATTAATTAGGATTTAGCACTGGAGCCTAAATCCTGAAAGTGTTAATTGCTGATAATGGTGAAATATGCTTATAATAAAAGACAAAACTTACCACTTTTTGAAGCTCTTTTTTTTCAAGAGTTCTGAGAGTATGAGAATCCGTTCTCAAATTACTATTATAATTGAGATGTTCACATTTTGGTGTTTGATTTAGCTTCTATTGACAAACTTTCTCTGTAGGCTTGGATGGAAGAAATATGTACATCTTCTTTTAATTTTATCACAAATTCATTTGGTTTGTATAAGTTCCTCTTAAAATGGTTTGCATTTACTCAGCTCTATTATATTTCTGTTATATTGAGAAACACACAGTAGGTAAAAAGCCTGTAAGATTTTGAAGTAATAATAATAACACAATGCAGAGCTGCCAGGACAGATTCTTTAAAAGGTCAAGTTTTGGGGCACCTAGTGGCTCAGTCTGTTAAGTGTCCGACTCTTGCTTGATCTGGGTTGTGACATCTTGATCTGGGTTGTGAGTTCAAGCCCTGTGTTGGGTTCCACGCTGAACCTACTTTAAAAAAAAAAAAAAAAGGACAAGTTTAGAACTTAGAATTAAGGCTTGTAGTTTCCTATAAAGACTGCCATTCAGATTAATGTGTGATCATTGTAATTTTAAACCACTGCCTTTAGTTCAAGCATAGAATCTTTAAAGTTATTGTCCGCATTTATGTTTGATTAATTATGGAAAGAATTTTTGTTAATTTTTACGTGAGTTAATTTGTCACAGAGAAGACTTTGGTTAGATTTTGTTTTTTGTTTGTAATCTTTTTTAAGTGGAAAAATGTCAATGTTCTCAGTGTCTATCATGAAACATAATACTTTGACACTAAGAATCCTGGAAATATTTTAACTGAAAAGTGAAATTGACAATTATTGAGAACCATCCAATATTTGGAACTCTAGAACTAGTTTTACCTTAGGGATTGCTGAGAGTGTAAAATAGGGCTTTATATAATCAGATAGTTTGAAGTAATTTGAAAATACTACATCAAAAACAGCCTAGAGATTTGAAAATTGTAATTCTATTGTAATTCTACAGTATTTTGGTTTTGTGGTGATTTACAGTAATTGGATGCTTGTCTAAAGTAGTAGAGACTAAAGGCAGAGGAGAATCGTCATGCTTTAGAGATGACTTATCTATCACTGTGTTTACTGGTGACATAATTTGACCTGCTAATGAACCTAATGTATAATGTCTGAAAAGGGGTGCCTGACTGGCTCAATCGGTTAAGCGTCCGACTTCGGCTCAGGTCATGATCTCAGGGTTCATGAGTTCGAGCCCCGAGTCGGGCTCTGTGCTGACAGCTCAGAGCCTGGAGCCTGTTTCAGATTCTGTGTCTCCCTCTCTCTCAGACCCTCCCCCGTTCATGCTCTGTCTCTGTCTGTCTCAAAAATAAATAAACACTAAAAAAATTTTTTTATAGTGTCTGAGAAAACTAGAGCACAGTCTTTTAGTGTTATTAATTAAATGCATGTGGAATTATTATTCATTTATACCCTTTTTAAAAAAATTGATATATAATGTCATTCATATTCTGTAACAATAAGCTAACAAAATATTAGTAGGGAAGTTGAATTTACTGAATAGGCAAAAGTTATTTATAGTTAAGCATTTAAAAATTTTTCTTAATGTTTTAATTTATTTTCGAGAGAGAGAGACAGACAGAGTGCGAGTGGGGGAGGGGCAGAGTGAGAGAGAGGCAGACACCAAATCTGAAGCAGGCTCTAGGCTCTGAGCTGTCATCACAGAGCCTGATGGGGGGCTCGAACTCGCGAATGGCAAGATGATCATGACCTGAGCTGAAGTCAGATGCTTAACCAACTGACCCACCCAGGTGCCCTAAGCATTTTAATTTTATATACATTTTAATTTTCAAGCTTTTATTTTGCTTGAAAAGCCTTTGATTGATAATTTCCTAGTACTTTCAACTTCCTCAGGCTATGTTTTTTGTCATGCTTATAGTATAAAATTTTATCTCATATCTCCAGGAATTATAAAAATATTTAATGTCACATTATTCTTGATGTAAGTTTATATAATTTTTGTACAGAATGTTGCTAATGTATATTATATTGCCATATGTAACAAGGTTAAGATGTTCACACCTTCAAAAATGTTGAAGGAAAGTTTAAGTCAAGTTTGTTATGTTTTATTTGTATGCTTTTCATAGTTGTTAATCAGTAACTTAATCTGGCTATAGGAACATTAGTGGTGAACAATACTGTAGGAATTATAAACTATGGAGAATGCTCTTTAGTATTTTTTAAATTTATCTTGAAATCCATATGAAACCATCAATTTTATCAGTACATCTCTGTTACATCAGTTCAGTTTTTAAGATATTTATTCATTTCTATTTTTTTATTTTTATTTATTTTTAATTTATTTTTAATGTTTCTTTTTGAAAGAGAGACAGAGCACGAGCAGGGGAAGGGTAGAAAGAGAGGGAGACACAGAATCCAAAGCAGGCCTCAGGCTCTGAGCTATTAGCACAGAGCCTGAGCGGGGCTCGAACCCAGGAGCTGTGAGATCATGACCTGAGCTGAAGTCGGACACTTAACCGACTGAGCTACCCAGGCACCCTTCATTTCTATACTTAATTTTATTTATTTATTTATTTATTTTTTAAATTTTTTTTTCAACGTTTTTTATTTATTTTTGGGACAGAGAGAGACAGAGCATGAACGGGGGAGGGGCAGAGAGAGAGGGAGACACAGAATCGGAAACAGGCTCCAGGCTCCGAGCCATCAGTCCAGAGCCTGACGCGGGGCTCGAACTCACGGACCGCGAGATCGTGACCTGGCTGAAGTCGGACGCTTAACCGACTGCGCCACCCAGGCGCCCCTCTATACTTAATTTTAAAGAAGAATGTGGATGTCTCCAACATTGAAGGCTCTGCTTGTTTACTGGCATCTCTAGGTGTGCATTAACTGAGAATAAGAATAGAGAGTAGTTTGAATTTCTTCTGGGGATTTCTAGGTCAAGCAAGGTAGCATCAGTACAACCAGTCCACTCCATGCATGACTAAATGAATCCGCATGTATGACTAATATGGCAGTACTCTTGTGTGTGGTGGCCTTGTTGGCCATGTATGGAGTACTTGTATACGAAGAAGAATGTTATTCCTGTGAAAATTGATGAATGTAGTTGCAGGAATGGGGTTAAAGGTATTTCCATACTGTGGATTTTGCAATTGTTAAAACTTGTAATTACACTTAAAGTTTTTCTTTATTTTGGTTCTCCAACTTTTCCTGAAATACTTGGCTACAGGTGCTTTTTCTTTTTTAAATTATCCTTTCCATTTCTTTTCCCAAGTTTCTGTAGCTACATGGCAAATTTATATGTATTTTGTTTCAGGATCTTTGCTGTTATGCCAGAGACCTGTTGAATACATTTCCTACTTTGAAAAATTGTCACCTCATCTTTTCAGCTTTGTATTGACAGGTTCATGAAGTTAGGGTGGCAAGTTAACAGGAACTTTGCAAGGAAGTGTGAATAATGATGTGCCCTTTTCAGTTGCCTCTTTCTAAATCTTGTAAGTTTACATGACATTGTAAAGCTGTTTCTGTCTTATAAATTATCCTTTCTTGTGCCTTGATGAAAATGTGCCTTGATGAAAATGTTAGCTTTTGTTACTGTTTTTTAAGAAGTGCTCCAAGTGAAAATAGTTTACTTTTCCTTTGATGACACTTTTTTGATTCTTACAATAGTAATAAGATAGACGTAAATACAAGGATCTCATAAATTACTAATTACAGGCCTTAATGGGTTGGGTTCTATTAATTAGAATAAAACAAATGATATTTTTGGAAAGCTGTACTAACCTATCAGTACGACTCGCACAGACTTGTTTGACAACACTTCATATGGTCACTGAAGTCTTGCAGTATCATCAATAGCTGTGTCTTCATGGAGGAGATGAGGTTCGCTGATTATATTTCAACAAAAATTTGGTTACAGAGCTTTTTTAGAATAGGACAGAAGTAGGGCAGCTTCTGGTTTGTATTACAAAACTGTGTTGTAGTTAGCATTCTTTATCTTACCTAGGCAGTCTTACTTATATGTCCCACATAGGCTGAAGATAATTCTTTTTTGTAAGCCATCATGTTAATTAATTTTTTCCACAGGAAAATATATCATTTGCAAATACACAGCTTTTAACATTCTTAATTCCGTTCTGTTATTGTTGTAAAACCATTGGTTTGTCTATTAACCAACAAGTATTTATTGACAACCTACCATGTGCTCAGCCTCAGCAAGACTGTGGATAAATGAAGTAGTTCTTGCTCTTTTACAATTTATAATACAGTGATAATACTTACATAATAATTGACAATTAAGCAAACAATTAAAAGTAAATAATTAAGTGAATAATTAAAAGTATGCATGGTGCTATGAAGGAGCAATATTTAAGGAAGACCTAAAGTAGACTGGAGAGTCAGAATGTACTTCTCTGAGGACATAATGTTTAAGCTGAGATATGAAAGGTGAATGGTTATTGGTAGGCAGAGAGAGGAGGATGCCATCCGAGACAGAGGAGACATTACATTGAAATACCTATTATGGGAACTGACAGAAACCAGCATCACTAAAGTAGAGCAAGATGGAGAGCAGCATGAGATTAATTTGCTGAAGTAGACGGAGGCCAAACCATGCAGGGCCTTGTAGACCATTTTGAATACATTTGGATTTTATTCCAAGGGCAACTACATACAAGAGGTTAAAGAATTTTAAGCAGGGCAGTGACACAATCAGATTTACATTAAAAACAATTACTCTAACATCTCTATGGAGAGTAAATTGGATGGGCAAAGGTGAGAGTAGTTATAACCATATTCTAAAACTTTTATAATGAATGACTTTCATACTGTTAGGTTAAGTGGTTCTTTTTTCTGACTGGAGGGTTTTCAAATATGAAACATACTCCCATCAGTAACACTGCTCATCATCTGTAGGGAACCTGGTCTTCATCCCCATATGCTACCCACCCCTGAAGTGAGAATCACTGAGCTATTCCAGCTCTTACCTACTTTTGCCGATAGGAATCTTTTTTTTTTTTTTAAATTTTTTTTTCAACATTTTTTATTTATTTTTGGGACAGAGAGAGACAGAGCATGAACGGGGGAGGGGCAGAGAGAGAGGGAGACACAGAATCGGAAACAGGCTCCAGGCTCCGAGCCATCAGCCCAGAGCCTGACGCGGGGCTCGAACTCACGGACCGCGAGATCGTGACCTGGCTGAAGTCGACGCTTAACCGACTGCGCCACCCAGGTGTCCCAATTGCCGATAGGAATCTTGATGCTCAGAGATGTGACACACCCAAGGTCACATAGATAGTTAGCCAGTGGTAGAGCAAGCACCTCAACCCACAGTTGTGAAAATCTTGTAGAGCCCTTTTCACATAATTTCTCTTGGATCTAGGAGACTAGCATCATCAATTAGAATGTATTTACTATGGTTGGCTATTGGATAACATCAAATATATGTGACAAATTCTCTAGTGTAAACACATTAAATGGGAGATGATGCTGAATGAAACAGTAGTTTGCAACAGCAACTTTCATAGCGTGATCCTTAGGCCACCGGAGGTCTTTGAGATCCTTTCACCTGGTCCATAAGGTCGAAATTATTTCCATAGTAACACTAAAGCATAATTTGGCCTTTTCGTTGTGTTGACATTTGTGCTGATGACACCAAAGCAATGGTGGGTGAAACTGCTGGTATCTTGGCTTTCATCAAGGCAGGGGCAACAGACTGCATTAGTAATCATTGTATTTACTGCCACACACTCATAATTAAGAAAAAACAAAAACAATTACTTAAGAGTGTCACAGTGGCAACAGACTGTATTAATAATCATTGTATTTACTGCCACATACTCAAAATTAAAAAAAAAATCTACTTTTACTTAAGAGTGTCCTTGATAAAGTGGTAAAAATTATTAGTTTTATTAAATCCCAACCTTTGAGCACATCTTTACTATTCTGTGTGACAAAATTGGGGTGGGGGGACATACAAAGTCCTTGTACTGCATTTCAGAGTGTGCTGGTTATCTGGAGAAGTACTGTGTGACTCAGTTGTGAGGTAACTGTTGGTTTTTCATGAAGCATCACTTTTACTTAAAAAGGACTATTGACAGACAAATTCTGGTCATTCAGACTGGGCATTTGGTAGACATTTTATAAAAAAAAAAATGAACTAAGTCACTTGTCATTTTAAGGAAACCAGTTGGTAGTATTTGTGTCCAATGATAAAATTTGAGCTTTCAAGTAAAATGTAGAACTTTGTAAATGCTTCTTTGAGCTTGACAACTTCTCAGTACCTAAAGTTTTTTTTTTTTTTCTTTAATGAGATCAGTTATCACATTAGTGAGTGGTTTTTTTTTCAATTGTACAATGAATATATCAACATTTTGAGGACTTGCATAAGCCGTTGACCAATATTTTTCTTTTTTTCATTTTTAATTGATTCATTTTATTAAATTCAGTGATTCGTTTTATTAAATTCATCAAATTTGATTTCATTTTAATTGATTCTGAAACATTAGTTTCAGAAAATGGCTGAAGTTAATTTCCGCACCTGATATTACAAAAATGTGCACAGCTAAAGGACCCAATCAGAATATACAATTGACCTATAGATTTTAATATAAGAATATAAAAAGTATATTGTCATTGTTTCAGATTCTACACTGCAACTAACTTTCACAAAACTACCACCTGTTGAGTTTTGGCATAGTATCAAAGAATATCTACAGCTATCTGAAAGCACTGTTATAGTACTCCTTTTTCCCACTACACATCTGGGTAATGGATTTCCTTGTGATTTAACCAGAACAGCATATATAACAGATTGAATGTAAAAGGATTAAATACTGTTCTCTACTAAGCCATGCTTTAAAGTGATTTGCAAAAATGTTGAACAGTGCCACATTTCTTACTATTTTTGTTAGTTTGGGAAAGTGTTGTATTCTCATGAGACATTTTGGTTTTCATATTTTTTTTTTTTGTAAAAACACTGTCATGTAATGAGTTTATTAATATTCTCAATTGAGTAAATAAATATTTAAAATTTTTGCTTTGAAGCCTATTTTGGTAAACACCCATAGGTATAGCACACATAAACACAAGCTCCTTATGGTATGTGAAGAGTTTAATGGCTATTGATGCATTTTGTTAAATTACCATCCATTACCATCTTTAAAGGATTTCTTTGCCATAATGCATAGTTTAATTCTATTGGTGACATGCGATGAAAAGTTCTATGTTCACTGGATTTCTTCAAAATATGTAACTCAGCATTTTCAGCAACTCATATTGGACTACTCTGATTAGTACAGTCTAGTGAGATTTAGTATGTAAGCATTGGCAGAGAAATTGCTATGTGTATTTTAAAAGCTCTATGTTTTTTCATATCACCCAGAGAATTTACAAGATAAATATTTGTACAACTTTGTAGGTTGGTTACACGCTTTAAATTTGATAATACACAGAAAGCACAGTACTTGGGCACATAGTTGGTGCTCATTGCAAGTTTACTTCCACTTACTCTGTTTTTGTTTTTGTCTTACCTTCACCCAAATGCACTTAAAGTATATAAGGTCTGGTTTGCTGTTACTATAGTGCAAAGTTTGGAACACCAATCAACTCAATGTCTGTCATCTGCTATCTGTTAGAGCAACGTGTTAGTCCACCACCTGGACCAGTGTCCTTATCTGTTAAAAAAAAAAAAAATCCTTGACTAGATTAATTTAATTCTGGATTTTCAAGAAATACCAGTTATCCATGTGAAGAACAATTCCAAAACTACAGAGAATAAGTTAATGCTAAGTAGATTTGATTAGGAAGGCAGAGTGAAAACAGTGGTGGTATAAAATATTTACTGTGGGAATGCTGGAAGAAGAGGCAAAAAAGGGAGCTGTACACAAATGAAACAGATGAAGCAGGTTTGCATTTGGTGGATCTTTTCCCTATAGGCCATAGCTGAAAAATTTTCTTCAGTTAGGCTTAGCAAACATTTATTTTACATCTATGGTTGTGGGTTAGGCCCTGCATTAGGCACCATGTTTTGAGCTGATTGCACAGAAATAAATGCAACATGGTGCTTACTTTCCTAGGTACTTGCTAGTCTCTTGGGATCATTGGGCACCTATAACACTATGTTTTACATAAAGGGATGGGGTAACTCATTCTGGATTGTTTCTTCAGAGGAACATGAAGCCTTCTTTTGCTAAAAGACACAGGTCGCATAGTGCAAGAGCAGGATTTTCCCAGGTTTTCAGCCTCGGAATTAGCTCAATCACCTTGCAAAGAAAGCTTTTTCTAGATAGGATGGTACTTGAGTCTTCAATAAGTAAGTCATAGTTATGTTTCTCAATCTTTTCCTGTTTCAAAATAACCTAACCAATGCTTTTATGAAAGCTACTTTAAACCAGCAGATGTAAACTCCAAGAGCTGGTGTGAGGGGAAGAAAATAGCCCTTTACATATGTTATCAGCCAGGAGCTTTATATATTGTGTCTCACTTAATCCTGCCAGCATTGGGTTGAAGAAGAAAGTGACATATCTATTTAGGGGTGGAGTAGGGATTGGAACTCATGTCTGGATCCATTATACCATGTCCCCTCACTAGCTTTAGTTATCTTATGCCCACAACAATAATATGTATTCTATTCATATCTTCCTTCAGAAGAGATGGTTGCATAGTAAAGCTGATCTTGGGATAGTGAAGTGTTTCCCAGACTGCACTGTGAGACCCTTTTTTGGGTTACAACCAGCATTTTTTTTTTTTACAAAATGGAGTAGAAATTGTCAGACTTTGTCACAGTAGTTTCCTGAAATTTTGGCTTTAGTGATATGTGGGAGGGAGGTGTGGGGGATAATTGAGTGTGTACATGTGCTAGATCTTAATATAGTGTATTTTCTGTTATGGGAAATCATTCTCTTTTTTGGGTACAAGACATGGTCACGAGTTCACCACCATTGTGTCTTTTCTTCAGGCTTAACAAACATTAAATTTTTATTTTAGTTATAAGGCAGTAAAATGTGCAGCATGGACGCTGGAGTCAGACTATGCAGTCTTGAATCCAGGCTCTGCCATTTGCTAGCTGTGTGTCTTCTGGCAAATTATTTTGTATCTTTGTACCTCTGTTTTGTCTTCTGTAATTGGGGTTGAGCACTAAATGAATTTATATCCCTGAAGTGCTTAAGATAGTGTCTGTCTCTAGTAGCACTCCCTAAGTTATTTGCTGCTATTAGTGTTGTTATCGTTAGTGTTGTTGAGAAGTTTGTATCTTTCTTAGAGGGATTATGGACATACTGCTTTAACAACAGCCTTCCACAGTTGATTCATTTAGTTAATTCACTTGCAAACCTTCATAAGCTACAAGGATGCTAACTTTGCAACTCGTTTAGTGCAATACCTCTTTTATTTATACATTCAGAGTGTTCCTATTTGGCTAACGCCACCAAAGATAGCTAACTACTAAGTCATATAACTGTTTAAGAGTTATTGTGGAAAATTGTGAGCCTGACTCTGCCAGATCTTGGCCTGTAAGGAACTGGCTGGCTTTACAGGCTGATTTAATCCTGGTCATAGGCCAGGCTTCCTGGCTTATAAAATATATGTGTTAGAGGTGTAAAAATGTACTATACCTAGGTCCACCTGCCTCGAACTCCGTGACAGGTTTGGAGGAAGATGTTGCTTGGGTGATCAAGGGAGGCTTCACAAAGGAAATAATATGTGAATTTGTGTTGAAGGATGAATAGAAGTCTTCTAGGCAAGTGTTTAAGGGAAAATAATTTTAGGCACCAATAGGATATCATACCAAGCTCTGAAGCCTGGAAGTCTTAAAATGGGTATAGCAAGGCAAGAATAAGCAGAAGCAGAGAACAGAAGAAAGTCTAGCTGTTACCTTCTAGGATATCAGTTGCAGATCTTTTTAAGAACTTACTGTAAAAAAATAAACAAAGGTTAATATGTGTTAGAGAATTATTTGTATTTTTTATTTTGTTAGAGAGAGAGAGAGAGAGAGAGAGAGAGAGAGAGGAGAGTGAGGGTATGAGCGGCAAAAAGGGGAAGAGACTGAGAGAGAATCTTAAGCAGGCTCCACGCTGATGCAGGGCTTGATCCCATGATCCTGGGATCATGACCTGAGCCTAAATCAAGAGTCCGATGCTCAACCCACTGAGCCACCCAGGCACCCCTATTTGTTTGTATTTTTAAAAATTATATTTTTTTATATAGCCAAGCATATCTTACAGTGAATAGTTAGCTGCATTTTGTTATGATGATTACTGATAGAGTGGTCTTTTGTTTATGTAATTGTATTGTGTGCTTTACATTTTTTCTTCGTCTGGGCCTTTGTTCCCGTTAACAGGTACCACCTAATAGCGGCTGCTAGAACTGCAGACAGTATGTGCATTAGAAAAATTCATAGGATTTGACCAGAAAAGTCCAACCTGGTTCACGGAATAATTAGTATAATGTAGTGATATGAGTTACTATTTTTTCATAGAATCTTCAAACACATATTAACAATTATTAGTTATGGATAGTTAACTATAAGCATTAAATAAATTGTATCTTATCCCTACTTCCATCACACAATATTCTGATAATACAAACATGGTAAGAGATGAAGTTCTCAAATGCTTAGGTTGACAAACAAATTTCTCAAGGTTATGAAGTTATGTTTATGCCATTTTTTTTCTAGTGACCTTTGTATTTCCTTATTGGTTAATTAAAAAAAATACAGGTGTATGTTTAACAACATTGAAGAAATCTTAGGCAGTTCAGAGAAGCAAACCCTCACCTATTGATTCGCCTTACTGTAATATAACTATTAATGTTTTGAGGAGGAAATACCTTATTTTTATCTGTACTTGAATATAGCTATAATTATAGCTTACACAAAATCTTACTTTTTTCCCCCTATAACTTTATATCAAAACTATATCAATTTATACTAAAACCTTTTCCCTGCTGTGAGGTACTTTTTATTACTCTAGTTTCCAGTTGTGGCATAATACTGAGTTTTAAGTAGCATAATTTACCAGTGCATTCTGTCATCTGTTTTTCTTTATTGTAAATAGTGCGTTGAATGTTATTACTCTTGTAACTTATTCCATATTTTGGATTTTCTTCCTTTTTTAAAAAAATAATACTTATTATCACTGTTCACATTTAGATGTAGAAACGTGTTTGGAAAACAAGTCTCACGTGGTAAATAATTTTTGTGTGTGTACTAGTTCTTTGATTGAATATATGATTTGACCAATTCTGTGATAGTTACTACCATCCATTTTGTATCCTGTAATATGACCCATCAGAGAAGTAGGTAGAATATCCCAGAGGGATTTCCTTAATTTATCTTATTTTGGACATAAAAATTATTGGAAAAACTTGTTAGTTTACTGATTCTGGGAATTTTTTTTTTAATATTCTGTTGCTCTTCTAGCACTTATAATCAAAATGTTTAGATTGTATATTTGAATCATAATAAACATAACATTATATGGTCTTCATTCACAAATGACATTTTCTCTTAGCAGTCCTTGGTCTTAAACAAACTCATCAATGTTGTGAAATTCCAAATGCTTTTTTTTTTTTTTTTTAATTTTTTTTTTAACGTTTATTTGTTTTTTGAGACAGAGAGAGACAGAGCATGAACGGGGGAGGGACAGAGAGAGAGGGAGACACAGAATCGGAAGCAGGCTCCAGGCTCTGAGCCATCAGCCCAGAGCCCGACGTGGGGCTCGAACTCACGGACAGTGAGATTGTGACCTGAGCTGAAGTCGGAGGCTTAACCGACTGAGCCACCCAGGCGCCCCCCAAATGCTTTTTTCATTAATGCTTTCTTCACATTTTTCAACTGAGCGCTCTTTTTAATGCTCCTTTAATTCATTTTGTAATTTTAGTCAGATGTTATATTCTTTTAAAAATACCTGTTAATATCTGTTTTATATAGGCAGATATCCTGAGACTGTGAGAAATTACAGTAGTGATTAGGGGAAAATAGGAAGGGTGGGCTGGTCAGGCTTGGAGAGAGAGAACAATGTAACCCATTTTCAGATGATACTAACTAAATTTGAGAGTCAAAGTAAATTCCTTTGTGTGGCATTCAAACTGAAAAATGTTATGTGTCAATTTCTGATATGGCAAAATCTCCCATAATGCTGTAAATGGAACCACAAATAATTGTTTGGTGGGATGCCATTAAACACAGACATGTTATTATAAGATTGATGAAATGACTGGGGTAAACCTGTTGTGGAGGATGGAAACCAACCACCAATTGCTTTATATCCACATTAGTGTTAAGGAAGGGAGTATTATCAAGGGGTTTCACTGGATTTAATATCCAGTGATATTAAAGGTTTATTTCCTTTCTGACATAAAATTATATATTAGAAATGAAATAATTGAGATTTTGTTTTTAGACATAACCTGAGTAACTTTGCAAAGAAAAGGTTAATTGAATAGGCTTTATCTGGAGGTACTTGTATTATGGAATGAAATGTATGAGCAGCCAGCATGAAAAGTCAGCTCTTGTTTTAAAACAGCTAAACTAGTGCTTGACATTTATGAAGTTAATTTTGAAAAAAGCTTCACAAAATCACTGATGTTAATGACCACCCAAGTAGCTGTTGTAATTAATGATGAAGGGCCTTGAAGAGCATAGGCAAGCCCTGACCCTGAATAGATCAGCCATGAGTATACCAAATATGGGCTATTTATTCTTCCTAGATAGTTTATGGAGACTAGGACTTTTGTAAAACTCTGTTTTTGTGCGAGGGAAGTAGTCAGTGTTGCTGAATGCTTGCTATGTGCCAGATGCATTCTGCTGAACACTTTGTATGCATTAACTCATTTAATTCTCTCATAACAAGACAGATGGGACAATTTTCCTTTTTTTCTTCTCTTCCTCTGCTACTTTTTGTGTGGAAATCTGAAATCATCACGTTGTTCTGGGGATATACTTGCTAAAGGTGGGAAGTGCCATAGTCTTAGTGGTAGGAGGAAAGTTTCAAAGTTGTAATGGGGTCAGTGGTGAGTCTTTGGTAACTATATAGTTTCAGATCTTAGGCACATCTAATAAGGATTTTCCTCTGATTCATGGTAATTCTAAATATTTTATTAAATTAACATATTTTCCATGACTAATGTATACATCAGGTAATCTATCTCATAAGAGTTGACTATATAATTATAGTTGACTATAAAAAATGAATTATTTATATTTACATTGTGTGAGCATCTAATTTAGATTTCCACTTAGAATTTGTTTTGAGATATATATTATGTATATTAATTTATAATTATATTAATTTCTTAATATTAGTAATATTTAAGAATATTACAATTCCTATAAAAACTAGTATGACCACTCTGTTTCACTCTAAATTAAAGTCAACCGCCTTGGATATTTAAGTTCCATTAGCAATAGTAACATTATATAATATTATATGTAGTAAAAGAATTTCAGTCATTTTTAGATGCAAAGAAAGCCCTTCTGAATCTATATTTTCAAAGAGGTATCAGGCATGTATTTAGAAATACTTACTATGATATAGTCTGTCTAGATTTTCAGACATAGTGTGTGGTTTACTTTTTAAAGTTGATGAATTACATGTGGATGCCATGCTAATATCTGCTGACCTCAAATTTTTTGTTTTGAACTCAGAATATTTAATATTTTTCTTTGATTTATAACTACCTCCTTCTTGGTGAAAGTGTATTTCCCTGTTCTGCATTGTCTTCCAGCCATTGATATTACTCATAGAGATTAATTTTTACTCCCTCTCTAGAGAAAAGCAGGTGGCTCCACGGTGGTAGACCAGTAGGCCCAATTCTGTTGCCCGTTTTTGGGGTTATACCTGCCCCTGCTCCCGACCCCACCCCTTACTTAGAACATTAATAATTTATCACTTTATCACTTGTCATTTATTCTTCCCTTTTCTCCTTTTTTCCTCTCTTCCCACTCCACTTTCTTCTTCTCCTCCTTTCCTCCCTTCTTCCTTTTCCTTTACACATCTTCTTCCTCCTTCATCTCTCTCGGCAACAAATATTAACCCAGAGCATACTCCTGTAAAGTCATATGAAGTACTGATTTATTTGGGTGTTATTTGATTGCCAAAATACATTAATAAATAGAAATAAAAAAGGCTTTTTGAAAGCCTTTAGAGATTAGGGATTGGCTCTTGTTGCCCTTTACTAACACTAAATGCATTTTGTTTTTCTTACAGTAAAAAATTTCACCTCTTTTATATATTTTGCTTTGCTTTGACTGATGAAACTTTTATTGTGTTTATACTTATGCTTAACTTTTAGAAGATAACTTTTATAGTTTTTTACATACTTTATTTTTGATAGTAGAAGAAAATTTTGATACTTTAGTTACCTAGTATAAGCAAAACTAATAATGGGCAGAATTTAAAACCAAGAAAACCAGGGGCACCTGAGTCACTCAGTCAATTGAGTCTCTGACTTTGGCTCAGGTTATGATCTCACAGTTCTTGAGTTTGAGCCCTGCAAGGGGCTCCCTGCTCTCAGCGTAGAGCCACTTGGATCCTTTCTTCCCTTCTCCCTCTACCCCTCCCCTGATCACCCTCTCTCTTTCAAACATAAGTAGACATAAAAAAAAAAAAAAAGACAAGCTGTTAATACCTAAGTATTCCCAAAGTAACTTGAATTATGAGTTTATCTAACTTAAGATTGGGAGGTACAGACACTACATTTATTTTTGATGCAAATATTGTAAAATGATAATATTTTAGTGGTTTGGGGGATTCAGTCAGAGCCAGGTATTCTTCAAAATCATTATAGAGCAAGCACTGCCTTTCAATGAAAGATTCTCTTTATCCCAAGGCTTCTCTTTGACATATTGTGCCATATATTTTCCCTTGTTTAAAGTTACACAGTTTTATTGACAGCTAGGTCATCTAGTGTAGCTTCTTGTGTTAAGATGTATGGTTATAAACTACAGTGTATCTTCTCCCCAGAATCCTAACTTCAAGTCAGTCATGAGAGTCTGTCTGCTAAGTCAGATATGAACTATTACCAGTCTATATCAGATTGACATCTTTCTTTATCTTTTGTGCTGTTTCCAATCTTTCAAATATGTGCCCTTTGAACACAAATTTGTATTTCTTAGCTATTGCTGATTCTTCCAGTAATTTATTCAAATTAAGGCAGTGCATGTCTCAAATTATAAATGAACTGAGATGCATTAATAGATCATTATAAAGTAGAGACTAGTCATGTTAGAAGCTTTGCTTTTTTTTTTTTTTTAAGAGAGAGAGAGAGAGAGAGGGAGAGAGCACGTGCACACATGGGAGGGGCAGAGAGAGAAGAATCTCAAGCAGGCTCCATGCCCAGTGCAAAGCCCCATGTGGGGCTTGATCTCATGGGTGTGAGATCATGACCTGAGCCAAAATCAAGAATCTATGCTTAACTGACTGAGCCACCCAGATACCTCTGTTAGAAGCTTTGTGACAGTTGAGGTCACTGGACCTTTCCAGGACACCCCCACCAGCTATTTATCATTTATTTTAGTACCTGAACAAGGCTTATGGAAATCAGTCTTGAGGAAAAAAAATACAACTTAAAGCAGTTTATATAGTCAGGCATTGGCTTCGACTGAGCAAGCCATGTGGTATATAGCTCTTATAACTGGCAAGTTCATGCATATGTTCCCTGTTACTTTGTCAACCGCATACTTGGGACAAGTGGTCTATTACACATCGTGTTGTGGGGGGTAGGGTGGGGAGATCTGCTAAGAAGGAGGCTAAGAAGGATGACTGTGATTGGCTACTGTAGATTCACCCTGTCTCACCTTCTGGGTATTGCAGGAGAAAGATTATTAGGAAATAAAGTCTATAGTACCATCTGCTTAAGTGTTTTTGAATTATTTTAAACTCTGTTATATTATCTCTTTAAATATTACTTTAAGTGCCACGAAAGAAGGGATATTTTGAATTTCCTATATTCTCTGTAGCTCCTCTCAAAGTTCTAGAAAAATAGAAGTTAATAATACAGAAAACTGAGAGAGAAGATTAGTTTGGTCAATCTCTAAATCCATATTTCTAAATTCTTTTAGAAATAAGGTCTTCCTTACTGACCAGTATGATAGAGATGGCCGCCACTGTGCTAAAACAACTGTTTAATTAAAGTTGTATAAAATATTTGTATAAGAAACATGGTCACAACAAACAATGTTCACTACCTTGGTGGGGAATTGGAGTGACAGTTCTCCAGAATTAGGAAGAATTCATTTTTGGCAGCTGTTATGTTGGCATGGTGCTAAGGCTTGTTTTGTCCCCAACAAGGACAGGATCTGCCGTAGGAGGGTCTCGGCAACAGGCCATATCATTATGAAGGTTATTTTTATAAAGCAGGTCTCATTGTAGTAGCAAAGCTTAATCCTATGGTGGGTAGGATTCATTTTATTATAGTTTATATTATATTATGACATATTGCTTTTTTAAGCAATAAGCTAAAAAAAGTTCTCTCTTTTAATATAAAGATAGCATCTGAAGTTTTAAGTACACTTGCTATTTACATATATAAAAATTATTTCATATGTTCATGTGGAAAAGGAAAAAAAGAACTCACAGATTTAGAGAATTAAGGTTGGGGGAAGCTGTGGCAAGGAAGACACGGGCATTTGAAGGAGTGGGAGAGGGGAAGTGCTTTAGGTACCCCTCATATAGACACCCAAGATATACTCAGGGTGCTGTGGTCAGCATATGAGTAGATGACACCAAATTCATATTTAAATTTTGTGTAATTAAGTGTATTCTTTAAAATGATATTCTAGAAAAGGTGGAGGCCTTGGGGTTGGAATCTGCAAGTTACTTAATGGCTTTGAGGCTTGTTTTCCTCATTGCTCAGATGTGGCCATGTTAGATAGTTTTGGAGGAAGCTGAGCTCTTTAGATTGGAGTTCAAAAAACATTTCCTTTTCCTCTCTTAGGATGAAATTCTGAGGCTTCAATTGGTATGACATCTGTGTGCAATCTTACGATAAAATTTGTGATATAAAAAGGATTAGGTGATCTGTTTATACTGTTTTAATTTTCACTAATAACTACTTACTTTTTTCATTGTAATATGAAAATTATATGAAAATATGAAAATATGATTTGAAAAAGGATTTTTTTCTATTGATGTTGACATTTTTCTGATTGTGTTCTATTTCAAAGGCAACTTGAGTGCATGCAGCTCAGGTTTTTATGCATAAACATGTGCAGTAACTCCTGTGGTTAAAATTTAAATACAGAATAAACGATTTTATAGCCCTTTAGAAATAACACCATCATAAAAATGAACTGCTTTATGTGACATTTTATATGATAGCGTAGAAGATGATCGTACAGGTCTTGCTCTTTCTTGATGTCCCAGTTGTGGCAAATTGACTCTGATATGTTACAAGATAGCAATAAGAACTGTTAATATAACTGCAGTTTAGGTGGATTCAGGATATCTGCAGAGAGCTTACAAGTTAAGGAAAAAATTACTGTGTATTTTATCAGCACATTTCAGAGATATAAACTCTAAAGTCTAATAAGTGAAAGTTAGAAAGCAATTTACAACATGGACAAATCAGGTCTTTTAAAAAGAATCCCTTCTCTCTTCCTTTTGCTGCTTCATGCAAGACTCCTTTTGTGCCATTAGTAACTGAGCTGGTGAAATAGCTTAGCTGGTAGGCATATTTTGCTGCAAAAGTCATTCCCTTTTGATCTTAACAAGATGAGCTGTAGTCATTTATCGTTAGAGTCTGTTATCTTGTTGAAAGAAGAACCTTGAGTAGATTTATTTTATTACACATCAGCTTGATGTGCGAAATTGCTTATGTGGTCTGTATTTACAACTGTTAATTCCCAGGAAAACAGGTGTCTTTACATTATGTAGCCCACTGGAATTTAACCTTTTTTGTCTTTAAAGGGTCTATCAAGGTGTCAAAATCTTCAATAGTTAGTGTCATTTCTAAGTTTTGAAGAATTTTTGGTAGCGTGTGTTTATGTAGAGCATTAGAGTAACCCTTCAGGGAGATAATTTCCTAGAAAATAAAAAACAATGCAGTTTATAGATAGAAGATTTGAATATGCTCAGTGTATTACCTTGGAATAAATAATTGTTTTCTTTTTAGGAATTCACATAGGTAATGAAAATATTTAGCATTATTTTACAATAACTTTGAGCTATAATTCACATATCACAAAGTTTACCTTTTAAAGAATACAATTCAGTGTTTTTTAGATATTCACAGACTTGTGCAACCATTTAAGTTTCAGAACATTTTATTGCCCCCAAATGAAACCCCATACCTGTTGGCAGTTATTCCCCATTTTCCTTTTCCCTCAGCCCCTGGCAAGGGGCTTTGTTACTTATTGAATTTTAAACTGACGCATTAAAGATGAAATAAATAATAGTTTAATATCACTGATCCTTCATATTAATGAAATTACATAAATTAAGTTCTATATCATTAAATGTTTATGGCATTGTATTAATGTGTTTCCTCATGTTGTAAACAATAGTTTATCATCTCTGGATGCTTTAATTAAGCATAGTAGTATATTGTTAATTGTTATTACTTAGTAAAATTTTGTTGAGTCTACCTCCTTTTTTTGCTTGTTTTTGTTTTTGAAAATTTGAGATAAATGTTTCTTTTATTTTTATTTTTTAAAACTTTATTTTTGAGAGAGACAGACAGAGTGGGAGTGGGGGGAGGGGCAGAGAGAGAGGGAGACACAGAATCCGAAGCAGGCTTCAGGCTCTGAGCTGTCAGCACAGAGCCTAATGCGGGGCTCGAGCTCAGGAACCATGAGATCGTGACCTGAGCTGACGTTGGACGCCCAACTGACTGAGACACCCAGGTGCCCCAAATGTTTCTTTCTTTTAACCCCCAAATTAGGATAAATACAGTGAACTTGGTTGTATTTATCTTTGCTTAGAATACCTTTCCTTCATAGTACAAATAAGTACTTACATAGCAGTTATAATAGAAGTAATGTTTCAAATTCTTTAAAATAAACTTTGCAGTTTTTCTTGGGAAAAAAAATTGCTCACAAACAGTTGACATTCTTTATAGTTCATGCTTATTTATTCACTAATGTAAGCTCTTAAGGTTCCTGCAAGCTGTGTCACTTTGGGCACCTGATGGTTTGACCAGTAGATTAATAATCACAAATCTGTGATTATCCAAGATTAGTCTAATTTTGCCTGGTTTAAATTATGTGTTGAGAGTGAGAGTTAAGGGAATATTTTTTGAAGTTGGCTGTTGTATTGAGTATTCTGCTAATGTAGAGATCTAATTTATAATTCACCCGGGATTTTTAATTCAGCTAAGAACTGTCAGAATCATCCTAAGACTGTTATTGTATAAAATTCTAACAGGTGTATAGAAGGAAGAGATGTGAAATTGATTACATAAGAATTCCGGAAAAAAAGATCTATTTGGGGAACATTACTATAAGGCTTCTCTGACTCTTCTTGGGAAGTGATGACAGAATCTGGGGTCTCCCAAAGAAAATAATAGTAGTTTATTGTGACTATTCCAAAAATAGCTGTTTTTTGTTTTTTTTTTTTTAAACTGTCTCTGTAGTAAGAAGCAATGGCAAATACTTTCAACAGCTAAGAAACTAGAAGAACCCAGGGGTTGAACAAGGACTCCGATTTTGGATTCCTGCCTCATATTTCTCCTCTGTATATAAAATCAAAACGTTCTTTTTGAATGGCAAATAAACAAGAGGACTAAAACATTGCCTTTACTGGGTATTGACAGGAGATGTTGGAGTCTATGTCAGCTGAGCAGGTGGAAAATAAATATCATACAAGTGGACAGCACGCTACAGCTTTTATTGTGGTACACAAAAATATAACCCAAATCCACGGTCTCAGGAACATGCTTATATATAGATACACATGTTGGATTTTATAATAGCTCTCGGAGGAAGAATGGGTTTCACTTTACAAAATTTTGTTCTGCCTACAGAGTTTTAAGAATAAATATCTTGTAAAACTTGATGCTCTTATGTAAAATTAAAAAATGAAAAGCTGTGCTGTTTAAATATCACAAAATAGGCCCCTGATAAGAATAATAATAGAATTAGATTCTGAGTTTTCTGTTTTATATTAAAAAAAATTTTTTTTTCATGGTAGATTAGCTACTCCATGTGCATTCCCCCAAAGATGAATTTTATTGCTGTGTCTCATACACTTTTCATTGAGTTTGAACAGGCAGTTTTGTCCATGCCTATAAGAAGACTTCTTTCACTGCTCCCAGTTATCATGCCTGGCTTGTGTAATTGGGTAGTCATCAGAAAAAAGGGGGGAGGGATTTTTTTAACCTTTGAAAGTGATATCCTTTTCAGCCTTGGCAGGTCTCAGTGTTCTATCTTTGTCTCTAAAATCCGCATCGGAAATGCTAAGAGTTCCCATGCTGGAGTTAGGAGAGGTCGTTGTCAAGAGGATCCTGTAGCACTTTTCAGAAATTAGAGGGTCATCCAGAAAAACTAGGCCACATAGTCCAAGGATCAAGTGCACCCAGTAATATCACTTGGATTTGAATATCTGCATGCTTTTAAGCTTATCTGTAATCTGGTCTGGTTTCTATTTACCTATTCAAGCCCAGCATAGTTTTTGTGGTTGCTGAAAAATACCTTGCTAGTAACAGTTTGCACATAACAAAGTATTTTTCCATTTTTGTCTAATTTTCTTTTTAGGACGTTGCCAGATTTACGTGTGTTTGCCAGGAGAACTCTTCATTTAGCTCTATTCACGCACTCTCTTAGCTCTTTCCTTTGGTACAAGGGTTACAGTGAGTGACTCCATGAATGTGGAGAATGTTATCTCTGTGTGGCAGGTGTTTAGGAAGTGAGTCCATGGCCTGGTCCTTTTCCTGAATTATATAAATACAAGTTTTTCTGTATGTTAAAAAAGATCTGATGTGGGCTTAGCCCTATTTATTATTTATTTATTAATTTTTTAAAAAGTTTATATATTTATTTTGAGGGAGAGAGCACAAGCAGGGGAGGAACAGAGAGAGAGGGAGAGAGAGAGAATCCCAGGCAGGCTCTATGCTGCCAGTGCAGAGCCTGATGTGGGGCTCAAACTCACAAACTATAAGATCATGACCTGAGCTGAAATCAAGAGTTGGACGCTTAATAATCCTGTTACTTTCTCAACTCTGTTGATAGCTCTCACAGTGAACAGAGTGCACTGTGGTAAAAACATTATTCTCTGAAATCAGTGGGGAATGATAGCACAACAAAGTGAGTTATTTAGTGCAAATCTTTTAACCTTTCTTATGATCATGGAAAGCTTTTCGCAATATGCTTCTCTGCCTATAATATACTAAATGTTACTTAACTCTTTGCTGAATCAGAATCATTATGAATCTCATGTACTGAACTGTACTGCTCACAGATAGATGCATGTGTAAGGCTAAATAGCGTATGGGATATTGGTTGTAAAGAATGACCTTGATTTTTCCCTCCTTGTATCTATGCCCCTTGTAGTGTGACTCTGCAGAGACAGTGTCTGCTGACTTACTTCTTCATTCGGGGTTGGCCTTGTAACTTGCTTTGGCTAGTAGATGCAGCAGAGGTGTTGGCGTGTCAGTTATGAAGCTAAAGTCTCAAGAGGCCTTGTGCACTTCTGCTCATGGACACCTGTCTAGCTTCTGTGAGAACTAGTTTGGGCTAGTCTGCTGGTTGTGTCCCCATCACACCTGTCACCCCATTCAAGAGCCAGCCAACCACTATATATATGAGGATGGCCACTCTAGATAAGCCAGTCTTAGCTAACCTGTATGATATTGCATAATCACAAGAGAGTGCAGCCAATATGGAATTAATTGTTAGCTGACCTGTACAGTTAAGAGTGAAAAATATATAAGCCCCTGGATTTGGGTTAGTTTGTTATGCAGCAGTGTCTAAAGTCTGTTCAGTGATTAGTCTTAGAAGACGTTTCTTTGGGAAGGAAAAAAGCTTAGACATCTGTTTACTTTTTGGTCACTTGTTGCTTTCTCAGAAAATTGCGCTGAATGATATTTCTTCAAAATTAGTGAAGCAAAGACAAAAGCAGCTTATTTCTGTTGTTATGAGCTACCCTCATGTGTTTGTTGAATTAAATTATGCTTTTTCAGTTAATTCTTTTCATTATTTTTGTTATCTTTTTATAATAGTATTTTTGCACATTATCTGTTCTGTTGACCTTACTAGAAGGGCAACCACAGAAAGTCGCCAGTCATCCTGTACCCATTTTTTAATCTTATGTGTTCTTAGTATTTTGATGAAGTGTGTTAAGGATTTCCTTATCAGTTGTTTAGTCATAACACAAATAATTTTTGAGCACTTATGGTAGGCATTGTCACTGTGCTAAGGGCTCTTATGAGTTTATGGTCTAGGAAGATACTGACTAGTAAACAACAAATTAAAATACAGTGGAATAAAGATACCTCTGATAGGAACACATAAGGAAAAGCAGTTAGGCAGGTATGGTAAAGGTGCTCAGCATCACTAATCAGAACTGCAGTATAGAAATAGAAATCAAAGCCACCACGAGATATCATCTCACACCTGTTACAATGTCTATTAGAAAG
Organism: Panthera uncia; assembly: GCF_023721935.1. NCBI lineage: Eukaryota > Metazoa > Chordata > Mammalia > Carnivora > Felidae > Panthera > Panthera uncia. The sequence continues at coordinate 122,984,462 of NW_026057577.1, read as the reverse complement.
ATAAGAGATAACAAATGCTGCCAAGAATGTGGAGAAAAGGAACCCTTGTGCACTGTTGGTGGGAATGTAAACTGGTACAGCTACTATGGAAAACAGTATGGAGATCCCTCAAGAAATTAAAAACAGAACTACCATATGATCCAGCAGTCTCACTTCTGGTAATATCAAAAGGAGATGAAATCTTTATCTTGAAGATACCTGTATTCCCATGTTCGTTGCAGCATTATTCACAATAGCCAAGGCATGGAAACAACCCAAGTGTCTATTGATAGATGAATGGCTAAAGAAAATGTGAGATACACACACACACACACACACACACACACACACACACACACACGGAGGTGGGGAAGAGGGAGAGAGGGAGAGAGAAATATTTTTTAGCTTTAAAGAAGAAAGAAATCTTTCCGTTTGCAACAGCATGGATGAACCTGGAGGACATTACTAAGTGAAATAAACCAGACAGAGAAAGACAAATACTGCATGGTATCACTTATATGTGGAATCTTAAAAGAAAAAAAAAAAAAGCACACTCATAAAAACAGACAGTAGAAAGGTGGTTGCCAGGGGCTGGGAGGTGGAAGACATAGGGTGAGTTTGGTAAAAGGGTATAATCTTCCAGTTATAAAATGAGTAGGGCCTGAGGATCTAAAGTATATTGTAGTCACTAGAGCTGATAATACTGTATTGTGTAATTGCAACTTGCTAATAGTATAGAACTTGTGTTTTCACATACATACAAAAAAGGTAAATATGTGAGATGATAGATGTGTTAATTCAGTGTTGGGAATTCTTTAACAATGTATATGTATTTCAAATTATGTTGTGCATAATTTGTGCTATTATAGTTTCACTTGTCAATTATACCTCATAACAAAAGAAACCAAAAAAAAAGGGCCCTGTTTGGGGGAGAGGGGAAGAGGAAGCAGTTGAGGGATCAGTGGCTCCCCTGAGGAAATAATGTGTAATTTTCAAAGTAAGGGATGAGTGGGAATTAGTTAAAAAAAAAGAGAACAAAAATAGCATTTTATGCATGGGGAATGTATATAGAAGGATCTAAAGGCAAGATAAATGGTTGAATATGGCTAGAAATACAGAATATGTAGGGGCTAGGGGCAAGAGGTAAGTCCAGGATCTAATTAGGAAATAAATCATGCAAGATACTGTAAGACATATTATCATATGGAGGGTAGATTGGAGGCAAGCAAGACTAAAGACAAGAGAGTCTGTTAGGAGGGGTTTTGCAGTAATTTATGTAAGAGGTAATGGGACCATAAATTAGGACATTAGGAGTTGGGATGAAGAAAAGTAGATGAATTCAAGGAAAAGGCAAAGTTGACAGACTTAAGAACTAAGTAAATGATGAATTTGTAATAGAGCGAAAGAAGTCAAGGATAATGTTCAAGTTTTTGGCTTAGACAACCGACTCACTGGTAAAATGAGTTGGAGGCGTATCCAAGAGGAGACGAGGGTTTGGGAGAAAGATAATTTCATTTTGAAAGTTTTAAGTTTGAGGCACTTGTGAAATTTTTAAAAAGTGTCTAGAAGACAGGAGTTGTGTGGCTCTCGAACTCAGGAACTGTCTCTTCTAGAGGTACAGATTTGAGTATATGGTAATTGAAACCATGGGAGAGAGATGAGATCAACCAGGCAGGGGACTTTTCATGGTTGAAAAAAAAAAGGGCCTTGTACTGAACTCTGTGGAAATGACACTATTATAAAGACACAAAGAGGAGCCTTCAAAGAGTACTGGGGAAGACCAACCAGAGAGATTATTAGGAGGAATACAAAGAGAGTGTAGTGTCCCTAAACTAAGAATGTGTCAAGGATATGAGAATGGTTATCAGGATCAAAAGCTGCTGGGAAATCACGTGAGGTCTGAAGACTGTCCTTTGCTTTTAGGAACATGGCCTCTTGTTTCTAAGTACAAGTTGTTTCCTCCACTGAGAGTGTTCTTTATCCCTTTTTGTATCAGAGTTTTACTGAACTCTCAGTCTTCTTTCCAATTGTTTTTCACATGTCCCCTCTTCTGTGAAGCCTTTTCCCAGCACAGTTGTTTCCTGGCTGTAGTTTCCCAGCTAGTGTAGCATACCTGAGCGTTCTCACAGATGAATTTGAGTTTATCTCAGTTTATTTGAGTTTATCTTCCCAAGGTACACTGGGGAAGACGGTGAATTCATGAACTCACCGAGTTTGTGTTAATTCTTTTAGGACTGGGATCTTGTATGAATCATCTTTTGCTTCTTACACTCCTCACAGTGCCTAGCAGATAGGTGTTGCTTGATAAATGTGTGGATTTGAACGCTTGATTTTGAGTGTAATCCTAGACAAAAGCAACATTTAAAATTGCACATTAACAGTCAAAACCAAAATTTCTAAATTTTGCTTGCTTAGAGCTACAGGAGCAAAAAGAAATAAAAAACAAAAGGTTAAGGAGTTTTAAGGTCTGGTTTATGAGTTTAATGATTGCCTTAGATAAAAGGAGAAAGAAGGAACCAGCTTATGTTAAGCAAAGATTTCTAATTCTCAGGAAAAGCCCAGAGGAGAAGCCAGTGATAAGAGCTTCAGAAATTGCCCATGAATAAATTTCTAGACTGAGGGCTTATGGCCTGTTCTTGAAATATGTGTAAAATTACATGTGAAGGTCAAGAGAGCAGCATTAATATGTATGAGCAGATTCCAACTCTAGTAGGCAATCCATTCCCTCAGGCATAAAGTGAGATAGTTGAGCATTGAAGAAGAAATATACTGTGTTAGCCTGTGTGGTTTAATTCAGTTGTGTTACACAGTTATGCTTTTTGGTGTTACGATTGTTGGGATGTGACTTGCTGGTATACTCCCCAAGAAAAGGGGCCACCTATAGCCTGTGGGGCTCCTTAGAAGTTGGTGCACTTCATCATAACCAGTTTTGCTCAGTTGATTGAGCCAAAGTCCTAGGAGTTGTCCTTGATAACTCCCTTTCTCTTAACCCCATTTTTGCCAGTCCTATAGATTCTGTCTCTGAAAATGCATATTGAGTCAATATGCTTCTCCCATTTATTAAATATTTGAATGAATAAATGAGTAAATGCATTCAGTTGCCCAAGTCCAAAGCACCATTGACTCTCAATAGGTCTTTCACTTCTGTTTTTCCCTCACTGCAAATAGTGATATTTTCATAAAGTCACAAATCAGGTCATGTTAACTTTAACCCAACTTAAAACTTCTAGGGTTTAGGCTAAAATCCAAAATATTATCACTTCCCACAGGTCCTTGCATAATCTGGTGTTGGCTGTCTTTATTTCAGCCACAACAACTGGTTTTCTGGTCCTCTAGTTACTCAGACTTTCTCCTATGCCTTGGCTTTAGCGCTTGCTCTTTCTTTTTTCTGGAATGTTCTTATTTCCACTCTTTTACTCTTTGGTAAACTTTACTTCCTCAGATATACCTTCCCCAATATACATTAGGTTCCCCAGTTATACTTTTTGAAATCCTAGTACTGTTCTTTTAGCACTTATTATAGCTGGGAGCTCTATAAGCAAAACTTCTAGAGTGAGTTAGTTGTTTGTAATGTCTACAGTCTCTATGAGTTCCTTGCTCATTTGTCATTCATTCACCTGACAGCTCATTTCATTTAAGCTTAGATTCACACTGCCCCACTGAAAATGTCCTCTTCAGTATTCTCAATGACCTTCATTTTGCCAAATTCACTCATAGTTCTTTCTCTTTTCCCTTCTCAGCAACCTCATCACAGAGGACTATTTCCTCTTTGAAACACTCTTGGTTTTTGGCACTATAGAATGTGGTTCTCCAGGATGCAGGTGCTGAGATGTAGAGAGGCATACAAGAGGCTTACTGGGGGGAGGGCCTTGGCTGTGAAAGACAAGAGGAAGGAATGCCTTCAGACCAAGACCTAGGAGCTGTGGAAGGAAAGAGGGGAGGAAGCAGGATTGGGCAGAACAAACCTCAGACCATGCTGCAGATATGACTGAGCCTCTGGCTACCCTACTTGGGAGCTCTGGTGCAGAAGTTGCTCATTAGAAGAGACCTGCATTGGGGCGCCTGGGTGACTCCATTGGTTGAGCGGCTGACTTAGGCTGAGGTCATGATCTCACAGTTTTTGAGTTCGAACCCCGCATCAGGCTCTGTGCTTACAGCTCAGAGCCTGGAGCCTGCTTTGAATCTGTGTCTCCCTCTCTCTCTCCCTCTCCCCCATCCACACTCTGTCTCTCTCTTTCTCTCTCGAAAATAAATAAACATAAAAAAGAAAAAAAAAAAAAGAAGAGACCTGCACTGGGGTGCCTGGGTGGCTCAGTCGGTTAAGCATCCGACTCTTGATCTCAGCTCAGGTCGTTATCTCACAGCTTGTGAGTTTGAGCCCTGCATCAGGCTCCACGCTGACAGTGTGGATCCTGCTTGGGATCCTCTCTCTCCTTCTGTCTCTGCCCCTCCCCTACTCATGCTGTCTCTCTCTCTCTCAGAATAAATGAATAAACTTACAAAAAAAAAAAAAAAAAAGAAGAAGAAGAAGAAGAGACCTGCATTCGGCATACTTGGCCAGACCATACCACCACAGTGCACTCAGTGATCATCTGGGCATCCTGGGAAGACTGTGGCTTTGGCTCAAAAACTGAGCATATCCTGAGGCTATTAACAGCTGGAGGTTGTCAGTTAACTGCACTCCTTACACCTGAATGGCAGGTGTTTTCTTGAAGGGAGATCCTAGCAGCATACCTGTATGGCTTGCCACAGTGACGCTACACATTTCCCCCTACCTTACTAATCACTTCTCAGTTTTCTTGCTCCCTTCTCCCCTTTTGCTCAGTCTCTCAAAGTTGGAATGTGGAGGCTGTCTTCATTTGTACTGTCTTCCTAAATCCATCTGTATGTCCAACTCCTAGTTTTACATCTCCGGTTCTGCCTTCTGGACTTTCAGGCTCCTAAATCCAACAGCTCACTCCTCTTCAGGTATTTAATAGGTACCTCATTCTATATGACCAAAATAGATCTCTTGGTTTTCTTCCCCAGATGTGCACTTTTTCTGTTTTTCCCCCTTTCAGTAAATAGCACTACACCCATCAGTGCAGTTGTCCAGACCAAAGATGTGAGAGTCATTCCCGATTTCTCATTCCTTTACCTGTCTAGTGCTGTCTGTTGTACCTTTAAAATAGAACCTATGGGGCGCCTGGGTGGCGCAGTCGGTTGAGCGTCCGACTTCAGCCAGGTCACGATCTCGCGGTCCGTGAGTTCGAGCCCCGCGTCAGGTTCTAGGCGGATGGCTCGGAGCCTGGAGCCTGTTTCCGATTCTGTGTCTCCCTCTCTCTCTGCCCCTCCCCTGTTCATGCTCTGTCTCTCTCTGTCCCAAAAATAAATAAAAAACGTTGAAAAAATAAAATAGAACCTATATTTGTCCATTTATCTCTCTCTCTACTGTAACGTACCTTGTCCAAGCCATCATAGTCTCTCATGTGGACTCTGTAGCGGTCTTTCAACTGGACCCCTTACTTCCTTTTTGTCTTCACAGAATACTCCAGAATGAAATCTTTATGAGGGCAAAGGTTTTACCTGTCTTGTTCACCATTGTATCTGTAGTGACCAGAATGGTATCTGGTACATAGTGGACACTTATTAAGTAATTATTGAGTAAAGGAATGAATGTGTGAATAAAAGAATCAGTTCCTCACTTAGAATGTATAACATAGATTATGCCCCTTCCCTGCTTAAAATTCTGCTTTACCAATTTAGAGTAGAATCCAGACTATAAGACTCTACATAAATCTGGTTCCTGCCTACTTCACTGACTTTACCTCATATTACACTATATTTCAGTCACACTACCCTTCTCTCCATTTCTCACATCAAGCTCTTTCTCACATTAAGGCCGTTCACTGTGGTCTTTCTTCCTGGTAAGCTTTAAGGCAAGATACGGGTCTTTATCAGTCAGTTCTTGACTCCAGAATGTCATGATCATGTCAGTGTCAGAGATGCCTTCCCCTATCCACCCAGCAATGCTTTCTCACCCTCCAGTGTATCTAACATAAGGGAGCCAAAGTAACTGGACTAGAGACTAGAAAATTGAGTTTAGGTTATGATCTTTTAGGAAGGCCCTTGGGTGCTATGCCATTAGTACCTGGAACTTTTTTCTGTAGCCTTCTTTAAAAACAATTTTTTAAATGTTTATTTATTTTTGAGAAAGAGAGAGACAGAGCATGAGCAGGGGAGGGGCAGAGAGAGAGGGAGATACAGAATCCGAAGCAAGCTCCAGGCTCTGAGCTGTCAGCATAGCCCCTGACGTGGGGCTTGAACTCACAAACCATGAGATCATGACTGGAGTCAAAGTTAGATGCTTAACCGACTGAGCCACCCAGGTGCCCCCCTAGAGCCTTCTGAACCCTCAGAGGCTTTTCCTCAGTAGAGTGACATCATCAAATCTTTTTCTTTTTTTTTTTTTTCTCAGAAAAAAACATCATTTTTATGACAGGACAAATACAGGCCAAAGGCAAGGAACTCTGTCACAAGGTTATTTCTAGAGTGTAGACAATATGGTAATGATGGCCCAATGCAGGGCACTGGTGGCAGTTTGGTGGAAAATTGGGAACAGATGTGAGCGAAGATTCAGAATGGGACCCATCAGAACATACCCTCTGATCAGATATTCATTCAGTCGTCAGCTATTGACATATGATACTGATGTCAACTGTGTCACACCCTGGACTAGGTTCTAGGGGACATTAGTGAATAAGATGGCTCCCAGTGTAGTAGAAGAGACAGACATCAATGAATTCAGAATTGTGGTTTGTAATCAGTCCTTTGAAGCAGACAGATGGTGTCAAATAGTGGATGATGATCATGATGATGATGATGATGGTAATGCTAATTATTAGAGGTCTGGGCAGATGTTTCCCAGGAGGTGACATCTTAATTAAGGACAGAAAAGGAGACAGACAGCTGTGAGACAAGATGAAGTTTTAGACAGAAGAAACTGCATGTGTGTTGTGGGCATGGGGATGGACAAGAAGGAGTCAAAGATGAATGAGACCAATTCCTTGAGCAGCAGCATTAGTGCTGATTCTTCTAAGTGAGATGGGGAAGGTAGGAGGAGGAGCCAGTGTGAGGGGGAAGATATTACATTCTATTTTTGACATGTTAAGTTCTGGGTGCCTGCAGAAAAACCAAATGTTTGGTTGGTAGTTCAAAATGTGGAACTGCAGCCCAGGCAATAGATAGATATGTGAATGGTAAAGTTAGGCCTGAGAGTCAGCTGTTACTAAGTGTTGGTTGAAGCCATAGGGTATAGGTTGAAGCATAGAACCCTGAGGAGCACCAGCTTTTAAATGCACAAATCTGCTTGTAGTTTAACAGAAGAGACAGGAAAACTTAAGAACAGAGGAGAAAGGAAAAGATAGGTCAAGGATGCACATAACTGTTGTATTTGGCATCCAGTGAGTTGTTGCTATTCTTATGGAATTTAGTTTCAGAAAAGTGGCAGAGACAAAAGTCAAGGCCGCATGGAAAACCTGAAAAAGGTGTTGGTGAAGAAGGAAAGAGGGGTGGAGAGATGGAATTAAGGGAAGTAACATTAAGGGTGATGTATCGATACAGGCTGAGTACGGAGGAATAACGAAGGTAATTACTTGAATAATTATAAACAGGTCACCATTTTAGGATTTTTGCTTTGCCTTTTTTTGGGCTGTGTACCAGAGCATTGTTGTTTTATTTTATAGCTCTAAGTGTAACAAACCCACTATTAGTGAATATGAGAAAATGCAGAGTAACAGTGGAAGCCGTCTTACAGTAGTTAGGCATTCAGCTGGAATTGTACCCTATTTACAAAATTTCAGTAACTCACTGATTTCTTGGCTGTGTACCTTATGGTTCTTAGTTTTCCTGAAGATCAAAATAAATGTGTGTTTGTGTGTGTGTGTGTGTGTGTGTGTGTGTGTGTGTTTGGGGTGGGGGTCCAAAAACAAGTTTTATTATTGATCAAGTAATGCTAATTAGTTTTCTATTTTTTCTTTTTTAAAAATTTTTTATTTTAATTCCAGTTAGTTACCATACAGCTTTATTTTCATTTCACATGTACAATGTAGTGATTCAACAATTCCATACATCCCCTAGTGCTCATCACAAGTTCACTCCTTAATCTCCAACACCTATTTAACCCATCCTCCCACCCCCTCTGGTAACCACTGGTTCTCTATAATTAAGACTCTGTCTCTTGATTGTCTCTCTCTCTTTTTCCCCCTTTACTCATTTGTTTTGTTTCTTAAATTCCATATAAAATTATATGGTATTTGTCTTTGTTTCACTTAGCATTGTACTCTAGCTCTATCCATGTCATTGCAAATGGCAAGATTTGTATTCATATGTATGTGTGTGTGTGGGTAGGTGTGTGTGTGTACATCTATCTATATACGTGTATATGCATATATATATAGATAGATGTACACACGCACCCCACACCTTCTTTATCCATTCATCCATCGATGGAGATTTGGGCTTTTTCCATACTTTGGCTATTGTTGATAGTGATGTGTTTTGGCTATTGTTGGTAGTGATGCTATAAACATTGGGGTGCATGTGCCCCTTCGAAACAGCATACCTGTATCCCTTGGATAAATACATCATAGTGCTGTTGCTGGGTCGTAGGGTAGTTCTATTTTTAATTTTTTGAGGAAACTCCATACTGTTTTCCAGAGTGGCTGCACCAGTTTGCATTCCCACCAGCAGTGCAAAACAGATCCTCTTTCTCTGCATCCTCGTCAACATCTGTTGTTGCCTGAGTTGTTAATGTTAGCCATTCTGACAGGTGTGAGGTGGTATCTCATTGTGGTTTTGATTTGTATTTCCCTGATGATGAGTGATGTTGAGCATTTTTTCATGTGTCTGTTGGCCATCTGGATGTCTTCTTTGGAAAAGTGTCTATTAATGTCTTCTGCCCATTTCTTCACTGGATTATTTGTTTTTTGGGTGTTGAGTTTGATAAGTTCTTTATAGATTTTGGATACTAACCCTTTATCTGATATGTCGTTTGCAAATATCTTCTCCCATTCCATCAGTTGCCTTTTAGTTTTGCTGATTGTTTCCTTCACTGTGCAGAAGCTTTTTATTTTGATGAGGTCCCAATAGTTCATTTTTGCTTTTGTTTCCCTTGCCTCTGGAGACCTGCTGAGTAAGAAGTTGCTGCGGCCAAGATCAAAGAGGTTTTTGCCTGCTTCCTCCTCGAGGATTTTGATGGCTTCCTGTTTTACATTGAGGTCTTTCATCCATTTTGAGTTTATTTTTGTGTATGGTGTAAGAAAGTGGTCCAAGTTCATTTTTCTGCATGTCACTGTCCAGTTTTCCCAGCACCATTTGCTGAAGAAACTGTCTTTATTCCATTGGATATTCTTTCCTGCTTTGTCAAAGATTAGTTGGCCATACGTTTGTGGGTTCATTTCTGGGTTCTATATTCTGTTCCATTGATCTGAGTGTCTGTTTTTGTGCCAGTACCATACTGTCTTGATGATTACAGCTTTGTAATGTAGCTTGAAGTCTGGGATTGTGATGTCTCCTGCTTTGGTTTTCTTTTTCAAGATTGCTTTGGCTATTCGGGGTCTTTTCTGGTTCCATACACATTTTAGAATTGTTTGTTCTAGCTCTGTGAAGAATGCTGGTGTTATTTTGATAGGGATTGCATTGAATATGTAGATTGCTTTGGGTAGTATTGACATTTTAATAATATTTTTTCTTCCTGTCCGGAAGCATGAATATTTTTCCATTTTTTTGTGTCTTCTTCCATTTCTTTTATAAGCTTTCTATAGTTTTCAGCTTATGGATTTTTCACCTCTTTGGTTAGATTTATTCTTAGGTATTTTATGCTTTGGGGTGGAATTATAAATGGGATCGATTCCTTGATTTCTCTTTCTGTTGCCTCAGTGTCGGTGTATGGGAATGCAACCGATTTCTGTGCATTGATTTTATATCCTGCAGCTTTGCTGAATTCATGAATCAGTTCTAGCAGTTTTTTGATGGAATCTTTTGGGTTTATGTAGAGTGTCATGTAATCTGTGAAGAGTGAAAGTTTGACCTCCTCCTGGCCAATTTGGATGCCTTTCACTTCTTTGTGATAGGTGTTTCTCCATCCCCTCATTTTCTTTTTTTTTTTTTAATGTTTATTTTTTTGAGAGAGAGGCAGTGTGCAAGTGGGGAGGGACAGAGAGAGAGGGAGACATGGAATCCGAAGGAGGCTCCAGACTCCGAGCTGTCAGCACGGAGCCCGATGTGGGGCTTGAACCTACGAACTGTGAGATCATGACCTGAGCCGAAGTCAGATGGGTGACTGACTGAGCCACCCAGGCACCCCCCACCCCATCCCCCCACTTTCAATCTGCAGGTGTCTTTAGGTCTAAAATGATTGTCTTGTAGGCAGCATATTCTATAGGTAGAATGGTTGTGTTTTTTAATCCATTTTGTCATCCTGTGTCTTTTGATTGGAGTGTTTAGTCCATATTTTTTTTAATGTTTATTTTTATTTTTTTTGAGAGAGAGGGAGAGAGAGAGCGAGAGAGAGAGGTGGATTGTGAGTGGGGGAGGGGCAAAGAGAGAGGGAGACACAGAGTCTGAAGCAGGCTGTAGGCTCCGAGCTGTCAGCACAGAGCCTGACAATGGGGCTTAAACTCACGAACCGTGAGATCATGACCCAAGCCGAAGTCAGCTACTTAACCAACTGAGCCACCTAGGTGCCCCAACATTCAAAGTAATTATTGATAGATATCTATTTAGTGCCATTTTGTTATTTGTTTTGTGGTTGTGATGAGTTTCTCTGATCCTTTCTTGTCTTTCTATCTTTAATGGTTTGCTGATTTTTTTAGTAATATATTTTGATTTCTTTCTCTTTAGTCTTTGCATATTTATTAATGGTTTTTGATATGTAGTTATATAGTTACCGTTAGGTTTGTGTATAACATCTTCTGCAAATAGCAGACTATATTAAGTTGGTGGTCATTTAAGTTTGAACCCATTATCTCCATAGTTTAGGTATATGTTGTTAAATTTTATATCCTTTTATTTTATGAGTTGCTTAACTTATTTTTTACACAAACACTTTTTTACTGCTTTTGTTTTTCCTATCTTAATATTGTTACTTTTCATCTCTTTTCCACTCAGAGAGTCCTCTTTAATATTGCTTGCAGGGATGCCTGGGTGGCCCAGTTGGTTTAGTGCATGCCTTTGGCTTGGGTCATGATCTCACAGTTCATGAGTTTGAGCCCTGCATTGGGCTCTGCACTCCTTCTCCCTCTCTCTCTCTGCCCCTTCCCCGCTTACTCTCTCTCTCAAAAATAAACAAACATTAAAAAAATATATTGCTTGCAGGGCTGGTTTAGTGGTCATGAACTCCTTTAGTTTTTGTTTATCTGGGAAACTCTTTTTCTCTCCTTCTATTCTGATTGATAGCCTTGCTCGATAGAGTTTTTTGGCTTCAGATTTTTCCCATTCAGCACTTTGGATACGTCACGTTACTCCCTTCTGGCTTGGAAAGTTTCGCTGAAATATCTCCTTCTAGCCCTATGGGCTTTCCCATGTAAGTTACTTTCTTCTTTTGTTGTTGTTGTTGTTGTTGTTGTTGTTGTTGTTTGTTCTTCATCTTCTTGCTGCTTTAAAATTTCTTTGTCACTATATTTTGCCTATTTAATTTCAGTATGTCTTGGTGTGGATCTGCTTATGTTGATTTTGATCTGAATATCTGTTTCCTTCCCCAGATTAGGGAAATCTTCAGCTATTATTTCTTCAAATAAATTTTCTGCCCACCCATTCTTTCTCTTCTTCCTCTAGGATTCCTATAATACGAATGTTGTTACATTTAATGGTGTCACTGAGTTTTCTATGTTTATTCTTGTTTCTTATAATCTTTTCTCTCTCTTTTTCCAGTTTGAATACTTTCCATTACTCTGTCTTCTAGGTCACTAATTCATTCTGCTGCTTCATCCGTCCTGTTATTTCCATCAAGCTTATTTCTCATTTCATTTATTGTACTCTTTATCTCTGCTGAGTTATTCCTTATTTCTGTGTTAAGGGTCTCTTTCATGTCTTCCAATTTTCCTCAAGTCCAGTGAATATCCTTATGATTATTACTTTAAATTCTGTGTCAGGAATGTTACTTATATCTGTTTTGCTTAGATCTTTTTCCATGGCCTTGTGCTGTTCTTTCATTTGGGATTAATTTCTCTGTCTTATTTTGTCTAAGCCTTTGTGCCTGTTTCTATGTGTTAGGAAAGTCAACTATGTCTCCTGTTCTTGAAGTAATGCCTTTATGAAGAAAGGTCCCATCATGCCCTGCCAAGTGGTATCCCCTGTTCCCCAGGGCCTGGTGGTTTTGAGAGTGTCTCCAGTATGCACTGTGTGTGCTCTGCTATTTTGTGCTGTCCAGTTTATCCTTCAAGCCAGTTGTCTGCAGAGACTGTCTTTGCATGTTATGGGCAGATTTTTGTCCCTGGCCTGAATATGATGCACTTTTACTAGGTGTACTCTGGTCTGATTATGAAATGAGACCTGTTGCCACCTTTTCAGGAACCAAGGCTCCAGAAAACTCTTGTGTGGGAGATGTGGTGCGGGCAGGGGTTTAGGCCCATCTTCTGGAGGAGGAAGAGTCCCACTGTGCTAGGACTGAGGCCAGTGTTACTGGGAGGGGTGGTTCCGCAGGAGTAAGGTGGTGGTACTTGGTGTAAACAAGTTAGGTGACAAGTGTCGGCACTGCACTGGTTCCTGCAGGTGGCCCTTATGCTTTTGCTGAAGGGCTGGGGAGGGAACTGGCCAGTTTCTTTGATCCCAGAGGGGTCTCTGTGAACACTGCCTCCCTGGGACATGCTGCAAGATAAGTGAATAACCTTCCCATTGTATCCCCCAGGTGTTCTTGAGATCACTCTTCCCACACTGTATGTTCCCAAGCTTTTTGCCTGCCTTTTCTCCAAGAGAAGCCCCAATGCCCTCTGAGCTCTCCCAGAGCCAAGCACACTGACCTTTAAAACTCCAGGCTTTAAGCCTCATTAGTTGCAAGAACTCACCAAATTCAGGGCCTCTCGCTTTCCAGGCCAGTTGTTATGGGGATTTGTGTTCACCATGTGCTCCACTTGTGCTAGTTTGTCTCTTGCCCTTCTTTGTGACGGCGATTCCCTCCCCACCACAATGGCCACCATCTGCTTCTCTCCCAAACCCCATCTCCACACTTTCTACCTTCTTCAATGTGGCCTCTTCTCTGCCTTTATTTGTGGCATTTGCTCTGAGGTGTTTAGGATGATTTGATAGTTATCTAGTCATATCCATGGGACAAGGCAAGCCTAGAGTCCTGCTTCTACTCTACTGCCATCTTCCCCATCCTGCATGTTTTTAATTTAATGATTAAGATGTAACATTTTGTGTAATATTCTTCTTATAATCAAAAGCCATAAATTTAGTAAACTTATTTGAACTCATTTGCATGACATAGCTCTTCATGCTAGCGACACAAAAATGTAAAGAACTGGATTTTGTCCTCACAAAGGTCATAGTCTCATGTTGGAGAGAAAAATGTGCAGTGTAAAATATGTGATATGACAAGTTTTATACAAGAAGTGTAACATACACAACCCTTGAGAAACACAGAAAAGCAGTAAATTAAGCCTTGTGAAGTGAGGCGATGCTCTCACAGGTGGGCCCTGATCTGAATCTGATCCATGTCTCTTCCATGTATTGTATTTTCATTTGAATAGTGTATTTGAAGTTTTAATTTTCTTGTAGTCTTAACCCTGATGTTGCTATTAAATTTTGTTTCTCTACTTCCTAGTCTGTTTCTCTAAACTCTGTGTCCCTTGAAGGCACACTGCAGAGATGTTGAGATGAAGGGACAAACAAATGAATTAGTGTATGTAACCAGACTAACAGCTTCACAAGGACATGGATGTTTCTTTCAATCAGTGCTCTATTTCTAGCACGTAGAGCATTTCTTGGCATATCTTTTTGACTGATTGAAAAGAAAAAAGAGGTAGAGAAGAAAGGAGGGAAATTTTTTAATATTTTCACTCCTGGAAGAGCAAAGAAAAGAAAAAGGACAAGAAACTCTAACTCTGACAACGATTTTGGAAAAATTAAATATTTAGAATAGTCAGAGATTTGATTATAGTCTGAAGGAAATTTGAATTTCAGTGTATTAACTTCTGTGTGTTTCATTGTGAATAATCCAACATGGAGTCACTTTCTTTCTTACAGCTTTCAGTAGACTGGGCACCCACAATGGAATTTTTATGATAGACAACAGCTTTTACAAACAAGAAGTATGTGGTATTACCATATTATGGTACATTTTTCTTTAGAGGATCATCTCTACTTTGCCTTTATAGTCTCTTCACTTCCTTAACATGCCATTTAAAATTTGCTGTCCTAAGATTTTCCAATAATGTACTTAAAAATTATTGGAATTTTTTTCTCTTATAGATTCTTTAGAGGTCATAGTTTTCTTCTTGTAAAAACATTTGCATCTCAAAAATTAGTATCTGTTGTTTGCCCAAGACAATATAGAACTTTTTAATGGTATGGAATTAATCTATAGAAACTCAAATAATTCTGATATCAACATGTGTAAAGTGATACTTCTTTATAATTTTACCTATTTAACGAATTCACATGATTTTTAAAAAATTTTTTACTGCCCTGGTTTTAATTTTCCACTCACTACATGTGAATCAAATTAAGATAGTTTATTTAGACACTGTATTGCCAAGCAGCTATGGAAAGCTTCTTTGGCTTACATTTTGAATTTTTTCCCCCTTTGTCTTTGGCCAGCAGCTCAGCCCCTTTAGTGTCTCATCTGCTTACCACACGGCAGCTATGGCACATTTCCATTCATCTGGGTCAGAAAATAAAGAGACCTTTAAGTCAGCCTGGATATTACCTGCCATTGCTGTGGGTCCAGTAAAGCTAAAACCAGGATCTTTGTTTTGGTTTGTCCCAGGAGTTGGTGCAATTAAACCCATGTCTGTATATTTGTACCTTCTTTTTGAAATACCCTTCATTGAATTCTAGAAGTTATTTAACTTTCAGAACATACAAGAGTTCACCTCAAAGGAATAGCATATTGCTGCACTCCCCCATTACTTCATCACTCTTCGTGTTAAGCTCTCATTATTGTTCCAGGGATTTGTTTTGCTTTTTGACTGATGACTCTTGATTCAGCTTTCCTTTGAGAGAGTCTAAACTGGTATAGGGCAGATTCTACTTTTGGAAGTCCAAATAATTAAATTTTTCTCCTGACTCGGTAGCCAACATACCCTTGAATTAGGAAAGTGCCTTTTTTTTTTTTTTTAACCGACATTGCCAGTTTAAAAACAGCACTATTTATTTTTTCTACTGGTTTGTTAATTTGTTTATTTTTATGCATCTTGTCTCATCCCAAAAAGCTCAAAATAATAATAGTAACACAACATTATTTAAAAAAATGCAGTATCCAGGGCCATGGGAAAGTAGGGGTAAAGGGATAAAGTTAGTTCACAAAAGATTATTAGTAGAAGGTTTTGCTTCTCGGTTGACAAAGTTAGGTTTTAGATTCAGTTCTAAACCTGCTAGTGACCAGAGCAAAGATGTGAGTGAACATGCTTGGTTAAAAGAGTCCCAAGATACCCAATGTGAAAGCATAGAGCTTTTCCTTTCAATAGTGTATAAAAGAAAATTGTTTCACAGCAGCCCTTATATAGAGGACACTGGTTGATATATATAGACAATATCCTTACAATAAACAGTGTAGTAAATTTGTAATAATTGGTCACTTACTATACATAAGGCACTGCTCTAAGTACCTTATGTATATTTTGTCATTCATTCCTTAAAATAACTCTGTGAAGTATTATTTTCAGATTAGGAAGCTGAGGCTCTGACAGGTTAAGTGACTTGTGCAAGAACACACGCAAGTGAGGAGAGAGGATTTTAAAAGCAGGCACATCCGACTTCATCGTCCTTACACTTAGTCATTTTTCTGTATTGTATTTATGTTACTATTTTTTGTTGCACCCAACAATATAAGTCAAATGCCAAGAAATGTAATTCAGGAAAAGACATTCTAAGAGAGGATTAAAGAAATGCAATCTAAATACACAGTCAGCTCTCTGAGGGTTTTACTTGGGCCGGTGTAAATTTTAGGTTACCTAGGGCTGCATTCTTAACCTTTGTTGTATCTCTGGTGGTCTAGGGGGAATATACAGACTTTCTCTTCAAAAAGTACAAATAAACAACTCACATATACCCCTTAACCCCTGCAAAAAAACCCAACAAAACAAAACAAAACAAAACATCCCAGGGAACTGTCCATATGTCTACTGTTGGGTAGCAGAGAGTCCAAGGCAATAAACTTTTGATATTTCACTAGAGGAGATTATTTCATTAGATTCCAAATCCTGGATCTTGCAGTACTTGAGACAACTTCTGGGGGTGGGGGAAGTCTCTGACAACTTTTGTTTATTTAAATTTACTAAAGCAGCATCTGCCTTACTAGGTATTTAACCTTTGATGGTCTTTTCGGTTATAGGATGGGTCATTTTTGCCACTGTATTCTGGTCCTCATTTCTCCTAGAGTAAATTACAGTTTTGTGCTGACCACTAATTAACTAATTAATCAAACAATGAAATAAAACCTTTTAATATTTTAGGGAGACGTGATGAGTGTTTTGGGAAACTAGACGAACAGTATTATAAATTGTATTTTTCAAAGTTGCTTTATGATACATCTAGCCATAAAACCCTGGAATACTATTTCTACTTAGTAGTGTCTGGTACAATTCAGTATGATCTGTAACATCACAATAGTGAGACTTTCAGAATCACTGTTTATTCAGAAAAGATGCAAGATATAGATAATATTCAGCTTTATTTTGCATTGGTTTTATATAGACATTTTACAATGTTCTTTATTAAGTGAAAGTATTACTTGAACCCTCAATATCAATAGCATATTAATCCAAAATTGTTGTGACCTTACCTGTTTTCATGGGTTCTTGTAGACAAGACTATGAAACATGAGTAGGCAGTGGGTAACAGTAGTTGATTATTCTGCTTAATATTGACATAAATTATTACATAATCTTTTTTGTGCTTTAGTTTTGTTCTGTATAAAAAATTTTTTAAATTTTTTGTTTATTTATTTATTTATTTTTAATATTAAATTTGTCAAATTGGTTTCCATACAACACCCAGTGCTCAAAATTTTGAAGATTAAATGATAAAGTGCTTGGAACAGTGCTTGCTTCACTTAAAGCATGTAAAAGTGAGCTATCATGATTATCAGTCCAAAATCTTAGCTTTTATTCACGTTATTAGTTCAGTGTTCTAAATTATCCAACACACTCTGGCATTCATGATTTCTGGGAAAAATCATCCAAGTACAAGAGTTCTGTTATAGATTATTTATTAGAGGTATTTTAAAGGTTCACTATTTTTAGTGTAAACTTCTAAAGTAACATTGACTTCACTACTTAACTCTACAACTTGATTAAGCATTGTTTAACTTTCCAGTAAGGAAAAACCATCCATTCTCTTTCAAAAGAAGAATATTTATCTCATTTTCAAATTTGCACTGAATCACTCTTTGGCACATAAAATTTTATCTTTAGAATCTGTTTTGCAGATATGGAGTCTGCTGCTTTAAAACTTGGTTGGTTGAGTGAATACTTTGTATATGTATTGTATTTCAGAGGTATTTAAAAAAAATAAAGAATAATGGCTGTAATCATGAAGAAAATGGTTCCGTATCTCAGTGGCCTGTTGGAAAGCCTGCCTGCACCTGCTAATGTCCAGGGAGAAGTTGGTCAGGAAATACTGTTGAGCCCTGGCAGCACCCGGGTGAAGGGTGGGTGGAGGCAGATTTCTGTAGGATTTGTCATATCTACTTTATCCTGTGCTGGCTACCACAGACTGTGTCCTCTTCCTCCCTATCCCCCATTTGCCACCTCCACCCACTGTGTTCTGTCTTGCTTTTGTCAGGAGGTAGTAATTATTTCTTAACATAAATTAAACAGTCATCTGTAATTATAGACACATTTCATCTTTCTTCACATTTTAAGGCTATATCTACATGTGACATCTTATCGTGATACACGTTATAAGAGTAATTAATTACTGGACTAGCACTGAATGACTTCCTTTATGCCCTGGGTGGGTTCATTGTGAATTCTCTGCTTCTGAATCAAGTACATAGAAATACATAGAATTCTTCTGTGTATTCTCAATGCCCTCTCTGGGAGAATTGATATCCGTCATCAGTGACCTCTTTGTGTTCATTTCCAGTTGGTCAGAAATGTATACTATCAGAAGTACTAGATATTTATTAATTTCATTTCCTTGTGTCTTCTCACATTCTCCATTTGTGTTAATTATAGTATCATTCTCCTTTGTTCAGGACATTTGTCAGCAACACCGTCTTCATTCCTTCTTGGTTCCATACTTTGCACTAATGGATCAAGCCCTGTTACTAGAGCATGAGTCTAGGCAGACTTTGGGGTATAAGGCTTGCCCAGGAGGGGAGTTCAGGCCTGCCCTTCCTGATCATACCTCTTACTGGTGTTGACTCTTGTTTCCCAAGGTTTCCAGTGTACTGTGTACATTCCCTAACTGGGTCTTGCAGTCCTAGTCTTTTCTTTCATCCTTGTCTGCAGACATGTGTGCAACCCCCCCACCCCCCATACACCTACTGTAACTGTAATCAGGCTATGCACCATTCCTTTCAAGGCCTTTGCTCATGGTATTTCTTCTGCCATAAATTCCCTCCCTCAAATCTACCTCAGAATCCCTTTTCTTTAGGAGCCAAATGTTGTATTGTCTCCTCAGTTGTGTACCTTTTTATCCTAGCTGGGTTTTCTTGATTCCTGTCTGTATTTAAATAGCATTTTATGCAGGAGCCCTCTTCACCAGCTGTCTTTCCCTTACCGTTCCCACTTCTAGTTCCATAGCATTCTGACTGCTCCCATCATTGTACAGAAATTGCTCTTGCAGACCTCATCTAATGACCTTTACCTGTTAAAGTTAATGAAGGCTTTTCACTCTTTATTTTACTCATTATCTCTTTGCAGTTGACACTTTTTAAAAAAAAATTTTTTTTAATGTTTATTTATTTCGGAGACAGAGAGAGACAGAGCATGAGTCTGGGAGGGGCAGAGAGAGAGAGGGAGACACAGAATCAGAAGCAGGCTCCAGGCTCTGAGCCGTCAGCACAGAGCCTGACGCGGAGCTCGAACCCACAAACCGTGAGATCATGACCTGAGCCGAACTCGGTCGCTCAACCGACTGAGCCACCCAGGCGCCCCTGCAGTTGACACTTTTGATCACACCTTCCTTTTGAACTTTTTCCTTCCCCGCTTTCCTAACACTATCCTCCCCTGCTGTGTACTTTCTTGTCTCCTATCTCACTCCTTTTCCTTTTTTTTTTTTTTTTAACGTTTATTTATTTTTGAGACAGGGAGAGACAGAGCATGAACAGGGGAGGGTCAGAGAGAGGGAGACACAGAATCTGAAACAGGCTCCAGGCTCTGAGCGGTCAGCACAGAGCCCGACGCGGGGCTCGAATTCACGGACCGTGAGATCATGACCTGAGCCCAAGTCGGCCGCTTAACCGACTGAGCCACCCAGGCGCCCCTCACTCCTTTTCCTTTTTGTTGCTTATTCCTCTAGGCTCTGTTCCACAGGGGTCTGCCTTCTCTCACAATTGTGTCTCTGTCTCCATTCTAATGTCTCCTAATTCTGTGCCTTTCGCACACCCTGTACAAGATTCTCCACCTGGCTGTCACACAAGTATTTCGTTAGCTGTCTCTCACCTCCTTTAATATTATTATTTTCTGTTTTATACCACACGTTTCACACCTCTGCCTTGCTGAATGAGTGGCACACTCCTCTAGTCCTCAGAGTTTTCCTTTACACCTTCCATAACCCCTTGCCTTAGGCCGGGCCCTGATCATCTCTCACCTGGGGTATCTAGGACAAACTTTTCTTCTCCAAGCAGTCTTGCCCACTGATACCCAAGTAGTTTTCTAAAACACAGGACTGGTACAATAACTTAAGTCACTCTGTTTACTGGCTTCAGAGTCTCCTAGACCATAAAGACTATAATCCCAGTATGTCTTATAGGATACTCTTCATAATCTTGTGATCACGAGTGATTGTGATGGTCTTATCTTCCACTTATGCCTACTGGACACCTCATACTCTTGTCAAAGCAAAGTACTTATTCCTAGAATAAGCTGTGCTTCTGCAAGCCACCTTATCTTTGCATTTTCTATATCAGTATCTAGGATTCCTCACCCCTCCTAAATTTCACTTGTAGAATCTCATGTCTTCCCCAAATACACACCTCTGTGGAATCTTTTCCAGATCTTTCCAGTTGAGCTTTGCCTTCTGAGTGCTGCCTCATGATGTGATGACATTTCCCTCCAGTTTTTCTCCTCCATTAAGTAATTTGGTTTATAAGATTAGGGAGTAATTTTATCTAATAAATATTGGTATATATTTTAAATCAAATCTCTTTTAATTCCATTTGACCACCTTTTTCATCTGAGGTTTCCTAGAGTGGTCCTCAGGAGTGTTTAGTTGCTGATAATCATTCTAGTAATTAATGAGACTTTTAATGGCACTTACTCCAGCTGAAACAAGAAGAGGATGGGGAAATTAAATGATTTTTCATGTATTTACAGAGTTGTGCAACCATAACAACAATCTAATTTATAACTTCGTTACCCAAAAAAGAAGTCCTGGTCAGTCATCCCCATTCCTACCCCCAGTCCTAGGCCACCACTAATCTGCTTTCAGATAAATTGGATCATGTAATATATGACCCATTGTATCTAGCTTCTTTCACTTAGCATAATGTGTTTTCAGGTTCATCCATATTATAGTACGTGTTTGTTGAATGGTAAACTTCACCCCTCACTCCCACCTGCCAAAGATATTTCTGTGTCAAATTACTAGAACCTGTGAATATTATCTTGATTGGAAAAGGGATCTTCAGAGATGTAATTGTTAAGGATCTTGAGATGAAATCATCCTGGATTATCTAGATGGGCACTAAATCTAATGACAAGTATCCTTAAGAGACAGAAAAGCAGAAGACACACAGAGGGGAAGGTTATGTAAAGACAGAGGGAGAGGATGGAGTGGTATGGTTATAAGTCAGTGAAGCTGAGCAATGCTAATAGGCATTAGAAGCTGGAAGAGGCAAGGAAGGGTTCTCCTCCCAGAACCTCCAGAGGAGTGGACTGCTGGCTTCCAGACTGTGAAAGAATAAATTTTTGCTGTTTTAAGTCACCCAGTTTGTAATTTGCTATGACAGCCTCAAGAAAGTCATATGCAGGGTGTATCAGTACTTTGTTACTTTTTATTGTGAAATAGTTTTCCATTGTATTTCACATTTTGTTTATCCACTCATCAGTTGATGGACATTGGGTTTCCAATTTTTGGCTATTATGAATATTGCTTCTGTGAACATTCATGTTACAGAACCCCATGTTGCATGGGGGTATGTTTTCAGTTTTCTTGCATGGATACCTAGGAATGGAATTGCTGAGTCATGTGGTAAGTCCATGTTTAATATTTTATTAAACTGCCAAATTGTTTTCTAATTTGGCCTCACCATTTTCTATTCCTACCAGTGATATAGGAGGAGTCCAGTTTCTTTACTTACTCACCAACACTTATTCTTGTCTGTCTTATGATTATAGCTCTCTAGTGGGTATGAAGTTTTATCTCATTGTGATTTTGATTTGTATTTCCTTAATATCAAGCATCTTTTCATGGGCTTATTGGGCATTTGTATATATTCTTTAGTAAATATGTATTCATATCTTTGCCTATTTAAAAATTGTCACTTATCTTTTTTATTGACTTGTAAAAGTTCTTTAAATATCCTGGGTACTAGTCCCTTGTCAGATATATGGTTTATAAATACTTTTTCCAAACCTATGGCTTGTCTTTAAACTTTGTTTATAGTATCTTTTGAAGCACATACCTTTTTTTTTTTTTAATCCAAATTAGTTAACATATAGTGCAACAATGATTTCAGGAGTCGATTCCTTAATGCCCGTTACCCATTTAGCCCATCCCCCCTCCCACAACCCCTTCAGTAACCCTCTGTTTGTTCTCCATATTTAAGAGTCTCTTTTTTTGCCCCCCCTCCCTGTTTTTATATTATTTTTGCTTCCCTTCCCTTAATGTTCATCTGTTCTGTGTCTTAAAGTCCTCATATGAGTTAAGTCGTATGATATGTCTTTCTGACTAATTTCGCTTGGCATAATAACCCTCCAGTTCCATCCATGTAGTTGCAAATGGCAAGATTTCATTCTTTCTGATTGCCGAGTAATACTCCATTGTATGTATGTGTGTATATATATATATATATATATATACACATACAATGGAGTATGTGTATATATATATATATATATATACACATACAATGGAGTATGTATATATATATATGTATGTATATATATACATACAATGGAGTTATGTGTATATATATATATATATATGTATGTATATATATATATATACATACAATGGAGTATGTATATATATATATGCATGTATATATATGTATATATATATATACACACCACATCTTCTTTATCCATTCCTCCATTGATGGACATTTGGGCTCTTTCCATACTTTGGCTATTGTCAATAGCTGCTATAAACATGGGGGTGCATGTGTCCCTTCAAAACAGCACACCTGTATCCCTTGGATAAATACCTCATAGTGCTGTTGCTGGGTTGTAGGGTAGTTCTAGTTTTAATTTTTTGAGGAACCTCCATACTGTTTTCCAGAATGGCTGCACGAGTTTGCATTCCCACCAACAATGCAAAAGAGATCCTCTTTCTCTGCATCCTCACTGACATCTGTTGTTTCCTGAGTTGTTAATGTTAGCCATTCTGACAGGTGTGAGGTGGTATCTCATTGTGGTTTTGATTTGTATTTCCCTGATGATGAGTGATGTTGAGATTTTTTCATGGAAGCACATACATTTTTAATGCCATCCAACTGATCTTTTTTTTTCTTCCTTTTATTGTTTGTGCTTTTGGTGTGGTATCTAAGAAATCATTTTGTAATCTAAGATCATGTTTTAAGAGTTTTAAATTTATCTCTGTGATCTAATTTGAGTTGATTTTTGTATTATGTGAGGTAAAGTTTCACATTCACCATTTAACATATGGATATCCGGTTGTCTCAGCATCATTAAAAAAAATATTTATTTAAGTAATCTCTACACCCAACGTGGGGCTCAAACTCATGACACTGAGATCAAGACTTGCATGCTCTTCCAACTGAGTCAGCCAGGTGGCCCAGCAGTATTTTTTGAAAAGACTTTTTCAAAACAGTTCTTTTTCCCTGAATTGTTTTGGCATTTTTGTTGAAAATCAGTGGGCTGTAAATGTGAGGATGTAAGTGGTTATTTATTGTAGAATTTATCCCTTAGTCTAGCTGTAGATTTCATTAGGCCTTAACTTTAATAATTGCAAGTATAAAACATTAGCACCCAATACGTATCTTCTGAATGCAGTTGTATTCTTAGTGTAGTTGCTGTGTGTGTATGTGAATTATTTGTGTTTGTAAAGATTATTGTGGGTGTATATATAATCTAGAACATTTTTCCCATTTCTGGAATTTCAATACCTTCATGTTTGGGCATTTTTGGAAAGAAGGTTGTTCTTTGCCAAGAGTGCCAGCAAGTTTTAGGCTTTTACATCACTCAAGTTGCTTGTGTAGTCTTTCGAGAAAAATTAAACCAAGATCTTTTAAGTGATTTCCATGCAAAATTAATGCTTCCCTTGACTTCTGCCAAATGCTGTGATGCATTTATGCAGTCGATGCCAGAAAGTTTAGAACTTGTATCTGGAAAGAATTCAAAATTTTAAGACAGAAAGCATTTGTGCCTGGGGCAATGTAATGACCCCACCTGTGTCTTTTTCTTGTCTTCTGGGTGTTTTCATTGCGTGTCCAGAAAGGCCCAGGCAGATCCTTCTTCTATTTTTAAATCTTTTTTATGAAGCACAGTTTTAATTTTACAAGACCAGATCTCACTCCAAGTTTCAAAATATGTGTTCTTCAGCATAAAATGTTTAGACAGATACCTAATGGCCTACCACATTAGCATCCATTTTTTTAAGGCATAGATTCAGGGAATCAGAGCCATGAAACCATAGTATAATTAGTCATTATCAGATGCTATGTTAATTGTATTTCACACTTCTATATGTTAGGTTAGTTGCTTTTTTTTTCATTGTTACTTTGATAACTAGCTTAATGTGTTAATATACCACTGAAACAAATGGAAATACTTAGTTGTTGGTTTTATTAGCTTTAATATTTTATTTATAGTCTGAGGAAAGAGCAGAAAGGAACTAGTATTTATTGAGTGTCTACTGTGTTCCAAGTACTCTCCTAGACACATTTACATCCCTTATCTTACTTAATCCCTTTATTGTTGGTATTATTATCCCAGTTTTTAGAGTTGAAAATTTTTAAACAAGCCAGATAATGATAATGATATTTTATACTTGTGTGGGGTCTTTTATATCATGATTTTAAAGTAGCATCTGACTTTTGGAGATGTTCAGTTATAAAAAAAGAGAAATGATCATAGTTTATCTCCACTGTTGCAAAGCCAAGGGTAGAAAGAAAAGACACACGAGGTATTTCGCAACTTTTTGTCCATGTTAACTATGGGAAGCATAGCGAAATGAGGTAAGAGTCAAGCTATACAGAATGCTTTCAGTAGGGGGTAAGGTTTTATAATTCTCAGATATAAATGGTGCTGGAACAATTCGATATCCATATATATGTATACATATTTATATATATGTGTGTGTGCATACATATACAAACAGACACATATAAATGAACCTTCGTACCAGGTATAAAAAGTAATTTTAATAGATCATAGACCTAGTTGTAAAACTTTAAAGTATAAAATTTCTAGAAGAAAACATAGCTCTCAAAATACAATAATAAGGAAATAAACAACAAAAATTTTAAATGGGCCAAAGATTTAGAGACACTTCACCAAAGAAGAGAAATGGATGGCAAATAATACAATGAAAGATCCTCAATATCATTAATCATATAGGGAATGTAAATTAAAATCAAAATACCAAGCCCCACCTATTGGAATGTCGTATAAAAACCAACTGATCATATTTTTGTATGGGGCAGTTAGAGGTCTCATATACTGCTGGTGGGAATCCAAAATGAAACAGCCACTTTGAAAAAC
Organism: Panthera uncia; assembly: GCF_023721935.1. Lineage (NCBI taxonomy): Eukaryota > Metazoa > Chordata > Mammalia > Carnivora > Felidae > Panthera > Panthera uncia. Next base: position 122,959,230 of record NW_026057577.1, on the reverse strand, counting down.
AGCTTAGCAGTTTCTTACACAGTTAAACATATACTTACATATGATCAACAATCGCATTTCTAGGTATTGTATTTAGCCAGGAGATATGAAAACTTATTTTTACAAAACAAAAACAAAGAAACAATAAAAAACAATGCATGAATACTTACAGAGGCTTTATTCATAATCACCTCAAACTGGAAACAACCCAATAACCTTTATTAGGTAAATGAATAAACAAAATGTGGTATATCCATATAGTGGAGTGTTATTCATTAGCAAAAAGGAATGGACTACTGAGATACATATACATACATTATATATGTAGAATATACTATATAGATTTAATATATAAAAATATATGATTGATATATATATATATATATATGTTTATTTATTTTGAGAAAAACAGAGGCCATGCAAATGGGGGAGGGGTAGAGATGGAGAGAGAAAGAATCCCAAGCCTGCTCTGTGCCGTCAGCACAGAGTCCATCATGTGGCTTGATGCCATGAATCGTGACATCATAACCTGAGCCGAAACCAAGAGTCAGATGCCTAAGCAACTGAGCCACCCGGGCTCCCCTACTGAGATGTATATAAAACTCAAATACATTATGCTAAATTAAGAAAGCCAGACTCAGAGGTTACATGCAGTGTGATTCCCATTATATAATAGTGGAAAAAGCAAAACAGGTCAGTAGTTGCCAAGGGTTAAAGCTGGGAGAGGAAGGGATGGTCTATAAAGAGGCAACACAAGGGTGAGTTTTTGGAGTGATAGAACTATGCATTTATTGGGGCACCCGGGTGGGTTAGTTGGTTAAGCATCTGACTTTGGCTCAGGTCATGATCCTGGGGTTCATGAGTTCAAGCCCCACATTGGTCTCTCTGCTCTCAGCACAGAGCTTGCTTCAGATCCTCTGTCTCCCTCTCTTCGCCCCTCCCCGGCTCTCTCTCAAAAATAAACATTTAAAAAAATTATGCATTTGTCAAAACTCACAGAACTGTATGTTTAAACAGATGAATTTCATTGTGAGCATATTATACCCCAGTAAACTTTATCTTTCTTTCTCTCTCTTGCTCTCTCAGAAACACAAGTCTAGACATAGTAGACATAGGTACTCTAGAATTGGTTTCATGGCTCTGGTGTCATCAAGGACCAGGGTGCCTGCTATTTTGTTGCCCTGATAAGCTGCTGCTTGAGCCCAGCATCATGTCCAGATTGCTGGCAGAGGAAGGAGTAAACAAGAAGAGTTGAAGAAAGGTCTGCAACCTTCTTTTTGAGACTTTCCCAAAGTCCTATGCTACCCTTCCATTTACACTGCAGTGGTCAAAGCTTTGTTTCTACATTTCATCACATCTAGCTGCAAGAGAGGCTGGGAAATACAGACTTTAACTGAGAAGAAAAGAGAATGGATACTGGAGTATGCTGCTAGCAGTGCCTGTCACACTGTTGATGGCTTCTAGTCTCCTGGCTCCCCAATAGGTTGCTTTAAATCCTGGAATTCCAAGGTGCCTTTCTGATGTTTCTGTGTGTACTGTTTCCAAACTCCTACTTGAACTTACATTTTGCTAGTCATTAATTCCTAGAATGTAGTCAGTTCAATCTTAGGTCAGGCACTGGGTTTGACAGCTCTGTAAACTAGGGTTTGGTAATGTTAAGCAATCAATTAAGTTCCCAAGCAAATCTTAGGGGAAGGATATACAAAAGTTATTTTTAAAAAACCTCAGACTCTAATTTGGCATAAATCATAAATATTTGACAAAAAATGCTGCCTATTTGAAATCTATACACTTAAAAATGAATTGTATTTATTGTATATTGGTTATACCTCAATAAAGTTGATGTCTAAATGCCTAGATAGGCAGTGAATTTCTTTTATTCTTCAACAAACATTTATTGAGGACCCAATATGTGTTCTGATCCTATTATGTTCAAGAGATGGTGCAGACCCTAGGCATACAAAAATTTAAAAAGATCGAAAGACAGAGAGAGCGAGCTTGCTCCCAAGTAGCTCTTCTTGTAGAAGGAATAGATGTTAATATGTGTAATTACAACTTATATGGTTGGTGTTATAATGTGGGATGTTATAATATGGAAACCCGGGTAGAGTGAATTTCCTAGTTTTGTTCTTTTTTCAAAATTTTACAGGCTGTTCCAAGTTGTTTGCATTTCCATATAAGCTTTAGAATTATCCTACCCAGTTTCTATCTCAAAAAAACTCTGCTAGAACTTTGAACTTGTGTTGAATCTAAAGATTAACTAGGGGAGAATTGAAATCAACAATATTGACTCTACTGATCCATGAATACAATATGTCTTCTCATATATGTAGATCTTCTTTAATTTCTGTCAGAAACATTTTATGGTTTTCAGTGTACAGAAGCTACACATATTTTGTCAGGTTCTATGTGTATTCATACTATTATCAATGGTATTATTTTCATAATTCCAACATCTAATTTTTGCTACTCAATGGAAATAAAATTGATTATTGACCTAGTATCCTGTGACTTTGCTAAACTCACTATTAGTTCTAGTAGCATTTTTATAGATTCTTGGGTTTTTCTATGTATATGATCATGTGGTTTCTTAATAAAGATAGTTTTATTTCTTCTTTCTAGTCTATAAGCCTTGAATTTCTTTTATTCACCTTATTGCCCTAGCTGGCAACTCCAGTATAAAGACATGGTGAGAGTTTGATATCATTGCTTTGTTCTCAACCATAAGAGGAAAGCATTCAGCCATTCTTCACTACTGTGTATATTACTTGTAAGTTTTTCATAGATGTCCTCAATCAGGCTGAGGAAGTTCCATCCTCTTCCTAGTATGTGGAGAGTTTTTATTATGAATGAATGTTGGATTTTTTTGTCAAATGGTTTATTTTGCATGGATTGAGATGATCATATATCTTTTATGGTACATTATGTTGTTTAATTTTCATTCCTTTCAATTCTTTGCATTCCTGGTTTAAATACCACTTAATCATGGTACATTATTATGTTTATACACTGCTACTTTGAGTTTACTGATACTTTGTTAAGGATTTTTGTGTCTTATGTTTATTGGAATATGGAACGATAGTTTTCTTCTTCTTCTTTTTTTTTTAATAGTTTTTAATGTTTATTTATTATTTTTGAGAGAGAGAGCACAAGAGGGGGAGGGGCAGAGGGAGCAGGCTTGGGCTCTGAGCTGTCAGCACAGAGCCCTACGCGGGGCTCGAACTCACGAACTGTGAGATCATGACCTGAACTGGAGTCGGAGGCTTAACTGACTGAGCCACCCCAGGCACCCCAGAACCATAGTTTTCTTGTAGTGACTTTGGTTTTGGCATCAGTGTAGTGCGGGCCTTATTGAATGAGTGTTGGGAAGTGTTTCCTGTTCTGTGTTCTGGAAGAGTTTGTATAGAGTTGGTATTACTTCTTTCTTAAATGTTTGGTAGAAGTCAATAGCGAAGCCATCTAGAGTTTTCTTGGTGGGAAGATTTTTAACTATGTATTCAGCTTTTTAATCATAGAGGAATATTCCAGTTATTTATTTCTTAATTGAGTGAACTTTGGTAGTTAGTGTCTTTCAAGAAAATTTGTCCATCTAAATTATCAAATGTATGTATATAAATTCATTCATGAAATTCCCTTATTGTCCTTTTAATGTTGTTGAGCTTTATGGTGATATCTTCTCTTTCATTCAAAATATTGATGTTTGATATTGTCTCCAATTTTTGTTTTTTTTTCATTAATCCAGCTTAAGGTTTATTCATTTTATTGATCATCTCAAGGAACCAGCTTTTGATTTCTCTGTTTTCTATTTTATTCATTTGTACTTTCATTTTTATTATCTCCTTCCTTTTATTTGCTTTAGATTTAATTTTCTCTCTTTTTTCAAGTTTCTGAAGGTTGAATCTTAGATCATTATTATTTTTTTTTTTTAATTTTTTTTTTTCAACGTTTTTTATTTATTTTTGGGACAGAGAGAGACAGAGCATGAACGGGGGAGGGGCAGAGAGAGAGGGAGACACAGAATCGGAAACAGGCTGCAGGCTCCGAGCCATCAGCCCAGAGCCTGACGCGGGGCTCGAACTCACGGACCGCGAGATCGTGACCTGGCTGAAGTCGGACGCTTAACCGACTGCGCCACCCAGGCGCCCCTTAGATCATTATTTTGAGGCCTTTCTTTTTTCTTAATGTTTAGAACAGTTAATGTATAGTACAGTTAATACTATATTTAATATTACAGTTAATATATATTTATATTATATATTTAATATTACAGTTATATTATATTATATATTTAATATTACAGTTATATTATACATTTAATATTTAATATTACAGTTAATACTTAATGTATAGTACAGTTAATACTATATTTTTCTTCTGTGTTATATTTTAGCTGAATACCATGAATTTTTTTTTTAATTTTGTTTTTAACCTTTATTTTTGAGAGAGAGAGGGAGAGAGAAAGCAAGGGAGCAACAGAGAGAGAAGGAGACACAGGATCCAAAGCAGGCTCCAGGCTCTGAGCTGTCAACACAGAGTCCGATGCAGGGCTCGAACTCACGATTCGTGAGTTCGTGACCTGAGCTGAAGTTGGATGCTCAATCGACTGAGCCACCCAGGCGCCCCACCATGAATTTTGATATATTGTATTTTCATATTTATTGGATTCAGTTTTTCTACTATCCCTTGTGATTTTTTTCTTTGACCCATGGATTATTTACAATTGTATTTCTTAATTTCTAAATGTTTTGGAAAAGATATATTTTCAGATACATTTCTGTTATTGATTGCTTATATAATTTTATTTTTGATGGTGTACATACTTTTTTATGATTTTGGTCATTTTTAGTGTGTTTATATTTGTTTTATGGCCCAGAGTGTGTTCAGTGTGCACCTGAAAAGAATGCACATTCATTTGTTGTTGGGTGAAGTGTTATATAAATGTCAGTTAGCTCAACACGTTTGGCATTGGTTTTGAGGTCTTCTGAATCCTTACTGATTTTTCGGGAAGCAAGGAAGAGTCTGCTGGTTCTATCAGTCACTGAGAGAGGAATGTTGAGGTATACAACTATGAATATGGATTTGCTATATTTACTTTTATTTCTGTCAAGTTTGCTTTCATATTTTGAAACTCTGTTATTAGTGGCATAAGCATTTAGAATTGTTATGTTTTCTTGATCAATTGACTCTTTATCATGGGGAAATTTTCCTCTTTCTCTCTAGTTTTATTCCTTGTTTTGATACTTTATTGGACATTAATATAGTTATTCCGTCTTTCTTTTGGTTATGTTCCCCAGGCACATTTTTCCCCATCCTTTTACTACTACAACCTATCTAAGTCTTCATATTTAAACATTTTTGTGTATTTTTAAAAGATAGAATCTGCTGAGTCTTGCTTTTTTCTAATCCAATCTGACCATTTTTATCTTTTAATTGGAGTTTTTAGATAATTTATAATTAATGCAGTTTCTAATTAATGTAATTATTTGTGAGATTGGATTTGAACTTACCATGTTGCTGTTTGTTTTATATTTATCTCATGGTTCTTATTATCTCTTCCTGTTTTTGTTTCATTTCCATTTTATGTCTATTATTACATATTCATTATAAAAATATGTTAGCAATTGCTCTAGACTTTGTAATATATATCTTTAATGTATCAAAGTGTCTCTTCAAATAATACTATACATTGCAAGTATAGTACCATATCTTCTTTCCAACCTTTCTGCTATTGTTGACCTATATTTTACTTAAACATATGCTATAAACCTTGCAATACATTGTTTTACCTCAGTCATTTATCTTTTAAAGAGTTTAAACATTTTTAAAAATATCTTTTACATTTTTATTCATTTTTACCATTTGTGGCACTCTTCCTTTGTATAGACACACATTTCCATTTGTCTCATAGTTGTTCTTCCTGAAGAACTTCCTTTAACATTTCTTGTAATATATATTTGAAGGAAATGAATTGCCTTAGCTTTCACTCATGAAAACGTCTTTATTTTACCTTATTTGTAAAATATATTTTCACGGCCTGTAGAATATTAGATTGACTTTTTTTTTTCTTCTAGAAATTTAGAGATGTGTTCCATAGTGCTATGGCTTGGATAATTTCTGCCAAGTAGTTGCTGAACTCATCTTTGTTGTTCTGTATTTTATGGGATTTTTTTTCCCCCTCTCTCTCTGGGTCATAAAGATTTTGTTTTAGTCTTCCTTAGTGGCAGTGCTTCTTTGCCTAGGACTTTGAGCAGGAGGGTACTCCATACCTCCCCCAGCCTTGGACTGCTGTTTCTCGTTACTTGTTGAAAACCCAGGGCAAACAATTTTGTTTCTGCTTCTCCCTCAGAGGCATGATATCTTTTCCTGGGCCCTAGAGAGGGACATCATTCTTTTTTCAGTGACTTATTTTTTCAGTGTGTTTTCTGGAATGTGTTATATAACGGTACATTAACACATGTAAGTAATTGAGAAATTAATGTGTGTATATAGGGGGTGTACATTCAACAGTTTTACGGTCAGAGTGTAGAGTTAGAGTTGTTTGGAGGCCACTGTTGTAGAGGGTTAGAACTTATAACTATGATAGCTTCGAAGTAGAATTTGCTACTTGCTGTTTGATTTGAAGACAGTATGATTCAGATGGTTCACTTTATTTCAGTGAGTAACCTCATTTATAAATGGAGACTGTTTTACAGTGTTCCTTTTATTTTAAAATAATTATTAGATTTATATGCTTACAAGGTGAAGTGGTCTTTATGAGCTCTTCTGAATTTTAAACTCCTTTCTTTTTTGTAAATGAAAATCTCTTTATTGTTTTTAGGACTGTGAGGACATGGGAAGTTGAAAATCCAAGGAAGCAAAGAAGTGTGTTTAAACCACGGACGGTGCAGGGTAAAAAAGTAATTCCCACAACGTGCACATATAGTAGAGATGGAAACCTTATAGCAGCTGCCTGCCAGAATGGAAGCATACAGATCTGGGACCGAAATTTGATTGTAAGTCTAGGACATTTAAGTCCGCTCTTCTTAGAAGAAAACTACCTTATAAAGACAAACATCATGTTAAAATATTATGAAGGTCAGTTTCCTGAGTTTAGCCCTAATTTAAACTTCAGTGTTAGTTGATAAAACATTGGGACATTTGCAGTAAACAGCATTTCAGCAAACATTCCAGCTCAGTATTTTCCAATGTGTATTAGATTTTGCTTTTAAAATAAAGTAGATCTTTTGGTATAAAATGTAAAAAGCATAGTGCAGGTTTACCATTTGGTGTCTCAGTGTACTTGATTTTAAAAGTGAAGGATTTGACAGTAATATAAAACAAGACCAAGCAGAGAACTAGAAAATACTATATAAAAGATTTAAGAAAACCAGGAAATGTCTGGGATGGCCCATCAGTGGATTTGCAATTATTTTTGTAGTAATTTAAATAATATTTTGTTTTTAAGATTCCATGACATTCTATTTAAATAGATTTCAGATATTCCTTTACAGTTTCAGATCATTATTAGAATAAATAAATTTTGGAATTGAAAGGGATCACAGAATTCTGTGTAAAAAATTCTATGAAATATGTGAAAGTCTTTGACTGATTCTGAGAATTACCAATAAGCTTTAGAAAGGATTTTGTTGTATGTAGAGATGGTAAAACAAGATTTTTTGATAAGTGTTAAAATGAAAATCTACACTAATATTATAATACTATTTGGTTATATTTGTTTTAATAAAAGATTCTGATAAAATTATTAATTCAATAAGTATATATTAAGTATCTACTATATGGTAGGCACTATTGTAGGCACTGGGCATAGCAGATCATAAAAAAATTCCTGCCCTGGGGAATTTATATTGTAGCTCTTTTAAAAATTATAAAAATAATATTCTTTCAAACAAAATTGCCCATCAGACATTTACATTTTGAAAGGGATCCTAGGAAACATAGTTGTCTTTTTTAGGCAGATGAGTTAAATTTAGTTGTCTTGGAATAAGGTAAAAAGTAATGATAGGGAAAAAAGAATCCATGTTGATAATGCTAGAAATATCTTTGGCATTTTCTGTTTGTCAGATCTTTTTATTTCTGTTTTCATCTCCATTGTAAACCCCATAAAGCTTCATAACAGCACAGAGATTTTAGAAATCCTTTGAATTGTAAACTGAGTTTTAACCAAGCAATAAATTTTTTAGTAACTGGCTTTCATCGTCTCTGGGTGCTGTTGGATTAAACAGAAGTTCTCAGACGTAAGGTTTTTTTTTGTGTAGCTTTAACAGTGGTGTGTTTAGTGTAATGCATACTAAACATATGCATATATGTGTGCCTTTCTCTTAGAACCCATATATTTTAATAAAGTTGAGGATAGTTTAAAAAAAATTTTTTTAATGCTGTTTTATTTTTTGAGAAAGAGGGACAGAGTGCAAGCAGGGGAGGGGCAGAGAGAGAAGGAGACACAGAATCTGAAGCAGGCTCCAGGCTCTGAGCTGTCAGCACAGAGCCCGACACAGGGCTCGAACACACGGACTGTGAGATCATACCCTGAGCCAAGGTCAGATGCTTAACCGACTGAGCCACCCAGGCGTCCCATGGATAGTTTTTAAAGATTGGCCTTGCATATCATGTGAAATAAATAATATCTTTTGTTTCCATTTTTGTAAAAAGCAAAGCTATTTAAATGTCAATTTATGACCCCCCCCCTAAATCTTTTAAGGTATTTTGCTTAATTGTAGTCTTTGATTCTATTTTGTTACAATTAAAGAGTACATGAAGGTATTACAGCTTATGATACTACATCCCCTTTGTTATATTTATTCATATTTTTACATTAGCATGTAAATATATCTCACCTAAAGACAAATCAAATTGAGAAGAAAAAACTTGCTAGCAGGAAACACAACTTGATTTAAGAACAGAATTTTAGGGGTGCCTGGGTGGCTCAGTTGGTTGAGCGTCCATCTTCAACTCAGGTCATGATCTCGTGGTTCATGAGTTCAAGCCCCACGTCAGGCTCTGTGCTGACAGCTTGGAGCCTGGAACCTACTTCAGATTCTGTGTCTCCCTTTCTCCGCCCCTCCCCTGCTCATGCTGTATCTGTCTCAAAAATGAATAAACACTAAAAAATTTAAAAAAAAAGAAAGAAAGAAAAGAACAGAATTTTACTGGGACACCTGAGTGTCTCAGTAAGTTGAGTGTCAGATTTCAACTCAGATCATGATCTCACGGTTCATGAGTTCAAGCCCCACATCAGGCTCTCTGCTGTCAGTACTATCAGTGCAGAGCCCTGGTTGGATCTTGTGTTTCTCTCTCTGCCCCTCCCCTGCTTGCACTCTTGCCAAAATAAGTAAATATTTTAAAAACCACAGAATTTTACAAAATTCCTTAATTATTAAGCATTAATAAATTACCCACAGGGAAACACTAAAGCTGAGGTAAAAAAAACCTACTAGCAATAGTTTTTCCATGCAGTAGCCAGAGAATTACATGGTAAATAGTGGTTAATACATGTGTATGTTTTGGGACAATTAAGTAAAGCTATCACAATTGCCCTATTTATTCATTGAATTCTCATTAGACTAACTGGAATTTTAGCAAATTAAATGAAATATTTCTTCTTTTAGAAGTATCTGTTAGTGAGCAATTCCTGTGTTCTCAAGACCTACCTCTAGAATTATGTTGGCCGGTATGGTAGCCACTAGCCACATTTGACTATTTTAATTTAAATAAGGTAAAATTTACAATTAAAATTTCAGTTCCTTAGTCACATAGCACTTCTCAAATGCCAGGTAGCCATGTGTGTCTAGTCATGTGCTGCTCATTGAACAGCGCAGATAAAGAACATCCCCATCAGTACAGAAAGTTCTGTTGGACAGTGGTGCTCAGGAAGAGTGTTTGTTTGCCCAGCATCCCTTTCAGTCATGTGATAACGGCCTGCCAGTTTGGGAAGAAGGGCTTTTCAGAGGAGCTTCTACAGGTCTGCACTGCCTCCGTGGTCCCTCAGCCCCCACTCATCGGCATGTATCTGAGCAGCGGCAAGAAGGCCAGCACATGGTTGGAGTAAGGTGAGGGAGGTGCAGAATAGTGCATGGTGACATTGAACAGTTAACAGCACGCTCCCTGACTTGGTTTCAGCGTCTACAGAAGCCCTCTCAGCCTTCAACATGCTTCTCCTACATGTTCGTGTGGCTTTCCCTCTTCACGTCTTTTAGTCCTTTGCTCACATTTTCTCGTCTCAGCAAGGCCTTCCTTGACTCCACCCTACGTAAAATTGCAGCCTTTTTCCCACCAGTGGTGCTCTCTATCCCTCTTATTTTCTTCCATCATGCTGATCACCATCTGACACACTCTACTGTATCTTTTACATGCTTGTTTGTTGGCTGTTTGCCTCCAGTAGGATATTGGCTCCACGAAGGAAAGGATTATTGTCTACTTTGCTCCCTGCTGTATTCCCAGAGCAAAGAACAATACCTGGTATACAGTAGATCTTCAATTATGATTTGTTGAATGAATGGGTGAATGAATGTATTCTGGAAAGGTAAGAAATAAGGTTTTCAATTTATTTCTAAGAAGACATTTAAAAATAGCACATAAAGAAGCTATTCTATTTATATGAAGCTACAATGAGAGATAGAGAAAGGATACGGGAGAAATATATTGAGGTAAATTTTGGTATATCTTTAATGATGTATAAATATATAGTCTGTATTAACATAGGTGGCTTTTTAAAAAACTGCATGGCTGGGGCGCCTGGGTGGCTCAGTAGGTTAAGCGTCCGACTTTGGCTCAGGTAATGATCTCGCGGTCCGTGAGTTTGAGCCCCACGTCAGGCTCTGTGCTGACAGCTCAGAGTCTGGAGCCTGTTTCGGATTCTGTGTCTCCCTCTCTCTGCCCCTCCCCCGTTCATGCTCTCTCTCTGTCTCAAAAATAAATAAACGTTAAAAAAAAAAATTTAAAAACTGCATGGCTTTCAAGTACAATTTCTTTTCTTTTTAATTAAAAAATTACTTTTCAAGTTTAATTTCTGACTTTTAAAATATTCCAGCATTGTATGGTCTCATGAATATTTAATGACTTCTTCTGTTCATACAAAAACACATACCAAATTCTTTGGACATATTTTTCTCAAAGCAGTATTGCTATTCTTTAATATCTATTAAGAATCTACAATATACTAGACTCTTTACTAAAAGAACATGCTGTATTTACTTAATTGCAATCACTATTTATAAACTAAGCCTTTGGCAGAAAAATGGGGACCATGATATTTATTTATTTTTGCCTTCTGTAGACACAGGTGATGGGAAGGAATAGTATTTGAAGTTGTTTTGTTTGCCAGTAGGGTACTGTCAGCAGCAGCCTGACCTACTCTCCACCTTATTGCCTCTTACTTCTCCTTTGGCCTGCAACCCCTGCCCAGATTCTAGGGCTGTGCCTTTTGGGAAAATGGCCATGTACTACAACCCCTTACCAGGAAAGCCTCAAGCCTAAGAGATATTACAGAGACATTTCTCCAGCTCTGTGGCTGATTGGTGCCCACACTCCCAGCCATCCTACTGAATGGTTGGTGTGGATCAGAGAAGGCTAAGGCAAGAACTAGTAATGACATTGGGAGAGAAGTTTCTGGACAACTGAAGCTCCCAGTGCGGAAAAGAACAGGTATAAAAGAGAATACAGGAAGCCAAATCACTAGTAGTGGCTTAACTCCAGTGCACTACACACCTTTAAATCTCCAATCACCATCAGATAACCCATGTTAAGCTCAGGTTGATGTATATCCTGTTTCATCTTTCCCTTTATTTGTGTGTATAAACATTCATTAAAAGATTTTGTTTTTATATATATAGAGAATTTGCAATTTGCTTTTTTTACTTGTAAGCATTGCATGGGCAACCTTGTAAGTGAATAGATGTAGCTCTAATTTGCTTTTTGCAAATTCAAACCTTGTTAGCAAATAGAGATAGCTCTAATTTCTTTATTTAAATGGGATCATAATTTTACACACATGAAACACATACTTTTCAAAAAAATTTATTATTTTTTTATTAATAACTTCTTTGCTCTCATTTTTCTATCTCTACCCCATAAGGCTCTTAAATTATCTGTCATGTATCCTTTTGTGCTTTTCTCCATATCTCTGTATCTCTAGCTAGCTAGCTGTTTAGATCGAGAACATTCACCTGGTATTTTGGAGTACCTCATTGAGAATGAGACAAAAGAAATTTAAACCTATAAGTAGTTTGTAAAGAAGAGAATAATCTTTAAGATAATTTATAACTAGATGCTTCCTTGTATAGTGGCCAGAATAGGCAAGAGTTAGGGAAAGCTAAGAGGGTCAGGGTAGGTACTCCTAGTCAGGACCTCTGGGAGGTGTGGAATTTAGGAAACCACTATGATCTGTTGGGATTGCAGAGTAATGATGCTGTTATTTTACTAAACAGCCTAACAAGGGCTCTTCTTTGTCAAAGCAGTCACATTGAAAGTCTCTTTTGAGATCGTTATTTCTCAAAACGTTTTGAATCTTTTCAAGCTAAGTTCAGGTAATGATAAGTACCACAAGGAAAATAAAGCGGAATAAGCAGAGTGTTTTGTGGGAGGGCTGGCACTTGAGTCCCTGGGTACCTCGAAGTTGCTTGAAGTCTCACAGAAGTCATTCCTCACTATTGGATCCTATATGCTGTGCCTTATAATTTATAGGTAATTTCTGAGATTTAAAAATTTGCTTTTCATAGTATTTTCTATTTAATTTCCATAATGCGGCTTTGATCCTTCTTCTCTCACATCTCATGTAAACTAGTTCAGGCCAAAATCTCATACTATTTGTTAACTACATTCTGTAGTAATTTTTTTAAGGAGGGTTTTTTTATCTCCCTGTTTTTCGTACATTCTTATGAAGCTGTCATAACCACTGAAAAGAAAAGCACTAGTTACTCTCAGTTTCAGAATTACCTCTAAGTATGTATACTAAGAGAATCTATTGGTGTGAAGGAAGAATTTTATGAAGAAGAGGTTTTTTTTGTTTATTTATTTATTTTGAGACAGACAGTGTGAGGAAGGGAGGGGCAGAGAGAGGGAGAGAGAGAGAATCCCAAGCAGGCTCTGTGCTGCCAGCACAGAGCCCAATGCAGGGCTCGAACCCGTGAAACAGCAAGATCATGACCTGAGCTGAAAACAAGAGTTGGAGGCCTAACCGACTGAGTCCTCCAGATGCTTATGAAGGGGAGTTCTTAATGTTTACCTCATCTTTCTCATTTATACCATTAGAACAACTCAGACTTCCATAAATAGAGTTGATATTGCAGATTTTGGAGATTTTAAAAAGAATAATGCTTTGAAATATTTTTAGTGTATAGTATTTTGTCCTTATTTCCAGTCTTGTTTTATGACAAAATTGTCATTTCTTGTGTGATTTTAGTGTCACATAACTGCTTTGGAAAAACATTTCATTACATAGTTACTTATCATTTATTATCACTTACAAATGTAACTCATTTCATTCAAAGATTTCCCTTTGAGACTCTTCCAGCCAAAACAGTTGTTTTTAGTCTTGTTTTTTAATTTTTGTGATATACCACTTTAGCTATCAACCTTGGGGATAATGTATGGAGAGCTTTTTGAGATTTGGATTTCTCTGTACTCTTTGAGTGTCATTTATCTTTTTCATAGTGATGCCATCAGAACTTTCATGAGTTAAACATGACTTCCAGTGGCCAACACTGTGCTTGTAGTCCAGGTTCATGCCTTCCTCCAGGTGTCTTCTCCCTTCTTTCCACAAAGACTGGTCATTTAACAGTGATTCACAGCTTTTAGCGAATATCAGTTCAAGTTAAAGCGGCAAAACATTGACTATATGGGGGAGCAAAGTACATTATAGAGGGAAAAGCGGTATTTTAAAACAATTTTTAAAAAGCAAATTATTTAGAAAAAGTTTCTAATATCTTACTTTGAGAAAAAATGCTGTATCTCTGAAAAAAAAAAAAAACGTAAAGAGCATTGTTAAAAATTCAAATACAGAGTTTTATGTCTTCATTAGGTCTAATACCGGGAGTCTAAAATGATGTGGACAACTGAATGTCTGCTGCATACTTCTGTAGCTCATTTTGTAAATGACACCTGAGACATGAATTACATTATATATTACTTGGGTCTTTCTCTCTATCAGTCCCGAATTTCCTAAGGATTCTGTACCTCGTTTTTCTTATTCATGAAATGAAAGCATGATCCGTATCTTGTCAGACTATTTTGAGAATTATATTAGGTAATATATATAAAGTACCCAGAATAGGACTTGGACATAACAGGTTCTTAATAACTATTGGTCTTCTTCTTCCTTTTTCTCTTTAGCTCCTAGTCAACCGTTTTTGTAGAATGGTAAAGTTAGATCTCAGGATGCTATTGAACTCTGACTGTCAAGGTGTCACGATTTTAACGAATTCCTTGGTGACTGAAGGTATGGCTTAAAAAGATGAGAATGTAGATCTCTAGATCCCTAGAGATCCCTGTTACAGCCAGTCATTCAACGTATGAAAATACAGTCACCATCAATTATAAGAATGTTATATACCCACTGGTTAGCGTGCCTGAGTAGATACATGAAGTATGATTACCTTTTTAAATAAACACTAGAGAGAAAACATGTGACATACAGATTGTCCTGTAGTGTTTGAAACATACATATTTCTCAAAGTTTACTTTTCAAAAGACTCAAAGCACAAATAACCATCAAAACTGTGCAAAATTACTTGCAGGCCCTGAAGTTAAGTTCTAATTTGTCAATTATTTTAATGAAAGCTGAAAGGTTTTACTTACAGTGCTTTTGGAAAATGTCATATACTGTTGGAAGCAACATTTTTCAAATGAGAAAATAACTGGCTTTTGAAAAAAGTTAAAAGATTTTCTTTTAAAAGAAATGATTATTGTCCTTGTTTTTTGAGGTCAGGAATAACAGAGCAATTGAATTTAAGACTTTCAGTTAACCAGGATAAATTAAATACATTCAGCTCTGCTCCCTCTTGAAACCCCACTAAAATGACAGAAAAGGCATTTGTAAAAGCATAAACCCTCATGGACCAAAAGAATTAGGGGGGAAATGACAGCAGAAAAGAGAACTCAAGACACTTTTGGAAGCTGGAAACAGATTCATGAATGGTAACTGACTTAGCCAACAAGAGAAAGCTGAAACCTTAGCCGTGGTGGGAGAAGCCTATAAAAGACAAACTGATTTAACCTGTGGTTCCCTTCTCTCTCGTGTGCAACCAGATCACTGTTCTTCCCTTTCTTCCCCTCACCCCGACAGAATGCTAAAGAATTACTTTTGGAGGGGGGTGGTTGTTAGACTACTATTCCAGGTAAAGCTGAGATAAGGGGAATATCTTCATATAGAGCTATGTTTCTCCTCCCTCCCCCCATGATTACTTTAATAGCAATTACTGAGTACTTCCTGTGGGGTAGATGGTATTTTAAACCCTCTACATGTAATATTCCATTTAATCCTTATAGCATTCCTGTGATATAAGTATTGTTACTATCATCACTTTGCAGATTCGAGGAAACAAGACACAAAGAGATTAAGTTGCCTACCAAGATTACAGTTAGTAAGTGGCAGAACTGAGATTTCATCCCAGGCAGTTGATTCAAGAACCTGTACCAGTGGTAGGGATTTGATAAGTATTTGCTGAATTAAATTTCAAGGGTTTAATTTACTTATACCCTGGATATGTAAATTTTATTCTAAACATCCTTGCTTTCACACTCTAATTTTGAAATGTACATCTTGCGCAGTATCCTGAAAAAGGCAAAACTGATACCCTGCCTTGATGAATAGACATTAACATACAGAAGGAAGAAAATGTATTTGTTTTGTTTTTGTTTTTTGTTTTTTATTTTTAAAATTTTAATTCAAGTTAGTTAACACACAGTGTAGTGTTGGTTTAAGGAGTAGAATGTAGTGATTTATCACTTACATATAACACCCAGTATTTATCCCAACAAGTGCCCTCATTAATGCCCGTCACCCATTTAGCCCATCCTCTCTCCCACCTCCTTTCCAGCAACCCTCAGTCTTTTCTCTGTATTGAATAGTCTCTTATGGTTTGCCTCCCTCTCTGATTTTATCTTATTTTTCCTTCCCTTCCCCTATGTTCATCTGTTTTGTTTCTTAAATTCCACATATAAGTGAAATCATATGGTATTTGTCTTTCTCTAACTGACTTATTTTGCTTAGCATAATATACTCTAGTTCTATCCATGTTGTTGCAAATGGCAAGATTTCATTCTTTTAAAAATTTTTTTTAAATGTTTATTTATTTTTGAGAGCAAGAGCGAGAGAGAGAGAGAGAAAGCTGTCAGCACATAGCCCAATATGGGGCACGAACTCATGAACTGTGAGATCGTGATCTGAGCTAAAGTCAGAAACTTAACTGACTAAGCCACGCAGGCACCCCAAGATTTCATTCTTTTTGATTGCCAAGTGATATTCCATTGTATGTATGTGTGTACATCTTTGTCCATCAGAAAGAAGAAAATGTAACTGATGAAAACAATGTATGAAAAAATTCTTAGGTTTAGATGATCATATACTGATCAAAGTTGCCCAGGGAAGCCGGAAGAAAAATTAAAGTTAAATTAACATAAGCATTTTTCTTATAAAGATTATAAATATTCTTAAGACATTTTAACTTAAACTAAGAGAATTAGAATTTAAACTAGAAGAATTAGAATTTTCTCCTAAATGTGGTAGGAGTAAAAACAAATATTAATATTTGTGGATATATATTGATCATTAGGACAGAAAAAAATGGAAATTGGTCAGGAACCAGAAACCTCTAGTTTAAAATATGTGAATAAGAGCTGCTGTTATGGGGTCAAATATATAAATATTATAACTAAGCAGTTAGTATAACCTTACATTTTCATTACTCTGAACAAATAGACCAGATGGGCTATACAGATTCAAGAGAATAATGTAGTTTTTGTCACTATCTGGTGACTTGAATTTAATCAGAATAGTAAACTGAAAATAATTATGAAATATCTGTCAAAAAGTAAGGCATTTTTATCTGCATGGCAGGTAATCATGATTAGAGGCAGTTATTTTGTAACTCTTTTCAATTTCATTAGACGTCTATCTAACACACAGTTCATGATTTCCTCAGAAAACCTGGTACCAAGCTTTGCCCTATTTAATGGTTCCCAAAGAAAGTTAATTTGGCTGTTTTTTTCCTGATTATAAAAGTAATCTATAGTTATTTGTAAAAATACCCACAATGGAAACTCATATGAAGAAAATGAGTTACCTGTAACCACTCCACGCAGAGATGAACATTTCTAGATTCTTTTCTGCACTCACATGGAAGGTGTGTGTGCCTTGCATGTGTTTGTTATGGCGAATTGGGTTTTTTAGTAGTCCTAATAATTAGCACCCTTCTTCCCTACATGAGTTTTACACAAATTAAGAAATAAGACTGATCACCAGAGCATGACAGATGAAGGCCCAGAATCCACCTTTGTTATAGAGGATGGAGGAGGATAACAGCCTGGAGTGTCTGCTAACTCCTAGAATTGGACAGAATTGCCCACCCAGTCTCATCCACACTGAAGTGAGCCAGGCTAGCCCCAGGACGACTCTGGGCATGGAAAAGCAGAGGAGAATTACTCCTTAAGGTCAGCTTGGACCCAAGAAGGAAAAGCAAAGAGCCAAGCCAAGCATTGTCAATTAATTTTTCCCACGATCACAGGTCAGATTAATGCACAAGCTTCCTTTCTAGGGAAGAGTGAATAAGAGTCGGGGGGAGGTTTGGGGTGGGAGGCTGTCAAGTTAAAAGGGCCTTGCAAGCTATGTAAAGGTGCTTGAATACTCCTCTCGGTAACTATCCAGTAGATGGATTTTGGGAATGACATGATCCACGTTGTATTTTTAAAAGAATCACTCTGGCTACTTTCTAAAAATTCAAGCATAATTCATATACAGTGTTACACTAGTTTCAGCGTAACAGCAGTCCTATACATTACTCAGTGCTCACCACGATAGGTATAGTTACCATCTGTCACCAAACAGTGTTATTGACTATATTCCCTATGCTGTACTTTTCATCTCCGTGACTTATTTATTTTATAACTGGAAATTTGTACCTGTTAATATCCTTTATACCCTTCTGTTTGACCCATCCTTCCTCCACCCTCTTCCCTCTGGCAATCACTCAGGCCATTTTGCATGGACAATAACCATAAGGGGAGAAAGGTAGAAGTGAGGGGACTGTTTGAGGCTGGATGTTGCAGAGGTCCAGATAATTTCCTGGACCACGGTGGTAGTGGTAGGTAGAGGTAATGTTTGGATTTTGGAGATTTTTTTGAAGCTAGATTGACAAATGGGTAAAATTTAATGTAAAGGTAATTTTTTTCACAATATTTTAAATTATACCTTTTTAAAGAGTTGTGTACTATGTTAGAAAGAAAACCACAGGCCCAAAACGGTGTCACTTAGGTTAAGGCTCCAAGTCAGTAAACCCAGACTTAATACCTAACCTAATTCTAGTTTCAGGCCCCCGAGAATGTAACCTTAAACCAGTCAACAAGGAAATTTTCTCGTCAGCTCCAGGAAGACTACTGATAGACCCCTCTTGTTACCCTTAGGAGGGCAACCTTGCCTAAAACAGTGGATTGTTTGCTAATAATTTTTTTTCTGTTCCCTCTCTACCTTTACAAACCTTTTCCGTAGCCCTTTCGAGCTCCCCTCTACTTGCTTGATGGGATGCTGCCCAATTCGTGCATTGATTAATAAAGCCAATTAGAGCTTTAAAGTTTGCTTGGTTGAATTTTTGTTATTTAACAACTGGTATAATAATAGAGAATTTAATTTGAGAAACGACTCAATAAAACACATTTGGTCGTTCATTTTCATGGTTTCTGAGTTTCTAATGGTAAGTAGGCTGCTTGGGGTTGAGAATTTGGATTACATGAAAATCTGTTCTGATTTTGTATTATTTTAGCTAATTTTGAACAGTTTGTTTTACCTTTATTATTGTTGTATATCGGTTGGCAATTTGGAGTAAATGCTCCCTAATTCTTAAAAAAAAAAAAAAAAAAGGAATTTTTCGCATCTTTTGTAGCATGGGTAAAGTCCTTTGCAGTTGTCCAGGTAGGCTATTATGTCATTTAAAATGGTGGCTCTCTGCAGGAGGACTAGAGTCTCTAGAAAGCCTATATAAGGGATGCCTCCTCTGTGAGAGAGATTTCCTGAGCTGTGTTTCTCAGCTTCAGGACAGCTTTGATTTATTTTGTAAGCTGAAGAGGCCAAACATTACTGTTTTAATCATTATAAACAAAATAGTAAATGCTAAATGTTCACTCAATAGAGCCACTAGTAGGGGTTTTATATACAGAAAGTAATGTCTGAGCCAAAAATGTGAAAGAGTTCTCTGAGCTGTGTGCATTCTCTTTTAACCTACTCTTTGATTCATTGCAACTGGAGAAGGGATGCAGCCAGCAATGATTTGAGCTCTGAAACTCTTGCTGCTACAGCAAACCTCTCTGTTCTGTGCGGTTTTTTGTTTTGTTTTGTTTTGTTTGTTTTTTAATTTCCTTCTTCTACTAATTATACAAGCCTTAATAATTTGCCACATTTCATAAAACTCAGAAACTTATTTTTATATATGATACTCAAATTACAGAATTTCAAAATTCTGTTAAACCTCAACAATTCAGAATATTTAAAGTATTTATAAGTTTTGTTTCTTATCAGAGTTTTTGTGTCTTTTATTAGCTGTCTTCTACAAAATAATGCAAGGATCAAATATGAATTCAGAAGTATTTTTAAAGTTATTGCCCCAATTTATTTATAGTTAGTTATATAAAGAATGATTCTCTGAAATCTTGCCATTTGCAACTATGTGGATGTAACTAGAGGGTATTATGCTAAGTGAAATTAGTCACTCAGACAAAGGCAAATATCATATGACTTCACTCATATGAGGACTTTAAGATATAAAACAGATGAACATAGGGAAAGGGAAGCAAAAGTAATATAAAAACAGGGAGGAGGACAAAACATAAGAGACTCTTTTTTTTTTCAATATATGAAGTTTATTGTCAAATTGGTTTCCATACAACACCCAGTGCTCATCCCAAAAGGTGCCCTCCTCAATACCCATCACCCACCCTCCCCTCCCTCCCACCCCCCATCAACCCTCTGTTTGTTCTCCATATTTAAGAGTCTCTTATGAGACTCTTAAAAACGGAGAACAAACTGAGGGTTATGGGAGGGGTTGTGGGAGGGGGGATGGGCTAAATGGGTAAGGGGCACTAAGGAATCTACTCCCGAAATCATCGTTGCACTATATGCTAACTAACTTGGATGTAAAGTAAAAAATAAATTAATTAAAAATAAAAATAAAAAAAAAAGAATGATTCTCACAGCTGTCTGATAAAGAACTTTACTTTTTGCTGTAAAAGTTTTACTCTGGGTGGAAGCCACTGATGCTCATGGGGTAGGTGGTTACGGAAACAATTGCTGTGTACATCATGTAATAACCCTGTGTTATTCCAAAATCCAGTTCTTATGCTGTCTGAATCTGATCATGTAACACAGAAGGAACTTACATGTCTTATAAAACTTTTTTTTTTGCCCACAGTAAATTACATTTTCGTTGTGACTGGCTATTCATATATCTTTGCACAGACTGATACACACCCATATGTATGTACACACACCCGTACAACTGAAATAGAAGTTTGTCATAACAGTTCCTTATCTTGCAATGTACAGTGCACTCCAGCATCTTTCATTTCACTTATTTCATTTTTTAAAAGTACTGGTTATAATCTGTTAAATTGATTTTATAAACCACTAATGAGTTAGAATGCAGAGTTTGCAAAAACACTTTTAAAGCATGTCCCAAATACAACTTGATCTTTACAACGACCTTGTGAGGTAGGCAAGGCTCATATCAAGCCTTTCAAAACATATTTAAAACCTGCATTTAAAAAACAGAAGCTCTGACTGATGAAGAAATGGTTTGGGTCACTGAGTGACCAGAGGGCATCATGAACACAGAAGTCACTTGAATGGGGAGGGAGAGGGGAAGGGAAGCTGCCGAGATTTAGAACAAGAGGAGGATGGATGCGATCAATGCTTTCCCTGCCTTAGGAGTTTTGCCTAAACCCTCGAAGACATCTGGGATGCCACCAGAAATCACCAGAGGTTAGAATGTACTAGGTTGCCGGTGTCTTAAAAAGCTACCAAAATTAGTTTGTCCAGGGCTCTACCTTTGAGATTCCTATAGTTTACCCCCAGAAATCCCATCTGTACTAATCTATTCCAGTTTCACGAAGTCTTTTTCCCAAACTTTGTTTGCAGACTGCTCTCATAATTTTTTCCATCTAGCTACACCATCTTGTTGTTTACTTAATTTTAAAACATTGATTTAGTAAAAAATTTAAAACATTGATTTATTTACTCAATTTATTTTTAAATTTATTTAAAAAATTTTTTTAATGTTTTTATTTATTTTTGAAGGAGGGAGAGAGAGCATGAGTGGGGGAGGAGCAGAGAGAAAGGGAAACAAAGAATTCGAAGCAGACTCCAGGCTCTGAGCTGTCAGCACAGAGCCCGATGCAGGGCTCGAACCCACAAACTGTGAGATCATGACCTGAGCCGAAGCTGGACACTCAACCAACTGAGCCATCCAGGTGCCCCTTAAATTTTTTTTTTTTTTAAATGTTTATTTATTTCTGAGACAGAAAGACAGAGCATGAGTAGGGGAGGGGCAGAGAGAAAGGGAGACACAGAATCTGAAGCAGGCTCCAGGCTCTGAGCTGTCAGCACAGAGCCCGACGCGGGGCTCAAACTCACGAACCGTGAGATCATGACCTAAGCCGAAATCAGTAGCTCTACCAACTGAGCCACCCAGGCGCCCCTGTTTACTCAATTTATTTTTAAATTGAGGTAAAATGCACATAGCATCCGCTTAACCATTTTATTTTTCATTTTAAAATGTATCATTTAGGGACACACCAGTGGCTCAGTCAGTTCCGCATCTGACTTCAGCTCAGATCATGATCGTGCAGTTTGAGGGTTTGAGCCCCGCATCGGGCTCTGTGCTGACAGCTCAGAGCCTGAAGCCTGCTTCAGATTCTGTGTCTCCTCTCTCTGCCGCTCCCCTGCTTGTGCTGTCTCTCTCTCTCTCAAAAACAGATAAAAACATTTAAAAAGTACTTTTTTCATCATGCTATAAAAACACCCAGTGTTCATTAAGTAATCCCTCCCCATTCCCTGTTTCCTAAAGGAAATATTATAATACCACCATAAATAAAAAGCCAGTGTTGCTGTTAATAGAACATAGCAGTTATTAGAATTGCATTAAAAATAGAACAATCATAAATCCTAGCTAGATACAATTGTCAGCCAAGGCTCTATGTCTGAATTTTTTTCTGTATTAAAGAGATAATTAGTGTTATGGAGGTATAAAGACAAATTAGTGCTAAATCAAGACTTTTTGCTGGGAATTGAGGGAGAGTATTTTTTTTTTTTAAGTTTATTTATTTTGAGAGAGAGAGAGAGAGAGAGGGCAAGTACAAGCAGGGAAGGGGCAGAGAAAGAGAGGGAAAGAGAGAATCCCAAGCAGGCTCCCCTCTGTTAGCATGGAGCCTGACACAGGGCTGCATCCTACAAACCCGTGAGATCATGACCTGAGTCGAAATCAAGAGTTGGACGCTTAACCGGCTGAGCCACCCAGGCGCCCCTGAAGGAGAATTTTAAAAACAGAATTTTCTCACTATGAGATTCACTTCTATTTAATGCTATTCCCTTGTACCATGTAAAATTTGTCTCACTATAGCTGAATTTGTCCGCCCCTTACTGCAGTTCTCTCATTCACTTTATTTTTAAAGGGATTCTTTATTACTCCCAGAATTTTCTGTAACTGTGAAACCCTGGAATTCAGAATAGTTTCTACCAAGTATGGTGTTGCAGTCTTCATCATTATCCTTGCTCATATAAAATCAAGTATATGGGGCGCCTGGGTGGCTCAGTCGGTTAAGCGGCTGACTTCGGCTCAGGTCATGATTTCGCGGTCCATGAATTCGAGCCCCGTGTCGGGCTCTGTGCTGACAGCTCAGAGCCTGGAGCCTGTTTCAGATTCTCTGTGTCTCCCTCTCTCTGACCCTCCCCCGTTCACGCTCTGTCTCTCTCTGTCTCAAAAATGTTAAAAAAATCAAATCAAATCAAATCAAATCAAGTATTTACCGAACAGTGAATTAGATGCTTTGGGAGTTAAAAAAATTTTTTTTAAAAATTTAATGTTTATTTACTTTTGAAGGAGAGAGAGACAGAGTGTGAGTGGGGCAGGGGCAGAGAGAGGGGGAGACACAGAATCCGAAGCAGGCTCCAGGCCCTGAGCCACCAGCACAGAGCCTGACGTGGGGCTCGAACCCACAAACCGCGAGATCATGACCTGAGCTGAAGTCGGACGCTCAACCGACTGAGCCACTCAGGTGCCCCAGCTTTGGGAGTTTTAAAGAAAAGAGACAGAAACGACACAGATACTACTCTGAAATGATATAAATCTTTGTTGTAAAAATCTATGCACAATTTACACTTAGAAAATAAAATTGATAATAGTAGACAAGTGGATTGAGCGTGTTCTAAAAGTTTACTGCTTTCAATTGTTTGGAGCTTGTATACTTTTTCATAAAAACAGTGTTACTCTTAGCTATTTTGGGGAATATTCTAGATTAACCCAAAAGAACTTATCTTTCTGTGCTCTTCTTTAAGCTCTCCAGAGGTGGGTCTGGTAGGATAAAGTACTTTGTCTCCCAAACTTCAGTTTACTCATCTGACTAATAAACTTCTTCTTCATCTGTTTACATGGATCCCTGAGATAACCTTTGTGAAAGTACAAAGCACAGTACCTGGTCCTCAGTTGAAGGTCAAGAAGCGTGTATTCTTTTGTTTAGTCACTCATATTCATAGTCTTGTTAACATGTTACAGGATTACATCAAGACTATTTGCCCAAAGAAATCAATTAGCTTTGTTCTGGTATGACCTATAGAATTTTACCAGAGAATTCACCTCCTTTTCACTGCTACCTACTTCAATACTAGTAATTGTGGTGATGGTAGTGATAGTAATAATAGTAATAACTATTATTATTAGAATAGGAACTAACATTGTTCACCTACTGTGTAACCAGGAATTTTTATATCCTTTCAATCTATTTGCTTGTTATACAGCTTCTGAGGTTAATATTGGTATCTCCATTTTAAGGAAGAGTTAACGGAGACTGAGTAATTTATCTAAGGTCTTTGACTCCAGGCAGTCTGGCTCCAGAGTCTATACTTCTGACCACAATCTCTTGGGTCTCTGAGAATGGGAACCTCTTCATCTACACCAACTGAAGGGGCCTCTTTTCTCCTCTATATGTTGTTCAAAAGCCAGGAAATGCACGTTATCAAGGGTAAAATTGCCTGATTGAGGATCTGGTTCACATAAGAAAAGATCCGACTTCTGTCTGCCTAGAAAGGGCCAGCAGGGCTGGGTGAGTGGGAAGTGGATCCAGGAGAGAATGAAGGAGTAGGGGGGATGAAGGGAATTCCTGGGCCCTTCTATCACAGTTAATGGGGATCAAAATGGAATAGTTGAAAGAGGAAAAGAACTCAGTTTAGACTCTAGTAATGAGGCAAGGAGTGACTACCAGAGTCTTTCCTCATAGCTGTATTTCCAAATGCTGTCATCTAAACTGACTGCATTAGAAGTACTTCTTTATATCTGTTTCCTTTAGTAAAGATAATGTGTGGAGTCCACATACATTAAAGGAAATAATTCACTTGGTACTATATTTATGCCTTCTGTATTTTATTACTGAGATAGTGAATTAAGATTATAGAAGTGGCATAAAATTAGAACATTTTGCTAACTTTAAATGGCCATAACTTAGATGGAATTCTTTGTCATTGACTAGATCTAGTAGCCAGATGACATTTTGCCATTTTATTTTTAAACCTAGGAAGATTTGCCTATAAAGCATTTAGTAGCAGAGCAGACTTTCCAAATGCTATGAGTTAAAACATATGGAGATGCTAAAGATACTTGCATGGGGCTTGAATGTTTTCCCACACATAAAATGTGTATCTCAAGGAGGGACAAATATTTTAGACAATGAAATACTAGTTAGAAGTTACAGCAAAGTGCATGATAGTTATTATTTTTCATATAGATAAATTAAAAGTACTTTTTATAGATATGATAAGCCAAAATAAAAAAAAATTCTATATCGTGACCCTAAATCCACATTCTTAGAAAGTGACCCTCCTGTATAAACCTGAAACTGATATAGTTGTGTCTGTGTGAGTGTGTTTGAATTTGGTACTGATTGCTTGTTTGTATGGGGCTTTCCCATTGAAAAAGAAAGACTTGGACCAAGTACTTCTATTTTATCTTACAGGAGACTATTTTTCAAGATCTTAAAAACCAATACAGGGGCACCTGGATGGCTCAGTCGGTTAAGCGGCCGACTTCAGCTCAGGTCATGATCTCGCGGTCCGTGAGTTCGAGCCCCACGTCGGGCTCTGTGCTGACAGCTCAGAGCCTGGAGCCTGTTTCAGATTCTGTGTCTCCCTCTCTCTCTGACCCTCCCCTGTTCATGCTCTGTCTCTCTCTGTCTCAAAAATAAATAAATAAATGTTTTTAAAAAAAAAAAAACCAATACATATTCTGTTTTAATTAGCTAAGAAGACTTTGTTAGGCTTCAATTTCTGTATTCTTTTACAGAAAAAGTGGGTACATTGAATATGCCTTTTTTTTTTTTTTTTTTTTTTTAATTTAGAGAGAGAGGGAGCAAGAGCATGAGCAGGGGAGGGGCAGAAGGAAAGGGAGAGAGAATCTTAAGCAGGTTCTGTGCTCAGCCTGGAGCCTGATGGGGGGACTCCATCTCACGACTATGAGATCATGACCTGAGCCGAAATTAAGAGTCAGTTGCTAAACTGACTGAGTCACCCAGCTGTCCCAAATATACTTTTTCAAACAAATTCTGTCCTTACCCCAAACAGTGATTTGCCATGCCCCTCCTGGTGGCATTGGGATGGAGTGAGATTGAAAGGGAGGCCTATTTTTTTTTCCCTTTTAGTAAATGCTTGTATGCAAGAGAGATGCATGATCAGATTTTTTTTTTTAATGTTTATTTATTTTTGAGAGAGAGAGGGAGGGCATGAGCAGGAGAGGGGCAGAGAGAGAGACACACACACAGAATCAGAAGCAGGCTCCAGGCTCTGAGCTGTCAGCACAGAGCCCGACATGCGTCTTGGGGACTCAAACTCATTAACTGTGAGATCATGACCTAAGCCGAAGTCGGACGCTCAACCAACTGAGCCACCCAGGCGCCCCATAAGACTTGTTTTCGAAGAATCACTTTGTTGTCTATGTGGTAGATAAATCAGAGGAAATTAAACCAGGAGGCAGGGAGGTCAGTTAAGAAGTGCCAGGTGAGTCCAGGCCCTATGAGAGGTGAGAATGGAGATCAATTCAGAGAAGTGGATTAGAGAGATATTTAGGATGTAGGACAGACACATAAAATTGGTAAATATTTGCATATGAGGAATGAAGGATGAGTTAGTGACCAGGGTGAGTAGCTAGGGCCCAGACCACCCATCAAGGCAGGGAGATTTGTCTGCAGAAGAGAGTGCTATAAGGAGTTGAGTTTGAGACATGTTAAGTGACAGAATCCTCAGTTACATATCCAGCTTAGTGGAATAAATGAATGAATGAATTAATTTACTAATTCTTGGGGCTTGTATCCATGGCCATTACTGTCTTGCCTGATTTTGACTGAAAAGTGCCCTAACTTTTTGGCTTAGGAGTGGACTTCTATTTCCGAAACCTCACTGAGATCAGATTCTTTCCTCCATGATCTCCCAGCCTAATTTCCTTGTTTCTGCTGAATTTCCATGCCTTGACCCTATGCCTTCTGTACCTGTCCACCACTTTGCTTAGGATCTCTGTCTTGTGTTTAACTATGATCCTTCCCAACTCCCTCCCTATCTTACTCAACTTTGGATCAAAATCCCTTCTGGACGCATATATTATTAAGAGAGATGGCTCAATGAGCCTTACAAGAGATGAATTTTCTCAGTGTCCCTGTGCACTAAGTGTTTTAATTTTTTTAATTAAAAAATTTTTTAAATATTTTATTAATTTTTGAGAGAGAAAAACAGAGCATGAGTGGGGGAGGGGCAGAGAGAGAGAAAGACACAGAATCTGAAGCAGGCTCCAGTCTCTGAACTGTCTGCCCAGAGCCCGACACGGGGCTCAAAGTCACGATGTGAGATCATGACCTGAGTCGAAGTTGGACGCTCAACTGACTGAACCACCCAGGCGCTGCCCCCCTGCTGCCCCTGTGCACTAATTTTGATAGGGGCAGGAGAGAACACACTGTTGTAGAGCAGAGGAAGACTACTGTGCTGGGTCTTGCTTCAAAACTGTTCACAGTAAACCACTCAACCCCTCCAATGCCTTGGCCTCCTTATCTATAAAATGAACAGGTTAGGCTAGAGGACTTTTATTTTATTTATTTTTAAATGTTTACTTATTTATTTTGAGAGAGAGTGTGTGCGCGAGTGAAGGTGTGTGTTAGTGAGAGGGGAGGCAGAGAGAGAGGGAGAGAGAGAATCCTAAGCGGGCTCTGTGCTGTCAGTGCAGAGCACGACACGGGGCTCAATTTCATGAGCTATGAGATCATGACCTGAGCTGAAATCAAGAGTTGGATGCTTAACGGCCTGAGCCACCCAGGCACCCCTAGGCTTAAGGACCTTGAAAGCTCCATCTCCAGTTGTACGGGTCCTGGGTGGCTCAGTCGGTTAAACGTCTGACTTCAGCTCAGGTCATGATCTCGCAGTTTGTGAGTTCGAGCCCCGCGTCGGGCTCTGTGCTGACAGTTCAGAGCCTGGAGGCTGCTTCTGATTCTGTGTCTCCCTCTCTCTCTGCCCCTCCTCCACTCGTGCTCTGTCTCTCTCTTTAAAAAATAAATAAACATTAAAAAAAAAAAAAACCTTAAAAACTCCATCCCCAGTTGTAAAAATTCATCACAAAATCTACATCTGTAATATTTTACTCCTTAGCATTGGATTTGATAGAACTGTGTATCAAATCAAGTGTGTTTTAAAGACTAGATAAATTAAATCTTTTGTTATAGAAGTTAAATGGAAAAATAATCTCAATGAGAATAATTTCAGTAAAATTTCAGTAAAAATAAATCCAGTAAAATACTTTATTTCTGCTCTGAAGAACATTGATAAATGAATTAAATTAGCCTAATGACACTAATTCTAAAATATATTTTCTCAATGATATTAATAAAGTGGGGATAATTTGCTTAAGATATATTTGAAAAAATGATGGAGGCATTTCAAAAGGACCTGAAGGAGCTACTAATGGCCAAATCTGGGGCAAGTCTATGAACTATAACCCTTAGTTATATATGTATAATTATATATATATATATATATATATATATATATATATATATACCTATACACACATAAGATCTCTTTCTTACAATAGAATTCCAATTAATAAATGCAGAAGGAATGATAGATCAGTATGAGGAAAACATCACAGTAATAATTACTACAAACAGGAATCATCGATGGATGCCAAAATTAATAGGCAAAAGTTTTTACACAGTCTTAAGGGTATTTACATAGTTTTAGAGTATTTTTTGGCAAGATACTTATCACAACCACAAAGAGAAAAATAGCAACTTATACTGGAAAAATCTGACAGACACCACCTTAACCAAGTGATTAAACATAACATCACCTGTAATAAGACATTGACATGTATAACTCCTGGTATGAAGCATGAGAAGGTACACTGCTTTTGTGTTCTCGCCAAAAATTTATAACTTCATTCTGATAATGAGAAAACATCAGACAAATCCAAATTGAGAGACAGTCTGCAAAGTAACTGTTCAGTACTCTTCACAAGAATCAAAATAAACTGTCATAGATTGGAGGAGACTAAGGGGACATGACAGCTAAATGAAATGAGGGGTCCTGGATTCAGTCTGGACCAGAAAAAAGATACAGTGGGAAAGCCGGTGAAATTGGGAATAAGGTGGGTAGATGAGTTCATGGTATTCTGTCAGTGTTAATTTCTTGCTTTTTATTTTTTATGAAAACAATTTTGTGTAAAGTTTATTTTAACAGAGAGAGAGAGAGAACAAGTTGGGGAGGGGAAGGGAGAGAAGGAGAGAGAGAATCCCAAGCAGGCTCTACACTGTCAGCACAGAGCCCAGTGTGGGGCTTGAACTCATGAACTGGGAGAGCATGACCTGAACCGAAACCAAATCAGTCACTTATCCGACTAAGCCACCCAGGCACCCCAATTTCTTGCTTTTTAAATAATTGTACCATGGTTAACATTAAGGAAGCTGGGTAAAAGGTATGTGGGAACTCCTTGTAATATTTTTGTTATTTTTCTGTAAATTAGAATTATTTTAAAATAATGAATTTAAAACTTGTATTTTAATCTTAAAAATGATTTTGAAACAGCCTTGGTGTCAACATGGCAAGGTCAGGTCCACTCATGCAGCTCTTCCTTTCCTCATATACTAAAGGCTCAAAGTGCCAAGGTTAGTAGATTTAAAAATTTTGGAAGAGGTAATTTTAGGACAGCAGGAAGTTCTATTTAATAAATGGAAAGGTAACTTTTGGGTCTTTGCCATCCCTGAGGATTTGTAAGGTTAAAATAAGAATATGTTCAAGAAGCGTATGTGCATATAAATGACTTACCTTTTGAGGGTGGCCCTTTGGAGGGCAGTCAGGTCTCTTGATACCATTGAATGCGTTGTGGATCACATTTTAGTGGGAAGTAGATCACAGCTCCCACACCAAAAGTGCCAAAAGCCAAAAATGCCAAATGCTGCCTTTCTCAGCCTTGTTTGTGTTTCTCCAATAAATTAAATTCACCCACTCTGGGCTTTGATTCAGGAGCCTAGTAACAGGGGAGAATTCATTCCGTGTGGGGGCAGGAGTAGAGGCAGTAATTTTCAGGGGTAGCAATGATGCTGATGATGTCACATCCAACATTGTAAAGTGGCAAGTCCTCTAGATTTGCTGTGAGTCCTGAATGTGGCTGGCATCCTGGCTGTGCCAAACCTGTTTTGTTCCCACACATCTTCTGAACCTGGTTCTGTAGTCTCCCCAGCAATTGTAGGATGTGTTTTCTCTTATTTCAGTACATTCATTTTTCTGTACAGTTGAGAACTCTGGTAATGTACAGATCTACTAATGTTTAGATGTTAGCCAAAATACAGATAAAGCCCTTTAGCATATGACTTTAATGGATTTAATAACTTTTCCCTGTGATTAATAGAGCTATCTGGAACTTTAAACTGCCTCTATCTTTCTCATCTTGTCTATTAGGACACTATAATGAGTTTATATTGTAAGAGTTGTTCTGAGGCATGTATATTTCAGCACTTCAAGACTTAATATGCTTTTATATGTATTATATTGATCTATTAAGTTGAGTTTGAGAGTTATTATAATGTAATGGTTAACAGTGTAGTCTTTGGAGATTTGCCTAGATTCAAATCCAGGCTCTGCCACTCATTATCTGAACAGTTTCTCTACTTATAACATGGAGATAATAACAGCCAACTCCCCTCCCTCCCTTATTAGGAGGGCTAAATGAGCTTGTGTGTGTATTATATTAGCTATTGCTAACTGCTGTCATTTTGATTCTCATTTCAGCTCAGAAGTTTATTTTTGTTTCTTTTTCTGATTGATTTTAGTATGTCAAGTCCTTAAATGTATTGTCTGCAGTAGTTTTCTCTTTGTGAACCTCTGTAATATGTGTCTTACAAGAGGAAGTTCACACTGATGCTAAGATCTAAGATCAGATTTTGTGAATTGATAAGGTTACTGAATCAATTCTGTTTTTGACAGTTTTTGGAATCTATACAGCATCTGAATGTTTAGCTGTTTTGCTTATAAGGGAAAGTGATAACTGCCATCCCAATTTTAGAAGGAAACGAATTTGTTACTTTGAGAGTATCTTTAAATATTTCTAGAAAATTTCATATACATGGTGCTTAAAAGAAAAAAAATGTATCTGACTTAATTAAATGGATTTTTATAAGCCAGATCAACAAAATTAAGCTATTCACTGGCTGCCCAAGAGATGAGTAAGTTAGAACATTCAGAAGAAATGGAGAACATAAAAACAGCCCCAGAGAGTTATTCATTTAAATAATGAACGACAGCATCATTGTGTTGAGCCTTTGAAATTCTTTCCCTAGTTGCCTATTGGAGTAAGTTTTCCTTAAAGAATTATCATACCAACATGATGGAAAAAACCTGAAAAAAATTTCCCTACAACTTCACACTTTCTGATCATGTGGTTAAGACTCAGTGATTTTAATCATTATCACTGCGATTCTTTCCCAGTGAATATGGACATCATTATCCATCTCTGAAGGCTCATCAGAACTTCCCTCAAAGTTTTATTGTAGTCAGCTAGCAGCCTATTAAAGGAAAGCCAGAGTGCTCATTGGGGGTGCTAGTGAGACAGGAAGAAGTTAAAAAATTACTCTCTAAATACTTTTCCTGCCTCATTTGTGAATCCAGGAACACTAATCTATGGACCTGATTTATTCATGAATGTTGTTAGTCTTAATTCCTCCATTTTCCTAGCTCTTAAGCTTTTTCTGGTCTGGGTTCGTCGTATAGTTCTTTGTCAGTAGCACTGGCCTTTTACATTTCAGTTGATGCCTGTGTCATCTGTTTTGGATTATAAGCTCCTTGAGGGTAGTGACTCTTTGGCTTGGGTTCTACCACACTCTTTGATGGTGATCATGATGATGAAGTGGTTTGCTTCTTTGATTTCAAATATTCTCTTGACTTCTGGTTAGCATATTCTGAGAATTAATAATATTGCATCTCTTTCTCAATATTCATCTACTTTCCAATTGCCTATTATATAATAACCTGATATAATAGCCATTATTTGTTGACCATTTTCTGGGTACCAAAAGTGTGTGTGAGCACTTCATATTTATTATTGCATTTAATTCTCAGCACAACTCACTAGAATTGGTGCTGTTTTCTCGTTTTACAGATGAGAAAACGAAGGCTTAAAGAAGCAAATAACTTGCCTGTTGTGTACAATTAGAAATATTAAAGCCAAGAGACACAGGTCTTTCTGACTTCAAAGGCACTGCTTTCAGCCACTGTATCATGGTTGTCTTGAGTCCCCATGGACATTTGCATGTGTCATTGGTTCTTTTACTTCTCTGAAATCTATAATTAATTTTTATTCCTTATAGAATACTTACAGACAGTTATCATGATTGTAATAGCATGCCCTTGAAAAAAATGAGTATTTCACTGAGTTGTCTTTACTTAGCAGGGAAAAGAATTTTTAAAATGTCTTCCTATTCCAGGGGCGCCTGGGTGGCTCAGTCGGTTAAGCGTCCGACTTCGGCTCAGGTCATGATCTCATGGCCCGTGGGTTCGAGCCCCGCGTCGGGCTCTGTGCTGAAAGCTCAGAGCCTGGAGCCTGTTTCAGATTCTGTGTCTCCCTCTTTCTCTGACCCTCCCCTGTTCATGCTCTCTCTCTGTCTCAAAAATAAATTTAAAAAATGTTAAAAAAAATAAAATGTCTTCCTATTCCATATATCTGAAAGTGTGCACTGAAGAATGTGTTACTTTAATTGTTAATGCTGTTTAGAATATGGAGTGAACATTCCTGATAGTAGCTGCCAGGGTTGATACATTTCCATGTAATATAATGTTCCATGATAATTCTTCTATAGCTGTGCCTTAGCCTTTCTGATGTGGTATTCACTAGTCTTTGATAAATAGACTGTATTGTGTGGGTTTTTTCATTGAGAGAATGATGGAGTTAAAAATAATCACAATAATAATTTTAAAAGAACATGCTGACATTTAGATCTAAAGACTTTCTCCTCTAGGCTATAAAGTCTTAAAAGTAGGTCACACTTTGGGTTTAAACTCTGAACAGATACTTGCTCTCTGTATTAGCTTACCTTTTGATCTTAAAGCAGCACTTATTCTTGACTTCAGTAAATTTTAAATTGTCCTTCCAAATTTGAAATACCATATGAATTGAAAAATCGCCAGTCATTTAAAGGAGAAAATTAAAGAAACAAGTTTGTACTTTTCTGTTCTGTCTGCCCCCTTGAAGAATTGGAACTTTTCTTCAATCATTGATTTAGGCTAGAAATATTAGCAGTTTGAAAGTATAGAAGTTAATGCTCACTTGAATAAAATGAGGTATAGGGGTAGCATCCTTAAAATTCTCTCAAGAGTTACCTTTCATTAACCAGAAGACAGTAGAATAAGAGAGTGCTTACAGGCTGTACCCTAAATATAGCCTGCTTCACAGAGTTAGCATAATTGACAATTCACTTGTTTCCCAATACTCTATTCATTACAACAAAATTGCTGTGGGTCTTTTGAACTATTTTTCCTTAGTTCTACACCACCACAAACCACTGAAGAACATGACCTTTAGCCTTTCCTCTTTTATTTCTCTGATTCAGAGCACACTTTCTTATACTTAGAATTTCTCTTCCAGACTCCCCTGCCCTGTACTGCCTAGTTCCAGTTACATGTAAACATCAGGCTCACTTCTCTTCTGTAGGCGCTCATTACTGAAACATGTTTTTGCAAACTGATTTTTGTTGTTCTATAGTAGCATAAACTCTTTTAGATGTCAACTATTTTAGAAAAGCCTATTCTGTGGCCAGAGAAGGTTGATGGGGGCGGAGGGGTAATTAAAGGTTACTTTAAATGTTCTAGATCTAGTAACTCTTAATATAATATTTGATTTAAATATACCTATTAGAGTTTTGAAAGCATGTTTGCTAAAAGTTTGGTACCTGTTTACTTTTAGAGTAGTGAGTTCTTTATATGAACTGCCTACAGGTATGTAGAGTTAGGAGGTATTTGTTTCAAGATCAGGTGACTGGTGATCATTTATTTCATTATTTTAGTTTTCTGGTCCATTATTACCCCCTCCCCCCAGTATTACTCAACCTACTCTTCTGTTCTTCTCTATACTAACTCTCATTTTTCCTCCCAAATTCTTAGTACAGTTGTCTTTTCTTTCCTCCTCCATTTCATTCTTGTTTTGTTACAGAAAATAATAATTATTAATTCTTTACATTTAGAAAATAAGAATTTTATTCTTTGTCTTATTATTATTATTTATATTTGACATTATAATTTTGATCTTTGTTGCATGATTTAAAATAGGAGCCTGGAGACTGTTGAAAATGAGCATATAGATTATAATCCTATATCAGTATTTAAGGGGTCCCATTTAAGATGATCCAAAAGAGAAAATTTCTAGCATGAAACTGTCCAGATAACACATGTACTAGGTATTCATGACAACCAGAAAGTGGGGAAGTATAATTAGAATCAGAAAAGAGAATCTTGTTGGAGGCACAATGCCTAGGAATACACAGTGAAAATGCATTTTATACTGACTCACAAAGGACTCACAGTGAAAAGGCATTTCCCGCTTATCTAAGTAATACAAAGAGTGACATAGGAAAAGGAAGAGCATTAAGAGAGAGATCAATAGAAAGCAATCCTGTAGCTGTTATTTTGTCTGCAGTTTCTTATGCCAGCTTCTAATTTTATCACATGTTCATAAATAGAGAAAATGACCCAGCATCCTCAGTTCAACTAATATTTATTGCATAAGTACTATAGCTCGGTCCATTATCTTCATAAGATTATGATCCATTTCAAAGTATGAAAACAATTCAAAACTGACTAGAATTATACATAAGCCTTTTTAATGTTTTGTTTGTTTTTTGGTGAGTAGTAAGTAAGTGATATGTTTTCCTAAAGATAATGAAATCTTGTTTGTTAATTAATTAGTAAACTCAGAAGTGTTTTGAACCTGTAATGATAGTTCTTCCATCTACGAAATGTAGGTTTAGATAAGAAGTAAAACTGTTCTTCAGGAAATGAACATTATACTTTCAACAACATTGTAAGGCTTCAATTTTTTATGATTTCCTTGGGCATTTTGGGAAATAATTTTTAGATTTTCTGAAATATTTTAACCTTTACCCAATTGAAAAGACAACATGAGAAATAATTTCCTTT
Organism: Panthera uncia; assembly: GCF_023721935.1. Taxonomy (NCBI): domain Eukaryota; kingdom Metazoa; phylum Chordata; class Mammalia; order Carnivora; family Felidae; genus Panthera; species Panthera uncia. Next base: position 122,924,132 of record NW_026057577.1, on the reverse strand, counting down.
CTAGCATTCCTTATAGAAAGACTAGAGCTTTGTTTCTGTGGTTGTTGCTCCTGAACAATTTCAGAAAAGATTGTGAAATAGGTGGGGTCTTTACCAATGAATTTTATATAATGTGTGACTATCGTGATAACATGCAGACTATTACCAGATACATCTAGCAAAAGGCTGCCTGCTTGAACTTTGTAAAATTTTTCATGAGGTCTGAAACCAGAGCTGCTGTTTGCTCTTCTGTGTAGCTTATAGTTTTCTAAAAGAAAAACAATAGCACTGCTTTTTGATTACCTGATATTTCCAGCCTTACTAAACTATATCCCATGTTAAAAAAAAATTTAGAAAAAACTGAAATTTATTTAAAAACATTGCTGATCAGTAGAATAAAACTAATGCCTTTTATTCTGTGCTGTGTCTTGTGATACTCTTGAGCTTTTCTAGATATTTTTTCTGATTTACACTGTCCTACATCAATTATATCCAAATGTCTACATATTCCCCGTGTGACATGAAATGCCAAACACCAATAGTTTTCTTATGAAGTATTATATTTTAGCATTGACTGCCTTAGTCACAGGAGGCACTCAATAAATATTGACAGACTGAAATGAATATAAAAGGGAAATTACAAACATATTTAAAAAAATAGTTATTTTATTGAGAGAAATTAATGTTCCAATTTTCTCCCTATCAAGAAACTTCCCCAATATTAAAAAAAAAGCTATATATAAGAAAAAGTACATATAAGAAAGATCAAATGAAAAATATTTATTTTGAGAGGATGTACCTAATAAATACTATTCTTCAGTATCTTTTCTTCCTTTCCTTGCTTGACTAAGGTGTTGAAAATTTCTGCTGTGTATGAAGAACCCTTGGGTTCTATTCCCAAAAGACCATGTCTCTCAGGCATGCTGAATTTCCTTCTGTTTTTGTCTAAATTTATGAAGCCACTCCACTTTAGAGTGTGATGCCATAATTTAGAAACCACAGCCAATACTGATTTCAACTAGTTAATAACTTTTGGAAAAAAAAATATTTTCTAGAGGAAGACAGCTATTCTTCTGTCGGAAGTAACTACAAAACAAACAAACTAAAAAATAAAATAACAAACATGTTTGGTACTCTTTACCCATTGTTTGTTGTCTAGAGTTTATGGAAAAGATATATTTGATATATTTCTTTGGCTTTGATCAAAGCAACACTGTAGAGTCGAGTACTTCCTACTTCTTTGTAGTTCATTATTCATGGGTTTTGAATTATAGCTAAAATGCATGTGTTTTCCTTCGAAAGGAAAAGTAATTGGAGTTTTCAAATATGAAGATTTTATTTCATATATAAAAATGGTAATTTGGAGCAAGAATTTTCTCTGCCATTTTTAATTTTTATCACTTCTAAATTTCATTGATCCTATTGAATTTTATTTTTAAGACATTGATTTGTTTTTCATTATTAACATTGTCAGTAGTCTCTAAATGATTTTGAAATGATCTTTAGAAATCATTTAGATATGAGGGGTGCCTGGTGGGTCAGTCTGTTAAGCATCCAACTCTGGCTTGGGTCATGATCTCACGGTTTGTGGGTTCCAACCCCATGTTGGGCTCTGTGCTGACATCTCAGAGCTTGGAGCCTGCTTCGGATTCTGTGTCTCCCTCTTTCTCTCTGCCCCTCCCCAACTTGTGCATGCTGTCTCTCTCAAAACTAAATAAATAAAAAGCTTAAAAATTAAAAAAAAAAGTCATTTAGATACGATATAAAACTAGACTCTGAATTTTCAGTGATAAGCTCCCTAAAAGCACATTCTTGTACCCAACTTTATACAAATTAAATCAAACTTTTAAAAAGGTATTTTAAAAAGAGTTCTTGCGTGTATATTAGAAAAGCTCACGTAGCAAATGGTACCTGGATTAAGACATCCAGGTTAACTGCAGGGTAGCCAGAGAGGAGAGAGACAGGCTCTCTAGGTAAAGAACAGCTTACACAACAATGTAAAGTAGAGAATGGAAGTCTTGCTAAGTGATAGTGACAATTTGAGTTTATCTGGAACAAAGGTTTGTCATCGGGGGCAGTAGGAAGTAAGACCAGGAAGCTAGGTTGGGTCCAGATCAGGGAAAACCATGCTTAGTTTTAGACATACATTCCTTCCTTCCTTCCTTCCTTCCTTCCTTCCTTCCTTCCTTCCTTCCT